>NC_134236.1:32314433-32625001 GCF_965152275.1 Natator depressus
TCATGTCAAGGGGTTTTCACCCCACCTTCCTTGGTGTCCTTGCAGTGGAACCCAGGCCCTCCCTCGACTCTGAGTTCTGCTCCCAGGACCCTGTATCAAGCAGCAAAGGTTCAACTACTCGGACCCCTTGGTGCATGTCCTTGGGCCACTTCCTACCTTGGCCTATTTCTAAGCCTTTCTGGGGCTGTCTGTGTCTTGGTCTCTCTCTAGGTCTTCTGCAGAGACCCCCTTAATGCTTTCTGCCATCTATCTGATTCTACTGTAGCCTTCCGACAGTTCTCTCCGAGCCTGAATCTCCTGCAAAGTTCCTGAATCTTCCTTCTCCCAGCAGGTCTCTTCCCTAATGAGCAGAGCAGGTCCCTTCTTTCTGCCTCAAAGCACATTGCCAAGGGAGGTAGCTAGTGGGACTGATCCCAACTCCCATAAAGGGCAGCCCACCCTGTGAAAGGCACAAATGAGAATCAAGTGCTTACCTCCCACTGATGTTCAGTGGGAAGCGGAAACCTAAGTGCACCTTGAAAAACCTCCCATAAATGCTTGGTAAGCACTTAAGTACACATGATGTTCTTCTCTCCTATACTGCATATGGTATTTTATTTCTCACTATTGCATCTCATATGCAACACTAAGCACAGAGTGAAAAACCAGCAGAGCATATTAGTGGAGCAAGATCAAAAGCAGAACTTGTGTCTCTATACTACAATTTAGTGGCCTAGAAACTAAATATAAAACTTTGGACTTATTCAACTGCATGAGTAAATCTGAATTGCATTGAATTATTTATTTTATCTGCTTCATCTCACTCAGATATTCACTCAAAAGTGCAGCTTATGAACAATGAACTCAGCACTATGTTAACATAGCATACACAAACCTTTAATATCCTAATCTCAAAGGTCAAGAAAGAGACAAGGAAATAGGACTTCTCCTAACCAAAAGGTGCTGGGGAAGCACAGCACAGTCAAGCTCGAGTTGAGAAGGAAGTCACTGTATTACATTGTTTAATCAATTTCTAGAATTATTTAAAGAACAATACTATAGCAGCTTGGAAAATTATATTTCCCTTAAGGAAAAATTTCTAGAGAAACAAAATTTTAGTTTTGATCAGCATTTTCTTTACATTGAAAACCCCCCAAATTTTGAAGAAAAGCGAAAACTTTTGGCAAAAATAATTTTTTGTGAACATTTCCATTTTGTCAACTCACCATTTTCTTCCAAAAAGCCCGTTTTGATGAAAGTTTTTGATCAGCTCTAGTTGATATAAGTAATTAATATTAAAGATACAAGACTAGCACCTGAGATTTTGTAACTTAACATAGCCTTGCTGCAGTCATAGGTGTTCCACACAATGTAAAAGACGCATGAAGAACCCACCCAGGAATTCCAAGATCCAGCCAGACAGGAACCGCACCAACAGAGCTGAACAAGGTGTGAGTCAGGGCAGAATTTGCACTCTATGCACTTTGGCAGCACTGCTCACCCTTACTCTCTTAGCACAGCCAACTAATGTATAATTGCCCACTGCATAGTTTCATTCAGGGGAAGGAACTCTTTGTGCCCACTTCCTCTCTAGTGCACTCAAGATGGAGCATGGCCCTCTGATTTTATGTGTCATCACTTATCAGACAAGTCCATGCCCTAAGCACAGCTCAGAGCTGCCTCTAAGGACAGCTGATTGCGGCGGACAGGAGGCAGGGGGCGGGAAGGGTAGGTGCTGCTCAGTGGGGCCCACCAGCAGGCAGGAGGTGCTGTGGGGAGGCAAAGGTGCTGATACATGGGCTGCCGGTGGGTGCTCTGCACCCACCATTTTTTCCCCCTGCAGGTGCTCCAGCCCCGGAGCGCCCATGGTTATTCATGAACATGATGTTTTTATATGGAAAACAGGTGCTTTTGTAGTAAAGTTTGTATTCTAAAGGCTCCTTGGATGTTGCATCAGCTCTGTAGGATGCAGTAATGATCTTCATGTGCAGCGCCATAACGGTAGTACAAACTATGGGCCTGATGATGCCAACCTTACTCACATGAGAATGCGGGATTGCCTCTCTCCTTCGTCATGAGAAAGAGTTTGTTAAAACTGGTGGGGATGAGACATGGAAATGCGTAGGTTTCCTCCTCTCTCTTCTTACATGCGTCCCTCGTGCCCATCCTCTTTGGTTGGTACTCTCCCTCTGTGGCAGGCTGGTACCCCTGCCCTGCACCCCACACCCGGATGCATTTACCCCACCACTCCTGGTCTGTTTGAGGGGTCTGTCTCCCTTCCCACACATACACTGTTCTGAGGGCTAGGTCCCCCCTCTCCACTTTGGGGTATTGTCTCCGACTATGCCTCCGCTACACAATCTCTCACCTACTCCCCTCAGTCTGCATTGCGTTATCTCCTGCCTGTTTGCCATAGAGACTGTGTAGCACCACCTAGGAGACACAGGGCCAGCAGCAAGAGATGGGGGAAGGATTGGGCAGAGGTGAGTGAGCTATGAAGGAGTCCCCCAGGATGAGAATCCTTGGAAACTCCTTGGTAAAGTTTTTCCAGGAAATCATTGCAGTAAAAAGCAATTGGAATTTATTTTGGTCATTAAGCTGAGTGGATATACATAACGAAGAGACAGGTGCCATCTGAACATAGTAACCTTTATAGCAGAACTGCTCTCAAAGTCCATTACTTCTAGATCTCTCCTCATTGATTAATGCCAACAATTGAGCCTTGCCCTCTTTACCACATCCTGTTAGGTTTCTGCAGAGGCATCATGTCTCCTCTCAGCCTTTTTTGTTTTAAATCTCAATATCTGGACTGAGCATTTTAGTCCTCTTAACATTTCCTCTCAGTTCTTATTTTCAAAACCGTCTATGGATTTTATTGCTCTCTGAACTCCCTCCAATTTTTCTAGTCTTTTTGACAACTTAGTGCACAACACAGAGCTCTGTGCTTGAGCAGATCAAAGCAATTATCTGGCTTGTGTTACAGGAGACACTCCTAATACAAGCAATGGTAGATCAGTAAATAATTAATAAAAATGGTGTAATTAGCTCCACCCTAATGGGGTTGCTGGAGGACACCCAAACATATGGCTCAAATGAAAGGATTATTTTCAAGGGCTGGAAGAAAGGAATAGTGGGAATGCTGTAGGTACAACGGCTTAGTGTAGTGGCTCTCAGCCTTTCCAGACTACTCTACCCCTTCCAGGAGTCTTACATACCCCCAATTTTATGTCACTTAAAAACTACTTGGTTACAAAAATCAGACATAAAAATATAAAAGTGTCACAGCACACTATTACTGAAAAATTGCTTACTTTGTCATATCTACCATATAATTATGAAATAAATCCACTGGAATATAAATACTGTGCTTACATTTCAGTGTATAGTATATAGAGCAGTATAAACAAGTCATCATTTGCATGAAATTTTAGTTTGTCCTGACTTCTAATGCATTTTACGTAGCCTATTGAAAAACTAGGCAAATATCTAGATGAGTTGATGTACCCCCTGGAAGACCTTTGCATCCCCTCAGGGGTACATGTACCCCTGGTAGAGAGCCAGTGGCTTAGTACTACAAAGATAAACACAACATTTTCTATCTTGGCCTCTTGGGGGCAGTCCAATAGAGGCAAACCTTATGTCATGGGTCTCCTCCAACCTAGCACCTGGGCTGCCGCTCATAGTCCATCCCATTATCAGAGGGCAATTCACTATTGGGGTGGAGGTCTCATGGACCAAGGTTCAGACCCATGATCTGTTGTCTTGCTGATGTCCTCTTTGCATTGTCCTCCTGTCAGCTAGAAGTAACAGTTGCCTCACATCACCAACTTGTATGCTGCTCCCCCTCTGAGCAACTACTAGGCCACAAACTCACCCTACAGAGCACCCATTTATGCCCTGGGCTTGCCCCTTTACAAGCATGGCAGCTCCTTCCCTAAGTGCATGGTCAGGTCACACTGACCCTTTTCTTCAGGCAAGTCCCTTGTGTCTGGGCACCCTGGCTACAACAGCTTATTTCATGTTATGATTCCTTTATGATCCTTGGCAGGCTACTGCCCCTGTGCTCCTGAGAGCAGTCTCAGCCCTCATTCTGTTCAGCTTTCTGGCTATAGGGCCAGCCCTGAGTCTCTGGTGCTTCCCCACAGCCTCTGTTCATATCTGTGTCTCCTTGTCCTGATGTTGGATTCCCAGAGAGAGCACTCCCATCCTAAAAGAGACCTTTTCAAAAGGTTTCTCTGACCTGGTCCTATTGGCCAACATGCTTGGGTTGAGGGTCTCCCCTCCAGCTTACTCCTCAGGGAAGAAAAGTAGTGAATCTCTCGCCAAACAGATTCATCTCATCAGCACACCACACATGACACACAGATAAGTCAAAGTCTGTTCTATTATACTCAGCTGCTTCTACCATGCCCATCACTAAAGTACCCAAGTCCCTAATTTTCAAGGCCCTTCATGCAACTAATCTAAATTACCTCAGAGGCTCTCTGATATGACAAACTTCCTTGATAGACATATACCTATGAAACCATCAACCTCAAGGGTAAAATTGCTGGTCTACATTTTTCAAAAGTAGCTTTTCCCCTTCAAACAAAGTGTTTTTCCCCAAAAAACAAATTTTTGTGAAAATTTTCCTCGATTTTTCATTTTTCACTAGAGGTTTTAATTTACTGAATTTTATTTTTTTTGTTGGGGTGGGGCATTTGTTTTTGTTTTTTTATCATCAGTTCTCATTTGTTGGCCAACATCTTATTTGGGATTTTCAAAGTAAAAATGTTTCTACTTTGAAATAAAAAAGGCATTTAAAAATTACTGATACCTAAAAAGAGGGGGAAATATTGATAAATCTCCATGAAAAATTGAAAATCAGTTCATTTCAAAAACTAGCAAAATGAAACTATCTTAGACATTTCTCTAAAATTAGTTTTGACCTGTTCCAGTAAACTTGTAAAGAAGGTACTTCCTCTTGCTCTTTCAACAGGTCCAAAGGTTTGGAACTCAATATCAGAACAGGATAGAACGAGCATAAATCTCACTGCCTCCAAACCACTGTGTAAATCTCACTTCTCTTTACCTTTCCCACATCCATAATAAAAACACCAGCAAAGGAAGGAAGATCTGTCACAATTGTCTTGGGGATAATAATCAGAGGAAGGAAAAATAAACCACTGGCCCATTACATATATGATCTCTTTAAAAAGATACTGTGGTGATGAGCATGGTATCAAAGCCTAGATGAGGTAGACACTAATTGCCTTTTTTGTAAACTTATTTTCTGGCATTAGAAATTTATAGTTGAGTGGGAAACAACCTAAATCCTCTACTCTTCACAGACCTGAAGCATTACTGATCATTACTGATTCCTATGAGGGGAAGGGGGCTTTTAAAAGTGAAGTGGCTTTACAATATCTTGTTGAAGTTACACTAACGGCAAGTTTATACTACAAAATTAAGTCAAGCTAAGCTACCTCAATTTACAGCCATCGCAGTAATTAAACTGTGCATTACACACTATGCTCCTGGTGTCAGCAGTGCACATTTTCACCAGGAGTGCTTGCACAAATTTCACTGTCAGTTTGGGGCATAGTGGGATGGCTTTTGAAAGGCAGCAACAGTCGATGTAAGCAACACAGTGTCTACACTCACATTGCATCGACTTAACTACATTGACTTAAGCACGACACCTCTCACGGAGGTGGAGTTAAGTCGGTGTAGTAGGCAAGTTACATTGGTGGGAGCTGCATTATAGTGTAGATGCTTACAGAATTAAGGCAGCTTACATTGACCTAACTCTGTAGCGTAGACCAGGGCCAAGTGATTTAAGCCAGCAGAAGTAAGGAAAATCAGGACAAAGGGCACTCAGTTGCTAACTCCTGTTGTACTTACACACCGCAGTACTTATGAGGTCACATTCTGACAGCATGTATTTTGTAGGCACTAGCCATATACCTTGTTCTAAGCACGGTGTAAAATGGCCCATTTTAATACTGGCTCTCCACACAGCCCACAGCTCCCAGTGGCGCCGCTTCCCGCAGCTCCCATTGGATGGGAATGGTGAACCTTGGCCACTGGGAGCTGCGGGTGGTCATGCAAATGTAAACAAACTGTCTGGCAGCCCATCAGTGGATTACCCTGCGAGGCCGCGGCCTGCGGGCCACAGGTTGCCCATCACTGGCCTAGGGCCTGCAGGCTCCATTCAGTCCATACAAAATTCTGCCACTAAACTCATTGCCCTTGCCTGACATTTTGATCACATAACTCCCCTTTTTAAATGCCTTTCCTTGGCTTCTTAGATGATAACATATTCATGTTACCCTTCTTGTCACCACTTTAAAACTCTACACGACTCTGTCCTTCTCCACTTCCTCTCTAGTCAGACTTTATGTTGCCCCCTGCCTCTTCCACTCCACCAGTGCTTCCATCTTGTCCACCCATTTCACAACCACCTCCAAGCCTCTCTCCTTGCAGCCCTCTCTGCATAGTACGACCTCCTTGTGCTCATATGCAAGGCCCCTACCCCATCCACATTTAAGTCTCACTTAAAGCTCACTTCTGCCAAGCTGCCTTGTTGTTTTGTTTATAAGTTGTGTATAAATTGCCTATTATTCCCCTTCCCTTGACTTCTGATCTTGGACTGAGAGTCCCTTGGAGAAGGAACTGTTCTCTTTATGCATTTGTAAATTGCCTAGTGCCCACTATGTACTACCGCAAATAAATATTCATAATGATTACTACAGTCCTTGTGTTTATACAAATACACCTATAGCCTAGCAGTGGTCCCTTGAAACTGCTGATAGCTGTGGCAACAGACACACACATATGAAGCTTGTTGACAACCAGAATAGGAGCACATGCTGGCACGGCTTTGGCAGCCAGGCACCTGGTGGGGGTGGGGGTCTTTTGCATGTTGAAGCTTGAATTTTCCCCCATAATAAGTAAAATCATCCAGTGTAACTCCTGCAACGAGGTCACAGCAAAGTCAGTTAAAAAAAATAGAGCAATCATCTGAATGTTTTTCATTTATCAGTTGAACTCAGACACTGCATACAATACTTACGAGTGTGTTTTGTTCTGAGTTCTCACCATTTGGATCAGAAAGAGCATTCAAAGGGATGTAATCCTGATGGAATAAATACATTTCAGTTTACATACAGAACAGCTATCAAGCTGTTGAACAAGGAACTTCAAGCCATGGCTATAATACAACCTCTAGCTAATTGCAGGTAATCTTGATAGAGCTTTATGCTTTAGAGATGGAGAATTTTGCCTGACATTTTTTAAAAGGAAGAGGCTTCCTACTGTTTTCATTGATCACTGCAGGATGCTTTGGCTCACTATTAAACTTGCAGCTCCAGTAAGATCTTTCCATCTCCCTCACCCTCCCCCTGCAAGATCACATTTGCGAAAGCAGTTACAAGTCCCAGATTTTAAAGAGTCACGTTTCAATTGAAGGGATGTTTTCTTGGATATTCAGAAAGGAAACTCCCAGGAAGATGTAGAATTTCCCGCTGTGGTGTTGGCAATGATGACAGTGCATTTGTATATCACCCTTCATTGAAATGGATCCCATAACTGATTATGCAAACTAGAGAGACAAGGTGGGTGAGGTAATAGAATATCTGTTATTGAACCAACTTCTGTTGGTGAAAGGGACAAGATTTCGAGCTTACACAGGAGCAACATTTGAAGCCATTCTCAGTTTTGTCTGGGTTAAGGAATACACTGGATCCTAAAGAGGCATCACTTTGCTCAATATTGAAAGAGTTTGTTTAGTCCCTGGACAGCTCCCAGAAGGATTTTATGGTGAGTGCCAATGGCACAAATCTGTCTAGCTGGAATCCCAATGGGACCCCTGTGCTTAGACTTTCTTAAAATACAGTCATTTGACACACTGTGGTGGTGCATTATACTGACCCCAACTATTTCTTTGGAGACAATCTTCAAAGGACATTTCTGAAAAATTAATTTGACTCTAACTTCTAAATTATGCTTATTTTTTCTATCATGTATATTTGACATGAATACAGGTAACGGAGGGCTTAAATTATGAATCATGACATTTATCTCCACCGTTCTTCCAAATCCCCTTTATTGAACGGATTTACCCAATTTATCATCACTCATGATATGAAAAAGGACCGGGCATGCTCATGAGAAGCAGAGTTTGAAAATCTAACTAAATGTTTTCAACAGAAAAGGTATCTTTCATTATCAAAGGCAGCAGGGAAGGCTAGATGTACCAGTTGGAAGGAGTCCAGCTGGTCTCATACTGGTGAACTACCCACCAGGGAACCGTTTGTTGGATTATGTAAAGATTATTATCATGAGATTAGGGATATTCATCTCATGTTATTTAATATAGTGGTGTAGATGGCAAACTCATTGTGATAAGAAATGGGCTCATATCACTGTAGACTTTGCATCTGTTCCCAGTGGTTTGGTGCTGTATTTAAAAAACAACAACCAACAACACGGTTCAACTGATTAGTTGGCTAGGAATCACACTTGTGGAAAAAATGAAGGGTTGTTCTTCTCTATCTTGTACTCCTAGAATGATTTCCCTAAAATGGAAATTGTTGAAAAGGTGAATAAATGAAGGTTTTAAGAGAGGTTTGAATGGTATGTTCTCTGATTAGCAAAAAGAAAAGGAGTCTTGTGGCACCGGAGAGACTAACCAATTTATTTGAGCATAAGCTTTCGTGAGCTACAGCTCACTTCATCGGATCACGAAAGCTTATGCTCAAATAAATTGGTTAGTCTCTAAGGTGCCACAAGTACTCCTTTTCTTTTTGCAAATACAGACTAACATGGCTGCTACTCTGAAACTTCTCTGATTAGGTAAGTCAATATTTGGCTGATTGGAACATATGAAGAAATTGCTAATTTCTACTCATATTGAAATTAAGAAATTTGTGCCTGAAAAGAGGGGGTAGGGAATCCTACAATCTAAACTTTTCAAGATTAAGAACTGTGTTTGTTCTGTTTTATGATGCTATGAGGCAGGAGGAAACCCCTCTACAATGAGCAGCCTCTGAGGGACAGATAGAGGTTTCTATGGGGCTAGGTCAAGACTGTGGAATGAACTGTCACAAGAACAGAGGACCATCACAAACTTCACAACCTTTAGCTCCAAGTGCTTTGACCTACCTTCTCGAACAAAAATATATAGCAACGTGTATATTAAAAGAGACCTACTTTCTGGCACACACTTCTCCCCCTGGGAAGAAGGTGAGATAATAAGCAACACATGACAGATGTTACTCACATTGCTTAATGCACGCATAGAAAGTGCTCAGACACTATGGTGATGAGCTCAGTATAAAAGCATATAGAGCATAGAATAGTTGTGATAGACTCTGCAGTGACAGGTGCAGTATAAACCCATAGTTATTTTGAGTGTGTGAGACACAGTGTCACTTATATCCCTGAAGTTATTTCTTCTGAAACTGGTTGGAAGTTTGACTTCAAAATTTGACCGAGTTTATTTTTCCTGATCTTTGACCAGCTAATAGAATGGTTGAAATTTTTCAGAAACAAAAAGTTGAATGAAAAATTTGCTCATGAAAATTTTGCTCCATTTTTCAACCACCATTTTTCAACCACTTCTAGTAGCAGCTCTGGGATAGAAACATCTTGGCCTTGTTAAGGAGAAGAAATAAAGGTAATCTCTTCTTCCTACTTTATTTTTCTATTTCTTTGTTGGATACGCTGCCATCCTTGAACATTACTGTAGTGCTAACTGAAAAATGCAAAGAAAAATGGGATTTAGAGTGAAAAAATGCAAACTAACGTCATGAGAAAGGGATAAATCCCAAAATTGTGAGGACTTTAGTTATGAAAGTGAAGTGAGGGTGGTGCAGGAAAAAATAGTTTTGCCCAGATCCTGCTAGATTCTAAGGCAGAAGGAACCATTGTGACCAGGCATTCTGATCTCCTGTACAACACATGCCATAGCACTTCCCCAAAATAATTCCAGTTTGAACTAGAGCACATCTTTTAGAAAAGCAGCCAGTCTTGATTTTTAAAACTGGCAGTGATGGAGAATCCACCACAATCCTTGGTAAATTTAACATTGTGTGAGCACAGGAATGATCCTGGGTAGTTCTCAA
Source organism: Natator depressus (assembly GCF_965152275.1). NCBI lineage: Eukaryota > Metazoa > Chordata > Testudines > Cheloniidae > Natator > Natator depressus. The sequence goes on from NC_134236.1 coordinate 32,324,519, forward strand.
TATAGGAACTGGGCCTTTATAATGAAATAGGATACCAAGGATTTTGGTTTTTAAATCACAGGATAGAAAACAAATGAAAACGGCAGGGTGAGTGTTCAGTGATTCGGAAAGGGAAAGTTAAATGAAAATACAGTCGGAGTGAGTGGTGGTGGGAAGTGTAGATCTGGAGAACTGCCAGCTAGATTTTGCCTCTATTTTCCAAGCATGGAACCTAACTGCAATTAACAAATAAAGAGATGAATTGTGATGGAAACAAATGATATACAGTAACTACGCCCACACAGTTCCAACGCGTATCAGTTCACATCACAACTCACTGATCTGTAAATAACTGCTAGAGTCAATACTAAATGAGCATTCAGAGGTGTGAGCCAAAGAGAATATTATTGCGTAATATATTTTGAGCTTTCCGTACAAACTTTAATTTCATCTGTGTTTATGTGAGAGCTGCACAGAGAATTATCCTCACAAAAACCAATCAAGGGCACACCCCTGAGAGGTACTGAGTGCATGTAACTCCCTATTGATTAAAATGTGAGCACTCAGCACACTAGCAGGATCAACCCTTTAGTGAGTTACTAGCAATACCAGAGTTTTGGAGGGAGGGGCATACAATGGTCTGTTGCCTTATTTTCCCCACCTAAACCAACAATCAGTATCTAGGTGTTTGGTTCTATATAATGGATTAATCTAATCCTCCACCCCTGCCCCCGAAAAAAACCTCAAAATATTATGAGTTTTTTCAGTTTATAGATTAGCAAGCAACATTACTGATTTTTGACAGCATGCATTTCAGCATTCAAATCCCTAGTAAATGAGTTCATAGCAACAGAAATAGCAACACAGTTGTAAGTACCTAGGCTTAGCCAGTGTGGTAGCTTAGTATTCTTAGTGCATCCCTTTTTAATACATTGACCCTCAGCTTTTCAGGTCTGGAGAATTTGAGTCCCACATGGACATTCATACTCACACAATGAGACTGTGGTAACTTGCTGTTACTTAACGGCAATGACATGAGGCTACCTTGCTTTGTGAGTGGGAGACTGTTTCCCTACAGTGAATGGGAGGTACAGTTTAAGCAGTCCTACTGTTCAGTCTACCATACAGGTGCACTACTAATCAGCCATCAACAAGGCACAAGCACCACTGAAGAGAACCTGCACCTCCCTTTCCAAGCATGGTATATTTCTCTGGATGACCCTGAAGGAATGATGAGTTTCAAACATAGAAAACATGGAGGTCAAAAGAAATACCCTATTTAATTAAGCAGTTTCATGGAAATGTTTTGACAGCACAGGACGGGAGCTTTGTAAGGAGTTTACTTGCTTATTTTCTTTCCTTTTTTCCATTTCCTGGGAAGGAACCTCTCAGGAAACTTTCTTGGCAAGGAACGGGAATTTCTTGCCATCCCCTTTTGTTTGTTCAGGGACCCCTGAAGCAGCATCCTCCATTCCTTACTCTCTGCACAGCCAAGGGCTATTCATCTTTCTTCTACAGTTCCTTCATAACATGGGGGAATCCTCGCCCATGTGAGGTGCTGTCTGTATGTGTGATACAGAGGGTATATGCATGATTTAACGATACTGTTCCCCCTCCAGTCTTCTAAATAGTTTCAGAATTCCCCAGCTGGGAGAGGAAGCCATCTCTCTCTGCCTCCACTTCCTCAGTTCTTTCCATTGTCCATGAGAATTGCAGATGCTCAGAACCTCTCAGAAACAGACAGTGAAGAGGACAATTGAGAGGAACAGTGCGACTGCAGCTTAGCAAAAGTTGGGAGGAGAGACTAGTTGTCCTCCGTGAAACTGGAAAGCTTTAGTTTAGTTTGGATTGTTTCCCCCTATTTTCAATCAAGCTCTGTTTACCTGAGGAGAAAATAATAGTTCTTCCCTCTTCTCAGTTTGATCCAGAGACAGTGGATCTGGCAGGCAATCAATCATTGCCTCAGAATAGTTGCCATTAGGCCCCAGTCCAGCTCAGCTCTGGCTAGTTGAAAGGGTCTCAGGTAAAGCAGTAAGCAGACAACAGGAACAGAGGCAATGTGGTTAATTCCGCCATTTAAGAGACCCGCAGTAGAAATCTAGCATTCTTTCCAGGTAAGAGCAACAGTGAAATAAAGTTGTTTACGAAGACAGCTCTGGTAAAGCCTCAGGAGCAGAAATGATAGAATGTGGAGGTACATGTTTATTTTCTATTAAGTGTTTTGTTCTGTGCTTCTCCTCTCCTGTTCCTCTTTGCAAGCCTACTGCAGTCAGTAGGCTGGAGACATGCAATGAAATATACATGGCTTGAGTCCCTGACATAGCCGATTATCACCATTGCAATCCCCACTTCTGCACCAACAGAATTTTCGGGAAAAGTTAATTTCTGCAGCTGCACTTTCAGGCTTAAAATCGTTTGCTTATTTTTGTCCTGAGGATTCTGTGCAGGAGACTCTAGATTCCATTCTTATCTGTTCTTTCCTACAGCGATGTAAAACATCTCCAGAGAAGTGCTTTTTTTTAAAAAAAGAAGCATTTATAACATTCAATCATCTAAATTTTGCTTATTCTCTTTATTCCCTTTTCCTCTGCTTCCATGTTTGATCCATTCTACCCATCTTTTACCGTTTTCTTGTTTCTCTGCTGGTTTCTCCTCCATACTATCATTATTTATTGTCTCTCTCTGAAAAGCAGCAGCTCTTTCCCCCCTTGTTCTGTCATTCACACCCACTCTCTCATCCACCCCCTTGCTGTTTCCCATGTTAACTGTCTCTTCCTCATCATTTTGTTAGCTCTGTTCTTTTTGCTACCCACAGGCTAATCTCTATCACCCTCAATGGTTAAAGGCAATTGAAACAGAATGCTGCATGCCCAAGCTAGGAAGTGAAGAGGAAGCTCTTCTTCTGCTTTTAGCAGCTTTGCTCTTACTGTTTAACTCCTAATTGTGCTTGCTGCCCTTTGTTTTATACTATCTTTTCATGGACAGCCTTCTCTCTAATATTTATCACTATATACTGCTCTACAAACATTTGTCCCATCATCCCTATGACACAGAGCAGGTAGGTATTATATCCATTATATAGGTAGGAAACTTGAGGCTAAGTGTGTTGGCTAAGGCAGAAAGGAACCCAGTGTTGGAGTTAAGACTAGTGTGCAGTGGATTTCCAAGCAATATTCACACAAGAGTTCAAAAACTCCAAAAATCAATACTAAACTCTCCAATTCCCACCAAATCACCTCAGAATTCTTTCTCCCCTCCAACAATTTAATATCAATGTAGACCCAACTGTGTACGTTATACCACATGGTTGGAACCCCGAACCCACATCGAGTTCCACCAACACAGGGACTGCTGCACTGAGGTGAGGAGGGTAAAATGGGCCTCAGACAGGTACACCCCTCCCCCCCCCCAGGACCCAGAACTGTACAGGGGAGACCCCCCACCCACTGTGGAGGCACTAGGACCCAGGTACTGCCTCCCCTCACCCTGACCTGCCATGTGGCCTTGGGGGAGAACTGCAAACAGCAGCCAGCCAGAGGCTCCAGCTGGCTGAACCAGAAGCAGCCAAAGCAGGGACCTCTGGACATTCCAGCCTAAACTATAAGATCTTCTGACTTTCTCTGCCCTGTGTTCATAGCATGTTTGCTTCAAGTCCCCAGGATCACTCCACACCTGCCCCTTCTGTAACAGGGTCCACTCACCCTCCTCCTGGCTGCTCCAGGGATTAGCTCCTCCAGGTTTGATGCCCCCTTCTGCTGCTCATTGCACACTCTGCAGTCTCTCTCTGAGAGTCAGGGTGCTCTCCTTTCATGCTTTGGCTATCTGTCTAGGTCACTGGGTGTTGTTCCCTTTCAGGTGATCCAAGTCCCACTGGATGACTGTCCTAGGCAGTCTTCTGCTCCATTGCCTGGTCTGTGCCACTTCCCCAGTGGCTGGTAGGGGAACCTGTGCCTACCCACTACTCCAGGTTCCAGCCCAGGGACCCTATAACCAGCACCCAAGGTCTGCACTGTCCCACGCCTTTTCTCCTGTTTCCATGCGCGGGGTTGCTCCTACTTCACCTCTATCAGACTCTATGCCTCTGTTAGGCTTTCTCCAGCCTCCCCTGGGTATGCCCTTCTCTTAGGGTCAGGGCCCCGGAGCTTCAATTCTTCTCCTGGTTTCCTCTTCTCCCCCGCTACAGGGTGACTTCAGCCCACTTCTGCTGCCAACTTTCTGGCTTTATCATGGCGCTGCCTATTCCTTCTCAGCTGGGCTCTATTCCCAATTAGGGGTTGCTTATCCAACCTAATTCCCCTCAGGTGTGGCCTAGCATGTTAATTGCCCCCCACCCCCTCAGTCTCATTAATGCTTCCAAGGGTGATATGGGGTGAACACCCTGTCACACTCTCCTGCCCTTCCCCCTCACTCTGTTCCCTTTGCCTGTAGCTGATCCCCTCCTAAGATTGTGGTACTAAAATGAGATTTGCCACCATCACATTGTTCACTCTGCTTGTATGTTCTACCTGTTCCTCCATCTGTCTTGGCTGTTTAGACAATATTGTCCCATTGTTTCCTCCTACTCCCACCTCTGTCTATGTTCACCTGTTGTCTCTTAACCCAAGTATAAAACCTGTCTACAATGGAGCTGTCGCTGTAAATTCCTGTGCTAGCTCTGATCAAACTAGTGTGGTAAAAATAGCAAGGTAGCCACGGCAGCACAAGTATTGGAATAGGCTGACTGCCCAAGTACATACCTAGGGTTTCAAATGGGATTGTACTCAGGGGGCTAACCTACCCCCACCACTCACACTGCCATGTCAACACTTCTACTTTCAGCACGCTAGCTCAATCAAAGCTAGTGCAGGTCTGTCTACCCGAGCTGGAAATTATACCTCCAGCTCCACTGTAGACAAACCCTGAGATTGTAAGCTCTTTGGGGCAGGTATCATTTCTTTGTTTTGGGTCTGTACAGTGCCTAGCACAGTGGCGTCTTGGTCTATGACCGGCGCTCCTAGCTACTATGATAATACATATAAATAACAACAACAACGCAGGATCTGGCCTTAGAAATAGTAAACATCCTGCCTCAAGAAGCTATGTCTTATTTAAACAGAATTGTTCCTTGTGCTTGGATAAGTGAATGCCTCCACTGCACGGTCAGGCATGAGATGATGCCAAGTTCCTTCAGTGATCCATGAAATACCATTATTCCAGCAACACATACAATCATACTGGAGTGTCTGATATGGCTAACAAAGAGCTCCTCCATTCTCTGCTTTCTTAAAAAAAAGTTTACAGAAAAATTGTTACTCCTTTAACTAATTTCTCTTAATGATTTCTAATCCTCCATACCTAATGACATTTTCACTGCAGTACTTCTTGCTACAGAAGTGTCTCCAGAAATTGGATTTGGAAACCTTTTGCTCTATGGTGCTCTATGCCAGAGGTTCTCAAACTGTGCTCCACTGATTGCCATCCCTTGCTGGCTCTCTCTCCTTATTTCCAGCTGCTAAATGTAATTAAAAAGCAGCTAAATGTATATTAAAAGCCTCCCTAATATTGCTTACATGCAAAAGTAATTATGGTATTGCCAACCGGGGCATGAAATGCTCTTACATGGATTAAGTGGTGGTCTGTGCTATTTCTTATATGATTTTCAATAGGAGGGCAGATGGCCCATGACACAGCTTTCTGTACTAGAATTACAGTATGTAAAGAAGTTTGAGAAGTCCTGTTCTAAGCTAAGGAAGTGCCGTACAGAAAAAGCTCTCTATAAGGCTGCTTCTAGAATACAATGATTGTGGTTGTTTTGATCAGGGCAAACAAAAATCCATTAAAAATGTCCTTTTGCACAGAATTAAAACATTAGGCCCCATGGAAGTCTATGGTGTTCAATTTTAGTACAAGCGGATTAAGGCCTTAGCCAAGTTACAAAACATACATAAGTTTTCATCTACACTACAAACTAGAACCCCACTGTATCCAAGTGAGAAGAACAGTAGGATGTAAACAAATCCCTTGATATAGTTGGCTCTGGAGTGTTGATCATCTCCTAAATGGAGCCAAAAGGACAGAGGAAAACGAACTATGAAGATTAAGTAGCATGAAAGAAGAGAGTTGGGATTTAAAAACAGTTAAGAAGCAAGTAAATGTTGTTACTGACTAATTTCGGAGAGGGGGGAAATGGGGAGATTTAGCAATAGGAGAATAGGAAGGGGAGTAATATTTAGCATCATTCTCAAGCTGAAGTTACTAATGTAAGTGGCTGAAGAGTGGGAGGGGGAGAGTTCTAGACAGCGGGACAATATGAGCAAAAAGAACAAGCAATTTCTAGCTCGGGGGGGCAGAGAGAAGGCCAAGATTAGAGAAGCAAAGAGAGTAAGCAGGAGAGTGGTAGCGATTAGGTCAGAGATAGATCAGGGAAGTCTTATGGTAAGTTTTGAAAACTAGAAAGGACACTGGAATTGTATCCTGAGGTGGATAGAAAACCAATGAAGATCTGAATTGACAAGGGATGGAGCTGATATGGTTCTTCCACTTCTTGCGGACAAAAAGCGCCTGATTCTGATCTCACATTAGATTTACACTCAAATGACTCCACTGGCTTCAGGGGAGTTACTCCTGATTTACACTGACATCAGTGAGATCAGAATCAGGCTCCAAAAGGAGACAAATCACAGTGTCTTAAATCCCCAGATGTGTACAGAACAGGAATTCAGGAAGATCATAAAAAAAAAGAGAATCACAGTAACCAAGATGGTATGAGGATCAAGGAATATTTAAAGATGTCAGCAGAGGTATAGTCAGTGAATGCTGGCAATGTCCTGAAGATGGTGATAAGCAGATTTACTCATCAGGAAAGAATACATTCAGAGTCCACAGTGATTAAGATTTCTGCCCTGGGGAGAAAAAGGGCTTGATTCTGTTCCCATTTACAATTTTACATGCGTGTAAGTGAGAGGAGAATCAGGTGAAGTCAGAGACACGGGTAGACGGGATTATTTTTTTAAATTTAGAAGGAAGATGTCAGGCTTTGAAGCACTCAATAGTAGGAAGTTCTGCAGCACATAGACATAACAGACAATATATCATGGCGTGGAACAAAAGGAATTGAAATCAACTCAGATTAAAGAAGTTGCTTGGCATCTGATCATGCCAGTGTATAATAGAGTTTCCCTTAGACAATAGCAGATAAGAAAAGGATATAAACATAGCAATTATAACTTAAAACTAGTAGCAAAAATTAGGAGCCATGTAACTGGAATGAGCAAGTTAATGGGGGAAATATTTCTACACTATCTTAATTGTAAAATGGAAATATTGATCCGTAGAGGGGGAATTTTATAAATATAGTTGCAGCCAGAATAAGAGCGTTTCTTTAAGGCAAATTTTAGCTCCATCTGTGGCCCACGCATGCTCTTGTAATGGCAGAAGAGGTATAATCACATACTATCTGTGCAATAGCAAGCTAGGATTAAAACCACACTGATACCTCGTTATTACATACTACGTACTATAGCTACGTAGCTATAGTTAGTGCTGAGGGTCTTTCATCAAACATCTAGGAAGAGAATTAAAATGAGAGTGAATTTAGAACACCTACCAAAAGAGTAATTCCTGAGGCCCCAATTCAGCAAAGCATTTAAGCACATGCTTAAGTCTACCCCCATGAGCAATGTTTTAAGCAGGTGCTTAACTTTAAGCATGTGTTTAAGCCACACGTCTCCACAAGTTCCTTGAGGCAGGATTCATGTCTGCCATAACATGTGCAGAGATGAGCATGCTGCTCACAATCAATAACAGTAATAATTCTGGGCACCAAGCAGAGCACCTATTTTTTAAGGCTGATGATTGATTTTGAAATTTAAAATGATGTGGCTGCTAGGAAGATTCTGAACAGACTTGAAAGGCTTTCAGTGCTCTAATGAATGTTTGTTTAAACTCTGCTTCCTTTTCCTTCTTTAAAACTTGTTATTCTTTAGAGGGGGGATGAAGGAACAAAATATGGACACCATGTAGAATCAAGCACGTGGGTTTATTACGCACAGTGCTGGTGGAGTGTCACCTTGCTTATTAGGCTCAGAGACACTGCCAAACAATTGATTACAAAGGATTATATGGATTTTCCATGGGCGGAGGAAAATGACGGGGAAGACAGTCCCAAACCTAGGTCTAGCAGCAAGACAAGATAAGCACAGTAGCCAATGGTCAAAAGGTGACATAACGTCTAAGCCCATGGTTTCAGGTTAACACATGACACTTAGTACGCAGGTGTTTTCCTTTAAACAATATATAGAGTGTGTTAGTATAAAATATATATGTTGAATTCTGATTTGGGATCCATAGGAATGAAGTAGCTCCCCTGATTGTCCAAAAGGTACACACCTAGGAGTTAAAGCAAAAGGACAAACGAAAAGTATATAGCAATAAAGATAGTCTTTTAGTTGTTCATTTGTGTTTCTAAGGCAGGCACTGGCTTGGAGGAGGGGTGTACATCTGTGAGCGGGAGGATATCATATCTCATATGGATATGTTTGAACCTCTTCCATAAACTCAAGGCTGGTGTGTAGGAAGGCACCTCTTCGACAGAAGAAACAGGGCCCCTTTCATTCCTTTGGTCTGTTTGCAACTTTGAGATAAAGCCCCCCAATTATAATTTCCACCTGGCTTCTTGCTGACTGAGCTTATCTTAGCAAAAAGCAAGGTTACTTAGCTAATATTGTTCACTATTTGCTAGGCCTCTGTCTTCTTGACCAAACTCTGGATTTTGGGCCTGTAAAAAGAGCTGACACAGTCTATATATCAGGTTGTAACAAACAGCATATGGATTTTAGCCCTTCAGGGGAAGAGTAGTATATGCAGACAGCCTCTCTGTGACACCACACATAATGGTTCACAGAAGACATAGAATCATAGAATATCAGGATTGGAAGGGACCTCAGGAGGTCATCTAGTCCAACCCCCTGCTCAAAGCAGGACCAATCCCCAACTAAATCATCCCAGCCAGGGCTTTGTCAAGCCTGACCTTAAAAACTTCTAAGGAAGGAGATTCTACCACCTCCCTAGGTAACGCATTCCAGGGTTTCACCACCCTCCTAGTGAAAAAGTTTTTCCTAATATCCAACCTAAACCTCCCCCACTGCAACTTGAGACCATTACTCCTTGTCCTGTCATCTTCTACCACTGAGAATAGTCTAGAACCATCCTCTTTGGCACTACCTCTCAGGTAGTTGAAAGCAGCTATCAAATTCCCCCTCATTCTTCTCTTCTGAAGACTAAACAATCCCAGTTCCCTCAGCCTCTCCTCATAAGTCATGTGTTCCAGACCCCTAATCATTTTCGTTGCCCTTCGCTGGACTCTCTCCAATTTTTCCACATCCTTCTTGTAGTGTGGGGCCCAAAACTGGACACAGTACTCCAGATGAGGCCTCACCAATGTCGAATAGAGGGGAACGATCACGTCCCTCGATCTGCTGGCTATGCCCCTACTTATACATCCCAAAATGCCATTGGCCTTCTTGGCAACAAGGGCACACTGTTGACTCATATCCAGCTTCTCGTCCACTGTCACCCCTAGGTCCTTCTCTGCAGAACTGCTGCCTAGCCATTCGGTCCCTAGTCTGTAGCGGTGCACTGGATTCTTCCGTCCTAAGTGCAGGACCCTGCACTTATCCTTGTTGAACCTCATCAGATTTCTTTTGGCCCAATCCTCCAATTTGTCTAGGTCCCTCTGTATCCTATCCCTACCTGCCACCATATCTACCACTCCTCCTAGTTTAGTATCATCCGCAAATTTGCTGAGAGTGCAATCCACACCATCCTCCAGATCATTTATGAAGATATTGAACAAAACCGGCCCCAGGACCGACCGTTGGGGCACTCCACTTGATACCGGCTGCCATCTAGACATGGAGCCATTGATCACTACCCGTTGAGCCCGACAATCTAGCCAACTTTCTACCCACCTTATAGTGCATTCATCCAGCCCATACTTCTTTAACTTGCTGACAAGAATACTGTGGGAGACCGTGTCAAAAGCTTTGCTAAATTCAAGAAACAATACATCCACTGCTTTCCCTTCATCCACAGAATCAGTAATCTCATCATAGAAGGCGATTAGATTAGTCAGGCATGACCTTCCCTTGGTGAATCCATGCTGACTGTTCCTGATCACTTTCCTCTCGTGTAAGTGCTTCAGGATTGATTCCTTGAGGACCTGCTCCATGATTTTTCCAGGGACTGAGGTGAGGCTGACTGGCCTGTAGTTCCCCGGATCCTCCTTCTTCTCTTTTTTAAAGATTGGCACTACATTAGCCTTTTTCCAGTCGTCCGGGACTTCCCCCGATCGCCATAAGTTTTCAAAGATAATGGCCAACGGCTCTGCAATCACAGCCGCCAACTCCTTTAGCACTCTCGGATGCAACGCATCCGGCCCCATGGACTTGTGCACGTCCAGCTTTTCTAAATAGTCCCTAACACTTCTTTCTCCACAGAGGGCTGGCCATCTACTCCCCATGCTGTGTTGCCCAGCGCAGCAGTCTGGGAGCTGACCTTGTTCGTGAAGACAGAGGCAAAAAAAGCATTGAGTACATTAGCTTTTTCCACATCCTCTGTCACTAGGTTGCCTCCCTCATTCAGTAAGGGGCCCACACTTTCCTTGGCTTTCTTCTTGTTGCCAACATACCTGAAGAAACCCTTCTTGTTACTCTTAACATCTCTTGCTAGCTGCAGTTCCAGGTGCGATTTGGCCCTCCTGATTTCATTCCTACATGCCCGAGCAACATTTTTATACTCTTCCTGAGTGCTCTTGCTGAGCAGCGGGGAACAGCAGAGCAGCACACAGCAGGAGTTTGCCTGGGATTGGTGAGTATCCGAGTGTCTGTTTGCTGAGTGAGTATCCGAGTGTGTGTTTGCTGGGAGGGCAGTTTGAAAGCCTGAGCGAGTGCCTGATTGGGTGGTAGCCTGCAGGGGGCGGGTATTGGGGGTGTCTGTTTGTTTGTTTCAGGGAAGCCTGGCTGTTGAAAACTAGCCAGAGCTCTGCGAACCAGCTGAGCGGCGGCGGACCAGCTGAGCAGCGGGGAACAGCAGAGCAGCACACATCTTTCCAGTTAGAATTTTAATGATAGTTCCCTTCACCCACCCAAAAGATCCCAGAGGCTAGCCCAATTTTCTTCTTGGTAGGACACTTTTGAAGAAAACTTTAGGGGGAATATCATATTTTGTGTAAGAAAAAAAAGACAAAGGCAAGCTGAACTGCTAAATCTTAGAGAATCTTAATGGACTAGATAAGAAGCATACTAATAATGCAAAATAGGAATTACTACAATAGTTCATATGAATGGAGTATGAACAGAATCCACAATCTAAATGCAGAGTTTGCATTGTAGAGATTCAGTCAGGGGTTTTCATCTCTGCTCCTGTTCATAGGCTGTCCAAACACAAAACAATCACGGAGTTCAAATAAATTCTTCTAGTTTAACCCTCTTTCTAGTTTTAAACAATCAGGAAGAAATAAAAACTTCCAATATGTATATTACTAATGATACATTCTTGCCCCTCATGCTGTCATTATTGCTACCAGGATTTCAGAGCTCACACTCTGTACTCACTAGCCATGGCATTCACTGATCTCAGTGATACAGGGCCAGCAACCCTTACTCACTTGACTCATCATCTCATATCTGATTAGCTCCACTGAAGACAAAGTGAGTAAATACTACATTAGGCACTCAGATACCAGGATGACAGGCACAATATAAGAAACTGAATGGAAGAAGTATTGCAAGATCAACCTCTATATTTATTCATTTATTTGCTTGGGTGTAAAAAATTGTATGATGCTGATAGGTCAGTTGCCAACTCATGCCAGAGTGACAGGACAATTCACTTATATGTGAATATCAAAGAAGTGTTAGTATGTATTCAAACTAATTCCCTCCTATGCTAATAGAGATCAAAGAAGATGTTGATTGTATTGTTTTCATCTGTCTATATCCTGTAGTTTACCATTACATTAATTATAGGGTATACATAATGTAAAAGTAACTAACTTGAGGTCAAAGGTGTGTTAATAAAGAATATATTCAAGTGTTAGAACGTCATGAAAACTAATGACAGGTTTCAGAGCAGCAGCCGTGTTAGTCTGTATCCGCAAAAAGAACAGGAGTACTTGTGGCACCTTAGAGACAAACAAATTTGAGTATAAGCTTTTGTGGGCTACAGCCCACTTCAATCTTCTTACTATATGTTCCATTCTATGCATCCGATGAAGTGAGCTGTAGCCCGCAAAAGCTTATGCCAAATAAATTTGTTAGTCTCTAAGGTGCCACAAGTACTCCTGTTCTTTTTATGAAAACTAATGGAATGTTACTTGTATTTTTCTCACGTATCTATTCCTATGTAATGGCAAGCATTTGCATTATGTATGTCTCTGTAACTAAATTACTCTTCAAAGAGGAGTGCTAACTTCAAAGCAAGGGCCATTGTGTTCAACACTGGAAATTCACAGACTCAGTCTTCATTTCTTACTCACAGTCAACAAAGGAAAGCTTACGTGGGTACAGAAACTGTCAGCTAGTTTTCTGTGTAAAGCAGATCTAAAAGATGGATTCAAGGAAATATCCTTCATCTCTGGACTGTTTGGATTCCAGCAGAGTAGAAATACTGAGCGAGTGGACAGAGATCCCCAGAGTTATCCTGTATAACCCTGAAAGACTTTTAGAGACTGGCAGATTACTACATCTCTGCTATCATTTGGACTTACAAACTTTGACTCACCTGTTAATGTATTTTACCTGCTTTAACCTCTCAATAACTCTCATTTCTCTTTCCTAGCTAATAAATCTTTAGTTAGTTTACCAGAGAATTGGCTACCAGCATTGTTTTGGTGTAAAATCCAGAGTACCAATTGATTTGGGGTAAGTGACTGATCCTTTGGAATTGGGAGTAACTGACTGTGATGTGATTTTTGGTTTATATGATCTTTTATTACAAAGTCCAGTTTGTCTGGGTGGCAAGATAGGCTGGAGAGCCCAAGGGGGCAGTCTGTGACTCCACAGTAATACTGGTATAGTGGTCCATTTGTCACTGGCTTAGTGAAATCTAATTATATTTTGTTTGGTTTTATTTTATTACAAAATGTGTTCTAAATGGCCTGAAACCAGTTACAGCAGCAGCAGATGGCCAGGTCTACACTTAAAATTTAGATCAAGTGAGCTACATTGCTCAGGGGTGTGACAAATTCACACTCCTAAGCAATGCAGGTAAGATGACTTAACTCCCAGGGTAGATACTGCTAGGTTGACAGATAAATTCTTCTATCGAGATAGGTACCTCCTCTTGGAGGGATGGATTAGCTACAGAGATGGAAAATCCCTACCATCACTGTCGGAAGCAGCTACACTATGGTGCTCCACTTGCTCAGCTGCAGTCCTGGAGCTGTGCTGCTATAGTGCCTATATTGTAGATGTAGTCTATATGTAGCTAGGCCTGACCCTCAACCGGGGAAATCCGCCTAGATCCATCCAAGTCAATAAAACTGTGTCCATTGACACCAGCTGAGGACCTAGCCCAAAATATTTTCATTGAATTTTAAAAGAACTACATGAAGATAGATTATATTTGGATGTGACCATTTCCTGGTATTTTCCCAAACTAAGACCACCTTGTGTGAGTTGCAGAAAACCTGAAGGAAAAGCTGACCAAAAGCAAAACAAAACTGACAAGAAGGAGAAGAAGAAGAAAATCTGAGCTGGTCAACTTGATTTTGGGGAAAAAAAAGTAAAAAAACCCAAAACAAATCCCTACAAAATATTTTTGGTTTTGTGAACAAACACCAAAAACCTGAACATATTTGGTTTTCAAAAGCCCTTGTGGTTTTCAAAAAACAAAAGTCAAAAAATTTTACCACAAATTTTGGTTTTCAATTTCTGTTGTAGTTGGTGGGGTTTGTTTTTGTTTTTAAACTAGAAAATACAACCAACTAAAATTTTGTAGAATTTTTCAGTTTTCTTCAAAAAGTCATTTTGTCCAAAAACTTTGGTGAACAAATTTCAACCAGTTCTATTAAAAAACATTGATAGCATTTTTAATAGGTAGATCCATTCCAAAATTCTTGACAAAATGAATGTCATCTTGTGGCTAGAGCAAGGATCTAGGAGCAAGGATTCATTGTCAACTCAGCCACTGACCTGCTGTGTGATACTCAGCAGCTCACTCAACCTTGCTTCAGAGGCTCTGGAACTATTTTTATAGTGGGGGGTGCTGAAATCCATTGAACCAGACTGTAGACCCTGACTGATAGAAGCCATGCATTCAGTGGCTAGTGTTACTTTGTGTGTGTGTGTGTGCGCACGCGCGGCGGGGGGGGGGGAGGGAGAGGGGCGGGATGTGTGCAGTAGCACTCCCATCACTCTTAGCTCCAGGGCCTGTCTCTCTTTGTTTCAAGTTACCCATCTGCTAACGTGAAGTAATCCTGCTTCCCTATTGTATCTCACACAGGTATTGTGAAGCTTAATAATTGATGTTTGTTATGGGCTTTGAAGTCTTTAGATGAAAGGTGCATAGAGTGCAAAGCACTAACTTGAACAACATGCTATATGGTAAGTAAGCCGCACGAATGCTGATAGGTAAATTGGCCCTTTAAAATCCATTAAAAAAAAAAAGCAGTATTGTCTTTGGGAAGAGAGGTACTGAAAAGATTTATTAAATAGCAGGTTGGCACTGAGGGTGTCTTCAAATTACATTTTTCAGGCAAGAGAGTCTATCCTGGAATTGTATACATAGTGCTTGAGAGCCTGGGGTTTGATGAAGGTCTAGGGCCCTCAGCAGGAATGGATCTTAACATGAGTGAAACAATATGATCATTATTATATCATTTTAACAGCTCTTTCCACATGACTGGAACAGAATCTACAAGTGCTTGCCACCTCAGCAGCACCCTTCCTTCAGTTTTGTTGTCTGGATCCTACCATGTTGTTAGAATCTGAATCTTGTACAAAAATGCATCTATTTGTTTTGTGGTTCCAGGGTTTTAAGTGCAACAACTTCTACCTTTCCTGCCCCAGAGGCAATGCAGACACAAACTCAATTTTTCCCATTCAAGTGGGAGTATATTGCCCTACTTGATTTCTAACATGGATGGAAAAGCTGTCCCCCAATCTTGCAGCCAGTATTTGTTTAAACTTTAGGTATGTCTGCATGAGCTGAAGTCACACCGTGTGATTTCACTGTAGACATACCCTAAGTCTCAAAATATGGCACAAATCTCCAAAGATCTGGCCCTTACACCACTCATTGAATGTCACACATGGCTTCTGTGACAAAGCCAGAAACAGAACCATGAGTTCCTAGCTCTGAGGCTTGTGCTGTAACCACAAGACCATCCTTCCTCTCTAAGTATCATTTATAGAGCACTTCAGAACACTTTACAGACTAACGAGTTTAGCCTTACAACATTATTGTGAGGTAAGTTAATTATCCCTATTTTACATATGGCAAAATGGAGGCAGAGATATTAAGTGGTTTACCCCAGGCCACAAAGGGAATCGGTGTCAGAGCCAGGTCAAGAACTGCCTCTTATCTGGGCATTTATAGTCTGCTTATTAGTTCCTTGCTTCCAGACTTGCATACAGATCTTTTTATTTTTTTCAAGTATCATCAAGTGTTTTTTTTTGTGTGTGTATGTGCATCAGGTATCTCAGAACAGTTTAGGGAAGATTTAAGATCTTTAATGGGACCACTCAAGATGGAGCCCGAAGTCAGAAAGCTGTAAAGCTATCATTTCCTTAACTGACTCTTTGTGACGAGTGCTGTCAATTACAGGTGTTGAAAAATGAGCCTAAAGATAGCCAGAGCCACATGACTTTTGCAACAGTTTGATACTCTCTAGAATTCTAAAAACCCTCATCTCGAAAGCTGCATCTGGAGTAAATGATTATTGCTGCAGGGTTGCATCCCAGAGAGAATATTAAGACATACTTGCCCATCCAGAGGTTTATTTCAATTCCTTCATTTTGTCTAAAGCTAACTGTTGATATAGTTTCTGGTTGAAAGTCAAATGTGCTTTAAAAGAAGCTTCCTGCCCATGAACTCTGAAACACAAGGTCAGTCAGCAGCTCCACTATTTTCATAGTAAGAGGAGCTGGCTCAACAGTGAATAAACTTGGGTAGTTGATACATTACTCATTAGGGTGTCCAAGCTCATTTTCCTTCAGGAAAGTAAACTTGATATGTTGGAAACAATATCTAAGGCTTTTGCACAATAATTAGAGTGAACCTTGACCAAGGGTTTTTTAAAGGAAAGTGATGGGATGTACATTACGGGATGAACTGAATGGTAACAGAGGTGATTTAGGCCCTTTATACTGCTAATGACGTGAATAAATAGGAGCCTCATTATCTACACTTAAATGTGTGTCTTAGATTGCTCATTATCCTACCACACTATGAACTGGTACTTCAGCATGATCCTAATGGTATTATATAAAGAGCCTCAAGCTTTGTTTAGTAAATGGCGTTTTAATCATTATAGTTTGCTTAGCAGCATAATACCTGGCTGTGTTCCATTGGCATACAGTGCCTCATGGGCTGAAGCATCAGAAAAGATGAACTTTACAAAAGCTGGACTTTGAAAAATCACATCATTCAGATGAACACTTTTTAAATCATGTGATAATTAGCATTTCCAAACTATTCAAAGCACAGCATTTGGAAAATGAGAGGTTCCAAAACTCTGAATATCTTTCACCCATAATGTTTGTCTCTATCGAAGAGCAGGAGGCCACTTCTCTTGACCACTTATTGCTGTGGGAAAAGTATAATAATGTATAAGATGACGCCTCAACCACACATCATTTAAGACTTCATGTTACCCAGAATTTAGCAGCTAGGTTTCTTACCAGGACTCACCCAAGCCAATATATCACCTCTGTCCTGAAGACTTAGCACTGGCTTTTGGTAGCAGCACGTACTGATTTCACATAACCTCCTTGTGTATGTCTTAACTGGAGGCAGAGTTAATGCATATATTTTGGAGTGACTAACCACATCTAATATACCATGCTCCTTATAGTGAGAGAAAGGAGAACCAGTTCAGATAAAAGACTAATTGATCTGAACCTTCATCCAAACCAAACTTGAACAGAACTTTTTCAGTGTTTGAGAAGGTCTAGTTAAGAATGTTTCCCCTATAACTGGACACTTATCACCTTCCAAATTCTGGCTCAGATCAGAACTTGAATGATTTTTTTAAAGGAAGGCTGTTGTGGGATTGCAGACCCAGCTGGAAACAGGAAGTACCAGAAGCCCATTCTGGGCAAAACAGATGATTTCTAATTCAGACCTCGTTTACTAGAAGACACAAATCCATTCACTTAAAATGGACTGAAATTGGAGCTTTTGGGGTGAAATTCTAGCCCCATTCAAGTGAATGCATATTTTGCCATTTACTCCAATGGAGACAGGAAGTCTCCCTCTCTGTAGATTGGTCAGGAGCTACTAACATTCACACATTTAAAAAAATCCACATGACAAGCAAAATTTCCTAGAACACAGGAGGGACTAAGAACAGAATCTGCCATGCTGTCCTCTGTGATTAAAGCTGTGCCAATCTAAACTAGTCGTTAGATACTGTGGTTGCTCTATTGATTAGATAGCCACTTTGCTCTGATATGCCTTCTCAGATATGCCACACTTCTTAGCTGTAGAAACAGAGCTAATGATCGCTCAGACACCTGAGACCCAATCACTGAACTGCTCCTGGGGAGACTCTGTGTCAATACCTTTTGGCTCAATGACAGATTTTGGAAATTCGACCCCAGACTAAAAAAATGTCTCTGCAGGCTTCCCTGTTGCCAGTTGTATATGGATGAAATGCTTTCATTTCTTAGCTCTGTTGCAAAGTGCTTTACTCACTTAACAGCTTGTTTTTCTTCTACTTCTTATATATATTGAACTTTATGCTAAGGGTTATTGTGTTTATTTTCTTTTTTAGTATTTCATTATTCCTACTGAATATTTTCTGACACCACTTCCATAATCTTCTTATGACTAAATACTGTATTGACCAACAATTGGATCTTCTTTCATCCTTTAGGATACTATTGTTGTTTGAAGAGGTTGCAAGTTGAACTGTGATTCTTCCTTCATGTCTCTTTCTGTTTTAATCATGCCAAGAAAGTCAGAGTTTATTCTCATGCACCTTCCAGCTCATTTTTCCAGACTTATGAGGTTTGGAAGCATCCTGACTCTTGGAGGTTGAACTGAACCAAAACTCTAAACGTGGGATTTTCAAAAATGCGCAGCATTGACCTGATTCTTTTCCCACTGAAATCAACCAGCGTTTTACCACTGACTTCTATCGAAGCAGAGTTAAGCTAATACTGAAGAGTGGGCCAGCTTTTTAAAGATATTTAAATGTGTAAAGGTACTTTTGGAGCATCGCCTATTACGACTGACAATCCTCAAAGAAGAGGATTTCTTTTCCATTGTTTCATGAATTCTAAGGATCCTGTGTTTATAGAAGTGACCAGCACTTGCATAAGAAACTGACTGTCTCTCACTCTTTGAAGTCTTCCAATCAGCTGTTTGGTTAGTGTATGTAGCAGATCAAGCACTCACCAGCGCAGGGTCTCCTGCTGGTCATCTGGGAATTAGCTCTTTCCAGCCCTCAGAGCACCTCCAACAGGCCAGTGTCTCTCCTACCTCAGGCCCCCATGTCCCTCCCAGACCCCAGTGCCCCTTTCCCTTAGGGTTCTGCCCACCACAGTACCCCCACACTCTGGGTCTCCCTTCCCAGGGGAACCTCCACCCCTCTAAACCCACCTTGCCTCAGTGTCTACTGCCAGTTATCACCTAGCCCCCTTTCTCTGGGGCAAACTGCAGTCTGTAATGGCCACTCATCATTGGCAAGGGGGTTGGACCAGCTGCCTCTGCCTATCCCCAGGCTACCCCTCTGCAGCCCCAGTATCTCCTTAGGCCTTTAACAAGGCCACAGCCTGGGGAGCGGGAGCGGGAGCCGGAGCCGGAGCCGGAGCCGGAGCCCACGCACTCCCAGGCTAGAGTGTGACTGACCCAGCTCCTCCCTTAGCCCTTATATCAGGGCCAGCTGTGGCTTGATTGGCTGTGGCCCCAGCTGTGGCCACCTCCCCAATTAGCCTACCTTTTCCCCCAGGAGCAGGGTAACTGCCTTGCTACAGTGTACATTTACTTTGTTGATTTATTCTTGTTGTATACAACCCAAGTTGATGTCTGTATATATTTTTATGGCACGACCTGTTATAAACTTGTATTGTATTCTGTTATTGTACTATATTAATCTTTATAGATGACAGACTCTTGACAACAGCAAACATAAACTGGAAGGGAAAAGGTTATATCAGGTTCCCTAAAATCTAGATTCATAGACCCTGATGAAGTCCTTGCAATATGTAATAAAAAGGGAAATTCATAATTCATAGATGCAAACCAACATCCAATGTATTTGTTATTGCTGTTCGCCTATGAACATGCAAGAATTCCATTGCAATTCTGTTTTAGGTCAGTGATAGTTAGTGCACCCTGTACAAAAAATATCCCATTGTGATGATTTATACGTCTTGGAAAATGAGTTAACATTTTAGTTTGATTACAGCGTACTAAATGCATCTTGTGATAAAAGTTTACTTACACTATATTATTATTAATAATAATAATAAACATTCATATTATGCTACCCCACAAAGGTTCCAGTGAGATTAGGGATGCTACTGAACATGTCTGCTTTTGGGACTACTGCAGCTTATAACTCATCTTTACTGATGTTATTGTTAGGGCTGGTTGAACATTGCCCACAGGAACTGTTTCTTGAGAGAAAATTGGGTTTCAACTAAATAAAATTTGTTGCGAAAATAGTGTTTCCTTTTCATGGAATGTTTGGAGTTTTCAATCAAAAAACTGGAAACCTGAAAGCCAAAATTTTTCACTTTTCAGCCAAAACCATGTTTTGCAGTGTTTTAATGAAAAGTTTAAATTTATTGCAGAAAAGTACCCCATTTTCTGACTAGAATTAGTTATAACTAAGGCTACATTTTAGTCACGGGTATTTTTAGTAAAAGTCATGGACAAGTCATGGGCAGTAAAAAAAATTCATGGCCTGTGACCTAGAATCATAGAATCATAGAATATCAGGGTTGGAAGGGACCTCAGGAGGTCATCTAGTCCAACCCCCTGCTCAAAGCAGGACCAATCCCCAATTAAATCATCCCAGCCAGGGCTTTGTCAAGCCTGACCTTGAAAACTTCTAAGGAAGGAGATTCTACCACCTCCCTAGGTAACGCATTCCAGTGTTTCATCACCCTCCTAGTGAAAAAGTTTTTCCTAATATCCAACCTAAACCTCCCCCACTGTAACTTGAGACCATTACTCCTTGTCCTGTCCTCTTCTACCACTGAGAATAGTCTAGAACCATCCTCTTTGGAACCACCTCTCAGGTAGTTGAAAGCAGCTATCAAATCCCCCCTCATTCTTCTCTTCTGCAGACTAAACAATCCCAGTTCCCTCAGCCTCTCCTCATAAGTCATGTGTTCCAGACCCCTAATCATTTTTGTTGCCCTTCGCTGGACTCTCTCCAATTTATCCACATCCTTCTTGTAGTGTGGGGCCCAAAACTGGACACAGTACTCCAGATGAGGCCTCACCAATGTCGAATAGAGCGGAACGATCACGTCCCTCGATCTGCTGGCTATGCCCCTACTTATACATCCCAAAATGCCATTGGCCTTCTTGGCAACAAGGGCACACTGCTGACTCATATCCAGCTTCTCGTCCACTGTAACCCCTAGGTCCTTTTCCGCAGAACTGCTGCCTAGCCATTCGGTCCCTAGTCTGTAGCTGTGCATTGGGTTCTTCCGTCCTAAGTGCAAGACCCTGCACTTATCCTTATTGAACCTCATCAGGTTTCTTTTGGCCCAATCCTCCAATTTGTCTAGGTCCCTCTGTATCCCATCTCTGCCCTCCAACGTATCTACCACGCCTCCTAGTTTAGTATCATCTGCAAATTTGCTGAGAGTGCAATCCACACCATCCTCCAGATCATTTATGAAGATATTGAACAAAACCGGCCCCAAGACCGACCCCTGGGGCACTCCACTTGACACCGGCTGCCAACTAGACATGGAGCCATTGATCACTACCCGTTGAGCCCGACAATCTAGCCAACTTTCTACCCACCTTATAGTGCATTCATCCAGCCCATACTTCTTTAACTTGCTGACAAGAATACTGTGGGAGACCGTGTCAAAAGCTTTGCTAAAGTCAAGAAACAATACAACCACTGCTTTCCCTTCATCCACAGAACCCGTAATTTCATCATAGAAGGCGACTAGATTAGTCAGGCATGATCTTCCCTTGGTGAATCCATGCTGACTGTTCCTGATCAC
Organism: Natator depressus; assembly: GCF_965152275.1. Taxonomy (NCBI): domain Eukaryota; kingdom Metazoa; phylum Chordata; order Testudines; family Cheloniidae; genus Natator; species Natator depressus. Next base: position 32,345,896 of record NC_134236.1, read on the forward strand.
TTTCCTCTCATGTAAGTGCTTCAGGATTGATTCTTTGAGGACCTGCTCCATGATTTTTCCGGGGACTGAGGTGAGGCTGACTGGCCTGTAGTTCCCAGGATCCTCCTTCTTCCCTTTTTTAAAGATTGGCACTACATTAGCCTTTTTCCAGTCATCTGGGACTTCCCCCGTTCGCCACGAGTTTTCAAAGATAATGGCCAATGGCTCTGCAATCACATCCGCCAATTCCTTTAGCACTCTCGGATGCAACTCGTCCGGCCCCATGGACTTGTGCACGTCCAGCTTTTCTAAATAGTCCCTAACCACCTCTTTCTCCACAGAGGGCTGGCCATCTACTCCCCATGTTGCGATGCCCAGCGCAGCAGTCTGGGAGCTGTCCTTGTTAGTGAAGACAGAGGCAAAAAAAGCATTGAGCACATTAGCTTTTTCCACATCCTCTGTCACTAGGTTGCCTCCCTCATTCAGTAAGGGGCCCACACTTTCCTTGGCTTTCTTCTTGTTGCCAACATACCTGAAGAAACCCTTCTTGTTACTCTTGACATCTCTTGCTAGCTGCAGCTCCAGATGCGATTTGGCCCTCCTGATTTCATTCCTACATGCCCGAGCAATATTTTTATACTCTTCCCTGGTCATATGTCCAACCTTCCACTTCTTGTGAGCTTCTTTTTTATGTTTAAGATCCGCTAGGATTTCACCATTAAGCCAAGCTGGTCGCCTGCCATATTTACTATTCTTTCGACTCATTGGGATGGTTTGTCCCTATAACCTCAACAGGGATTCCTTGAAATACAGCCAGCTCTCCTGGACTCCTTTCCCCTTCATGTTAGTCCCCCAGGGGATCCTACCCATCCGCTCCCTGAGGGAGTCCAAGTCTGCTTTCCTGAAGTCCAGGGTCCGTATCCTGCTGCTTACCTTTCTTCCCTGTGTCAGGATCCTGAACTCGATCATCTCATGGTCACTGCCTCCCAGATTCACATCCACTTTTGCTTCCCCCACTAATTCTTCCCTGTTTGTGAGCAGCAGGTCAAGAAAAGCTCCCCCCCAGTTGGCTCGTCTAGCACTTGCACCAGGAAATTGTCCCCTACGCTTTCCAAAAACTTCCTGGATTGTCTATGCACCGCTGTATTGCTCTCCCAGCAAATATCAGGAAATTTAAAGTCACCCATGAGAACCAGGGCATGCGATCTAGTAGCTTCTGCGAGTTGCCGGAAGAAAGCCTCATCCACCTCATCCCCCTGGTCCGGTGGTCTATAGCAGACTCCCACCACTACATCACTCTTATTACTCACACTTCTAAACTTAATCCAGAGACACTCAGGTTTTTCTGCAGTTTCGTACCGGAGCTCTGAGCAGTCATACTGCTCCCTTACATACAGTGCTACTCCCCCACCTTTTCTGCCCTGCCTGTCCTTCCTGAACAGTTTATAACCATCCATGACAGTACTCCAGTCATGTGAGTTATCCCACCAAGTCTCTGTTATTCCAATGACTTTTACTATACACCCCTTACTAAATCTGTAGGGGAGGGGGAGGGGGTGTGGCCCGGGGGCACCACAGGTGCTGGGGGGGGGTGGTGGCCCAGGAGCCCCGTGGGTGCTGGGGAGGTGGGTGGCAGCACATGGCACGGGACCCCCACTGGTGCTGGAGGGGAGGGGCTGGCAGGGTTGGCAGGCTCCACACCTCCTCAAAAGCAGCGACATCCCTGTCCCTCTGCTCCTGGGCAGAGGCGTGGCCAGGTAGCTCTATGCACTGCATCTGCCCCGAGCACCGGCTCTGCTGCTCCCATTGGCCAGCAACCCCAGCCAATGGTAGCTGTGGGGGTGGTGCCTGCAGGTGGAGGTGGCATGCAGAGCCCCCTGGCTCCTCTGGCTCGGAGCTGAGGGATGTTGCCATTCCGGGGAGGCCCCCTGAGGTAAGCGCTGCCCAGAGCCCTCATCCCCTCCCGTGGCCCAACCTCCTCCCACACCCAAACTCCTGGTGCTACTGGGGGAGGGGGATGTGGTGGCCTGAGACTGCCCCAGCAGCGGCTGGCACGACCGGACCAGAGTTCTGCTCAGGCAACCCCAGGGCCAGGTGCACTGGCCGCTGCAGAAGTCACAAAGGTCACAGAAAGTCATGGAATCCGTGACTTCTGTGACCTCTGTGACAAACTCGCAGCCTTAGTTATAACTGTTAACAAAAGGAGCTAACATTATACGAGTTAACAGGATAGCAATGCTTAGTACTTATCTCCAGAGTATGTTACAAATATTAACTAATGAGTATTACAACCCTGCATTTTACCGATGGGAAAAAATGAGGCAAAAAGCTCTTATCCAGAGAAAGAAGGTACTTCCAAAACTGGCTTTCCTGCCATTTGCACTCCATTCCCTACGAGCAGGGTGACAGAAATGTCACTTGGCAGCACGCTAATGAGGAATGGATGGCACATGACACAGATTTAATAATTTTATTAAGATAATGTTGAAATAAAAAGAAAACAGTACAGAGTTTAAGCATAGAAGTTTCTGGTTATCAGGGAATAAGGTACAGATTATCAAGGGGTGCGAAATTCGGTTTAGGAATGGGTGGCATAAGGGATGCATAATCTGCAATCTCCCCGATTGGGGGTAAAAGTTTAACCAGTCAAAGTACAGACGTTGAGATGTGGGGGTATGTTGTCCATATAATGGCTATGTTCAGGTGTGGAGTATAATGAGTGGATACGATGATGGGGATGGATCTACCCTCATTTGGTGGGATTTAATGTTCAGTAAGTGTATGGTTCCAGTTCATATGGTCCAATGGAAAAAGTCTCTCAGTCCCTTTCCCATAGTTGGTGCACGATGTCGTACCGGCTCACACCTCCTGGTACTGTCGGTGGCCGGTGATGTGTTCGATGTAGATGTCCCCGGACCATCGGATGGTGTCCGAGAGCATGAGATGCCGCATGAGCCGTGCGTAGCGTCGACCGATCCCACAGATCCGCAGCACACGCTCATTGCAGGGGTCCCAAGTGCCATGGGCTCCGATGATCGGGGCATCCATCTGCACCTCATAGCCCTTCACTCTCAGGATGTCGGCCAGAGGGGCATATTTTTCCAGCTTACGAGCTCGGGCTTCACGGAAGGCCGGGGTCCTGTTCTCGAAGGAGACCGTGATGTCGATGAGGATTATCTTTTTCTGGGCCTCGTTGGTGACTACCACGTCAGGTCGCAACTGGCTGTCAGTACCGGGGATGGTGCAGTTCACGGCAACCTCCCGCAGGCGCGGTGCGATGGCTTTCACTAGGCGGTTCTGGCTGGTGTTCTGGCGCAGCTGCCAGGCTCTGGGGCTTGCAGCTGCACAGGACGTGGGGCAGGGTCTCGTTGGAGTAGCCGCACTTCCTGCAATGCTTGTCTCAGTTCCCGTGGCGGACGGCTCTGGTATTACACTCAGTCTTTACACATGGTAATTGCCATGATGGATCAGACTAATGATTCATCTAGTCTAGTACTCTGTCTCCAACAGTGGCCTGATGCTACAGAGAAAGGTGCAAACAACACTGCAGGAGGTTGGCAATAATAACGAGCACGCAGGGAGAGTTTCTTCCTTACGTCCATTACTCAGAGGCTGGCTTATGCCCTGAGGCATAAAGGATCTCTCTTCCTTCCAAAATTCTAGGGGAGTTTTTTGTTTTTGTTTTCTAAGCCTGTTGTAATTCTGGATGTCTTCAATTTATGACCTCAATACATAAATGTCCAAATGTTTTGTTGAATCCTGCTAAGCTCTTAGCCTCATGACACCTTATGGCAATGAGTTCCATGGGATAACTGTGCATTGCATGAAAAAGTATTTCCTTTTATACATTCTCCACAGCAATGATTCCCATGATGCTTCACTCCCCTCACCAAGAAGAGAGACCATGGTCCATCTTGAGAAATGCAATGAGAAATCCTCACCTGGGAACCCAGCCAGCAGAGGGGAATGGGAGCATGAGGCACCTGGACTACAGTTCCCATGAGGCACCCCAGTGGCATTCTGGAGGAAACATATTTTGGTTTTTCAGGTTGATTTTTCACCAAAAACTTGAAACGTTCCTACCAGCTCAAGTTATGCCCCACAGTTAGAACCACTGGCCAAGATGCTGTGGAGATGTCTTGCAGCAGAGACTGAACACCTGACAGCTTTATGATTGCTTCATATACGTATACAATTCAATTCCCTTTTTACCCACTACAGCCCCTGCATCATCCCCTGGGACCTAGATACCAAAAAAAAACCCCAAACAAAATGCATCCATCATAGCCTAGAAGAGACTTATTTTGATAGGCAGAGGATTAATGGTGGAGAAGGTAAATCCTACCTTTCCCTGAAGCCACTGATGAAGTAAACAGCTGCGTATTAAACATTCTGAGCCGGCATTTCTTCAGAAAGGTGCACACTGAGATATCAGACCATATAGTGCTAGGGTTGCCATGGTACTTTTTATTGACCACTACAGTAAATAATGCCATTAAGTCCTATATAATTAGCTAATGACTGACAGCTCTGAATTGGATGCAGGTCCTTTAGGTTTTAATTCTTTTAATTAAATACAGGCTAGTTGCACATATGAACTCAAATTTAATTTCTCCTCACTGCTTTATTTCTAATTATTTATGTTTCTTGTTAAAAGTCAGCATCTCCTCTGAGATGATGGCTGCGTGGGGCCAAGAATGTCAAAGAGTAAACTGAAACTGGGACTGGCCCAGATGTAACCAGCCAAACGGTAAAGAAAGAGGAGATGAATTCAGATGAAGAGCAGATAACAACGAAGGTACAAAACCATTCACCGATTTATTGAATCATACAGAAAAGCCAAAGTTCTAAAGATGGCGACTATGAGCCTGTAGACCAGTGCTACTCAAAGTGGTGGTCTGCGAACCGGTGCCAGTCCGCGAGCCATCGGCTGCCGGTCTGCTTGCACCCTGGAAAAAAAATTGCCAGTCCCCCACATCAGACAGCTTGAGAGCAGTGCTGTAGAGGATACCAAGAGATGGAGTTCCACAGAAGGAATCCTTGGTGCTATAATATCATGTTTTTCACTACCATACATCATCCATTCGGGGCTCTAAAAGTGCTTTTCAACCATTCATTGAGCCTCACATCCTATTGGGGTAGGAAAGTGCTAGGCCTATTTTACAGATGGGGAATCTCAGATTACAAGTGATTTGCACTGGGCCGCACAGCAAATCTGTGGGCGAGCTAGGAACAGAACCCATATCTTTAAGTCCCTCTCCTGTGCTTTAAACCCTAGATCATGGTTCATTGCATGCAGCATGGCTTTCTCCTCTGGCAGAGAGCTGGGAACAGTAGGTATGTGTGCAGTTCTGGGGTGCAATCCAGACCGGCAAAGAGCTGCCTTACCATTTAAACCTGTAACCTGGAGCGACTTACAATGCCGTGCCTCTTTGTCTCTCTGCCTGGGATGCCCACAGGCAGCAACAAGTATGCACTTCATGTCTATGTGTTAGACAGCCCTAGTTCCATGCTTTGGCTTCAGGAGCCTGCCTGCAATACCACAGACTTCCACCCTTCCCCACCAGCCTGGTAAGGTGATTCCACACTCTCCCAGCCCTCAGTTTCCCCAGAAATGTGTGTTCTGCACTGTCCAGCTCTCTCCTTGACAGTTCAGGTATTAAAGGTTCGTTGCTCTTATAAAGCATCAATATTCAATAGTTTGCTACTTTAACTGGAGTTGCCAAACCGTTCAGTTGAAACAACGCTGGATTAGTTTAGATTAAAAAAATAAAACAAGTTTATTTAACTACAAAGAGATAGATCTTAAGTGAATAAAAGTATTAGGTATTAAAGCAAGAAATGGTTACAAGAGAAATAAAGATAAAATGCTTTCCCACTGGTAAATCTTAACAACCAAGACTTAGTTCAAAGTAAAATCCTGACTACATGTACCCTGCAATATGGATGACCAAATTCTCAGGTCAGGATCACTCCTCAGAGTCAAGGGGCTGGTTCCTTTATCTTTTTAGGCGAAAGAGAGATGAATTGGGGTGTTTTTGCCCCTCACTTTTATAGTCCAGTCATGCTCTGAAGTGTATTTTCCTGAGGGTTACCCCTAGATAAAGTTCATTCCAGCTGTAAGGAAGAAGACATGGAGTCTTGTGGTGAAAGAGGTTCTGTGTTGTTGTTTGCTAAAATGCAGATCAATCTGTTCCCACACCCCATCCTTGCCAAAGAATGGCCACTTGGCAGGTGATTGCCAATCAACTTTGATGACACCTGGCTAGAGGTGTTGGCTTGTCCTTTGTCTTTGAGAAACCAGTTTACCCACTCCCCAGGCTTGTCTGGTAAACAAACTGTAGTCATGATTTCAGTTTATGTTCATAACTCAGTATGCATTTTGTACATACATTACACAAGAATATTAGAATCATAGGGTTCAAAGGGACTGCAAAAGGTCATCTAGTCTAACCCCCACCAAGATGCAGGATTTGTTGTGTCTAAACCATCCAGGACAGATCTTCCTTCTGAAAACATCCAGTGAAGAAGCTTCCACAACCTCCCGAGGCGTCTGTTCCATTGTCCTACTCTTCTTACAGTTAGGAAGTTTTTCCTGAGATTTAATCTAAATCTGCTATGCTGTAGTTTGAACCCATTGCCTCTTGTCCTGCCTTCTGTGGCAAGAGAGAACAACTTTTCTCCATCTTTTTTATGACCGCATTTCAAGTATCTGAAGACCACTATCATATCCCCCCTTAATCTCTTCTTTTCCAAACTACACATACCCAGTTCCTTCAATCTTTGCTCATGTGGTTTGCATTCCATCACTGTGATCATCTTTGTTGCTCACCTCACCAGTTTCTCTACATCCTTTCTATGCATTGGTGCACAAAATTGGACACAGTTCTCCAGCTGAGGCCTAACCAACTCTGAGTAGAGCGGTACTATCACCTCCCATGACTTGCATGCTATGCCTCTGTTAATGCAACCTAAAATTGTATTTGCTTTTTTTGCAACAGCATCACCTGGCTGACTCATGTTGAGGTTGTGATCCACCAAAACTCCCAGATCCTTCTCAGCAATGCTGCTGCCAAGCCAGTTTTCCCCCATTCTGTATTTGTGCATTTGGTTTTTCTTCCCTAAGTGTAGCACCTCACATTTGACTTGGTTGAATTTCATTTTGCTATCTATAGCCCAGTTCTCCAATTTATCATGATCCATCTGAATTTTAGCTCTATCTTCCCAAGTATTGGCAACTTCCCCCCCTCCCCCACTTCGTGTCATCTGAAAACTTGATCGGTGTGCTCTCTGTACCTACATCCAGATCATTAATAAAGATCTTAAACAACACTGGACCCAGAACAGATCCCCGTGGAATCCCACTTTAATGATCAGTGTGTTTGTTTTAAAATGATACTTCACAAGGCATATTGTACACAAAGATTATTACAATTATGTGTAAGGTGTGAAAACAGGGGTGCTTTCGGTAGCAGAATGTAATGGGTATCAGCGTTAGGGAATTTTCAGAGATTCTGAATCTACCAATTTTCAATTTGACTGTGTTTCATGTAAGGCAACATGGATTGCAAACATTCAGACATCCCGGACCATTGCTAGGGATACATCCCCATCAATAAGAGTGATGTTTGTATGTATGTAGCCATTGTTCATTATAAAATGGAATCCCAGACGGAACATGAACTCCTGTGGACATCAGATGTTCAACAAGCTTATCTAGTATTGGGAATATGCAATAAACTGGCTTAGTGCTTGAGAACGTTGCCTCCTCCCAGATATCAGAGTAAATCAACCATCCCAAGTGGCAGGGGCTTTTGGAGCTGCTGACTGTGCTGTGAGTGTGGCTATAGTTCATTATGTTTGTTTGCTTTTCTATAAGAATTCTTGCAACTGGGATTTTGTTGCCATGAAAGCTGGGGAATGGCTGTTCTTCCTGCCAGTACCCACATTCACATGTATAGAGCTCCGTGCAGATACAAAATTTGTATCCTCATCCAATCCGCGATCCACAGACATGATCCACAGATATAAAGTGGCTATCCACAGATTTTCAGGGCTCTACAGATGTGAACAAGGGTGTCACTCTGTCTGGAATGGCTCACAAACATGCGTACCAACCTCAGGGCAGACTGTTACAATCCAGGGAAAAACCCCAAACTGGTTGTATATTCTATATTTAGATTTGACCAACCAAATCTCAATTGTGAACTCCTCAAGCTGTATAACAGCCTTAACATGGCATCAGAGAGTTCCCTTTGGCACTCCAGTCTATTGTGCCATCTAGGCAAGCTTGCCTGTATGATATATGGTCTCTGACACCAAAAATCCCAACAAAAAAATATTCAAGTTACTCCTAGTCCCAAAGGACCAGTCACTCACCTCAGGTCAAGTGCACCCTAGATCTCTCACCAAAGACAATGCTTGTAGCCAATTCTATAATAAACTAAAGATTTATGATTCAGGAAAAAGACATGAGAGTAATTTACAAGGTTCATAGAATCACAGAATCGTAGGACTGGAAGGGACCTTGGGAGGTCATCTAGTTCAGTCCCCTGCCCTCATGGCAGGACTAAGTATTATCTTTACCATCCCTGACAGATGTTTGTCTAACCCGCTCTTAAAAATCTCCAAAGATGGAGATTCCACAACCTCCCTAGGCAATTAATTCCAGTGCCTAACTACCCTGACAGTTAGGAAGTTTTTCCTAATGTCCAACCTAAACCACCCTTGCTGCAATTTAACCCATTGCTTCTTGTCCTATGCTCAGCGGTTAACAAGAAAAATTTACATCCTCCTTCTAACAATCTTTTATGTACTTAAAAACTGTTATTTTGTCCTCTCAGTCTTCTCTTCTCCAGACTAAACAAACCCAATTTTTTCAATCTTCCCTCATAGGTCATGTTTTCTAGACCTTTAATGAAGCATCACAAAAACCCCTGGGTTTTTTGTGTGACCTTAGTAAGAGGCCAACATACAGGAAAACACTCTTGAACAATTGTATGGACCTTCACTGGACGCTGACACATGGGGAATGTTTGGATATCAACAATAAAGACCTCTATGGCGATTTGGACAACATCCATCACATTTTGCAACATGAGATGCACTCTCCACTCCAAGTCCTCCAATTCATTCATGATAGAGAGCTGAAGGACACTTTTCCTAACGTCTGGATAGCTTTGAGGATTCTGCTCATGCTGCAGGACACAGTCATGAGCGGTGAGCACAGGTTTTTGAAGATCAGGCTCATTTAAACATATCTTCAGTCGATGACGGTCGACAAGAGACTGACATCACTTGCTATTGTATTGCTTGAAAATGCCATTGGCCAGTCTTTGGATCTCTCTGTCGCTATGCAAGGGCAAAGGCGAGAAAAGTGACCTTTTGAACTAAAGGACGAAGGCTAACATTCTAAGGCTATCACCTACTGTAACTATATTTAATACTGGTCCACCCAATGTTGGTGCACCATTCAATTTCTTAATGTTAGTACATTTCAGTTATTTTTAAAATTTAAAAGTTTCGTTAAGCTTAGAGGAAATGAATTTTTATATGCTTAAATATGGCATGAATAAATACAGATTTACAGACCCTAGCATGCAAATTTATCATCTTATATGACAGGATAAATAATGCATGCAAATCATGTATCAACGTCGTGAAATGGGATACAAAAGCAATAAAAAATAAGGTATTCAAAAGTTTAACAAACGCAGGGGGTGCCAAAGACGCTCCTCGCCTAGGGCACCACTTGGTCTAGGGCTGGCCCTGACAGGGCTCTAGTAGAAATAAGAATCAAGCCCATGGGATACAGATAGATTTGAGGAAAGTTATTGCAGCGTGGATTAATATATACTGTTTTCTTACTGGTTTCAGAGTAGCAGCCATGTTAGTCTGTATTCGCAAAAAGAAAAGGAGTACTTGTGGCACCTTAGAGACGAACCAATTTATTTGAGCATAAGCTTTCGAAAGCTTACGCTCAAATAAATTGGTTCGTCTCTAAGGTGCCACAAGTACTCCTTTTCTTTTTGTTTTCTTACTGACATACACAACTACTTGTAGTAAGGATACAAAAATAAACGCCACTGTACCGTCTTTAGTGTTCAGCACTGGTCATCTCAATGAAATCCAAAGGCTAAAAGGGTTTTATGCAACATCAAAACCCTTATTCCAAACGGTGCAGTAAACCACTGAAACATTGAAAGAATTACACTTTTCTCACCTACTGTGCATGACAGTATAAAATGATTACACCAGATGGATTTCATTGCTAAGCAGTGCACTTAAGCTCCGCCCTGCAGGACAGAACAGAATGCAAAATGAAACATCATGTTATTCATTTGATTGTTAATTTGAGAGTCAAAAGATGGAAGGTCTGGTAAATTTATTATACAAGCAATTTTAACCAAACTTTTTGCCTGCCCTTTGAAATGCTAGCATGTTAGCAAGGTCACAGCCTGAAGTCCTGCTGATATTACGCCACAACACTGGTGTGGCCAGAGTCTTCCTAGATCTTACTGAATTCAAAAGTTTAACTCATTAGTAATTCTCATTTCTCATCTCAGCTCCTACAAGAGCCTGTCATTTCACTTTAATGAATTCACTGCACATTATATAATGATGTATTTATGAATATGAATTTATCTTCTGATTACTGTAGCAGGTTGACAGGTTTCAGAGTAGCAGCCGTGTTAGTCTGTATTCGCAAAAAGAACAGGAGTACTTGTGGCACCTTAGAGACGAACCAATTTATTTGAGCATGAGCTTTCGTGAGCTACAGCTCACTTCATCGGATGCAGGTTGAGAGAGAGAGAGACTTTTAAAGGAGCTACAGTGAATTTTTATGCCTTTGCTGAGGTTCAGTTCTCACTCTTCAATCATGACTTTCAGTCGTCTGTTTATTCACATTCTGCTCTCTGTTAGCTGTAAATGTTCACCCGATCAAATATTTCTAAAGCTACTGATATATTAATGCCTACATCGTGAGAGAGACACATATGCACCATGCAATGAATCATTTCCATACCAGTGACTCAGGGAAGTAAAGAGTGAAGGTGGGAAAGAATGTACAGTATGGGTGTGCCGTGTCGGCAAGGGAATGGGTAAATGGGAAAATAAAATAAGTTTCCTTGTAGTATGTGGTTCCCATGCACATTGATAAGAATCTCTCTCTCTCTCTCACACACACACACAATTATATTCTATGTGCGTGCACGATAGAGAACACCAGGAGGAACCTCTGCCTGTGTTCTGCAGTTGTGGCTGGCTACTGCATGTGTGATTCAAACGCGCAGGGAAGAGAAGTCTCATTGAGAACAAGAACCAAGAGCCCGCTGCAGTCTGGCCTATGATATTTAAAGGTGTCACTCATTCAAGCAGGGAGCGAAACAGAAACCTTCAGCTTCCGATTTTTTTTTTTTTTTTAAAAAAGCCCTGCACTGTAACATAAATGGCTGGTACTTTCATAAATCCATAATCTTGCGTAGGCCTCCTTATTCAGAATATCAGATTTTGGTTCCTTCTTATATTTGCACTAGGCAGATGCTTATAGTATCTGAACACTTATTTTATGTTGGCACAATAGCGACTTTGATAGAATGGAACGGGTTATACACAAGTTTAATGCCAGTGATTACCTTGCTAAAAAAAGCTAACCCTAAGAGGGCTCGCATTCTTCTTCTAATGACTCACTTTCGGAGAGATAGATCTGCAGGAAATGTGAGTCATCATGGGACACTTCCTGTACACTGTCTTAGAGTATATTTGCTCACAGCTCTCTCCCACCTCACCCATCAGACCGGGTAAGCAAGAATCTAATGCTGGCAGTGCAGTACACTCGTGTCGAATGATACGTAGCCATACCAACAGGCTTACATGGACCTTACAAGTTAACATCACATATTGCGTGCTCAGAAGTGTTGATAGACCTTATGGCCTCATCCGAACAGTTATGCATATGACTAATAAAATTACACAAGCACCGAGAAGACACACTGGTGAGTCAAATTTTCAGCTCTATTCTCTGTCTTTATCTCCAAGCTTTCTTCTTGGCAAAGTGAAGCTTCTATTTACAGTTCTATCCCCAAAAGGGCAGAGAGTAAAACATGAAGGAAAACAAGAGCACCAGATAAAAGCAATGCAATTCAGTCATAGGCCAGATGTGACAAAAGGATAGGAAAATGAAACTGACACACTGAAACGCTTTTTGAAACAAGGTCATGAATATAAACTAGATGGCACAAGTTGATCCCAAAGAAGATTTGTTAGTGGGCTTGGCAATGCACTAATTCCTCATTCTGGAGAGCAAATTCTAATTCTGGCCTTCGTCACAAGTGATAATGAGTGTGAGGGTGTCAGATATTTGTGCAGATTACAGCCAATTGGGTTGCTCTAATTAGGGTCTAGAAAAGCAGGGATGTTGCAGGACAATGGGTTTGATACATGGGGAGACTTGCATAGTGCTTATGATACAGATTGTCAAGGTATTTAGGCTCCTAACGTCCACTGAAATCATTGAATCTTTGAGGATCTGGTCTAACATAAGTATTCTTGGCTTGAACCTGGACCAGCAGTTAACTGCTGAGCAGGCCCTATCACAGAGGTGGGCAAACTACGGCTCGTGGGTCACATCCGTCCCACAGGACCGTCCCGCCCAGCTCTTGAGCTCCTAGCAGGGGAGGCTAGCCCCCAGCCCCTCCCCTGCTGTCTCCCTTCCCCCGCAGCGACACGGGCAGAGTGGCTGGCTCCGTACGGGCAGTGGCGCTGCGAGCTCCTGCTGCTTTGAATGGCATGGTAAGGGGGTGGCGGCAGCGGGGGGGGGGGGGGGTTGGATAAGGGGCAGGAGGTTCTGGGGGGCAGTCAGGCAACAGGGGGCAGTTGGATGGGGCAGAGGTTCAGGGGGACAGTCAGGGGACGGGGAACAGGGGGGGTTCGATAAGCCGTGGGAGTCCCAGGGGGCCTGTCAGGGAGCGGGGGTGTGGATAGGGATCGGGGCAGTCCGGGGACAGGGAGGGTTGGATAGGAAGTGGAGTCCGGGGTGGGTGGTTTGGGGCAGGGGTCCCAGGAGGGGGCGGTCGGGGACAAGGAGCAGGGCTGGTTGGATGGGTTGGGGGTCCTGAGGGGGGCAGTCAGGAGGCGAGAAGTGGGAGGGGGTGGATGGGGGCAGGGGCCAGGCTGTTTGGGGAGGCACAGCCTTCCCTACCGGGCCCTCCACACAGTTTTGCACCCCGCTGTGGCCGTCGGGCCAAAAAGTTTGCCCACCCCTGCCCTATCAGCTCTACACAACAATTTAAAACAGTGAGTGAATGATACTGTATTCACTTGAAACTGCAGGGAGAATGTAGACAGGCAGAATGTAATACCAAGCTAGACTTTGGCCAGGACACTACATTTAAAACCCATATACTTGTGAAGAGTGCCATGGAATCTTTAATGAATACAGTCAGTCAGGACCTTGGTTTTAGATATCCAAAAGACAGCAACTCTAGCAGAACAGTGCTGCCTGATACAAATATACATCTATAGAATCACTGTCTCCACTTCCTACAGCACTGGTTTACCTAGACTTTCCCCTCCAAGTACTGACCCCTGTTTAGTTTGTGAGAATTGACCTGTTCACAGCTTGCAGTGATACAGAAACACAGAAGGCCTCCTCTGTACATCCTCTGGTCTGAATAGCGCATCATCAGTACGGGGTACAATATGCAGAAAAAGCCAGAAGAAACTGCAGTCATATATCAGCAGTGCTGGCAGGTTTGCATGAGCTTAATTAAACACAGCAACACAACTTAGCAGATATTGATTCTCAGCTGTCTAAGGCAGCTTGGAGTCAACAACCAACTAAGAATGACTTGCCTGAAGAATGTGATCAGTATTCCATTGCTTCACCTGGAGAGGTTTATCTTAAAGATGAGATAATGATTCTAAGAATGGAATGGACTTGCTTCATCTGAATGAAAGGAAATAATTTGGAATTCGAGTCCTAATTAGATAAGTAACTAACCAATCCTGGGCTTTTCAAAATGAGCTGTTGAAAATTAGAGCTGGGGACGGGGAGGGAACATTTTTCATAAAAATTCTCAAAAAAATTCCCTGTACTCTTTGCATTTGTGTTTAGACATCTGAGATGTTAAGCAGATTTTCCTCTTGTTGCTCCTGTGATCCTATGGTAATTGTCCATGTCCCACCCCCCACCAACATCTAGCCCTTTGTTGGTTTTAAGCAGAATAAGGGAGAGCAATTTTTGGTGGCTCCATGGATACAATATTAATGGATCATTTTTCAAACTATGCTAATTGCACACAAACTCTGCCTTTGCATGCTCACTGGAGGACATAACAAAGACATACATGCATACAACCTATTCAACAGTGGTTCAGAACAGCCGGGTAAGTGAGCAGGAGGGAACTACCAGATAGCAAAGAGCACCCTCACTGAGGTAGCAACATTGAGCAGATGGGGATAGATGCTTTCATTAGGAGCCTATATACCTGCATTGGGATCACATGGTTAGACCCTTGCTTGTGGATTGGCTGGACCCTTAGGATTTCCAGGTAATTATCTCAAATGACTCATCAGGCTCGGAGCACTCAGGCTGATAACTCATCAGGCTCTAAACACACATGGCTTTTGAACCATGACCAACTCAGTTACTCATGGCAGGTTTTGGGCCTCTTGAAGGCATGTTGAAGTACGTATATATGGAAACAGTATATTCAACACAGCACAGTTGAATAGAATTGCTCTATCAGGCACTCAGACATTAGATTAGTCCATAACAATGACTTATCTCAGTCAGAAAGGAATTTTGAGAGCTAAAATACACAATTACTGAGTTAGAGGTATGAAAAGTCAGTCATTATTTCCATTTGCACTAAGCATTTCAGTCCCCTTTCTGAAAATAAATCTGGCTTTAGAAACTCATTTTGCATACCTAGCTGCTTATGTGTGTGCTTAATATCCACTAAGAATACAATTGTTCAGAGTGCCCAAGTGATTTTGGAGCCTAAGTCTTATTGAAGTGTATTTAGGCTCTTAAGTCACGCAGGCATGTTTGACAATTTTACCCTAAACCTAACTGTCAAGAGCAAGAGTTCAGGTCACCGCCAAGATGTCTGAATGCCTGGAAGAAATCAGAAGAATAATAAAGACCATTTAGCTTAAGTTCAAATAAGTTATGACAGTAGCAGTGACAGTGGGAGGGGGGAAAACTCAGAACTTACTGCCCTCTAGCCTCACCAATGACTGAGGGCATCAGACCACAGGCCTGTTGAAGTTTCAAAGCATTGGCGTCAGGCAGGACTCCTTACTACTCTGGGACATGCAGATTGTGGGAGTAACAAGGAATGCTTTTTCCCATCTCTCACTGCTTGTGAGAGATGGGGAAACTGTGCTTCCTCTTCCCAGACAAGGACCAAGCTAATGTCTGTGGCCCATGTTTTAAGCTCCTCCTGGATAGGTTACCGATCTTAGCGCTGAACATTACCACCTCAAGACTAAAGTAGCTACAACACAGAACAGCACACCACATCACTAGCACAGGCCAGCACAAACACAGCCTATCTTTCCAAATGTTCCCAGGAGAGCTGGGTAAAATTTTTTAGCTGGCAAAAAGTATAGCTCCAGCAACCCTGAAATGTTTTGTGAATTTGTGTCAGATTCATCCAACTGATTTAGTTTAAAAAAAGAAGAAGAAGAAAATCCAAATATTTGCATTTTGTTTAAGCATTTTCTAAATGAAATGTGTAAGTATTTTAGTTTGAAATAACTTCGTTTCAAAATTTCCTTTAACTTTTTTTTTTAAATTGATCAAAATTTCAGTTTCATTTAAAAAATGTCAAACTGAAACGTGATCAACTCAAAACCATTTTGTTTTACTTTTCAAGTGGCTGAAAATTATGAAAAAAACCTGATATTTTTATTATGATGATTTGTTGAAATTGCCCGTGCACTGAAAAAACCTATTATTTGCACAGTTCTAGTTCCCAGTCACTTCAGAATATGATTCAAAGTCCTGGTCTTGATCTATAATACCTTTAAAAGATTGAGACCTCGCTACCCAAGAAACCACCTCTTCCTCCCTGACCTTTCAAGATAGCTACGCTCCACAGGAACAAAGCAGATGGTGAGAGCAGCTTTAGACCACTTGGCACTGGAGGCAGAATCTCTCAGCTGCAGTAGCCAAACCACAGAGATCCGTGCCGGAAGATATGACCGAGCACAAGCATGACTATGTTCATAGCTGCCTTGGAGGTTCTCACTCAGGCACTGAGTTGTGGGGCTGAATTACTTGGCAGGATGGATGGGAGGTTTGAATAACCCTGCCACACGCTAGATAAAGCCTTGGCAGGTTGTCCTAACCTGTTGTGTAATGTTGCTGTTTGCCATTAAGCAGCTACTGTGCTTCATCGCCATCTCCAAGACGGCAGCATTCCATTGGTTGGTGAATGTTACCAATGGGTTACACTGGAGTTGCTCCGGCGAGAGTTGCTCTTGGATGTATTTGGTGCCCTAAGCACATTTTGTCTCTGGCTGAGTTTGTAAAGGTCTTTGGGATCCATCAGGAGGAAAGATTTGACACAAATAAAAGATAACTAACTAATAGTGTGGCAGGAACAACTGTGTCGTTATGTTAATCTCTGAAAGGTTAAGTTACCGGTAATTTGATACCAATTATACGAGGTTCGAACATAGAACTTTGTATTTGTGACATTTCTGGAAATCTCTTTTTAATAAGGTACATTTTGTTCTGGGAGTGAGTCAGGCTGTTTTGTTTTTAATTTTTGAAATGTTAATTATTAATCGAGTAAAAACAAAACAAAAACCAACACACCATCTCTAGGTCCCTGAAATCAATGGAGGAAAACCAGAGATTTGCTCATTACTGTATCCTAAAACAAAACTAAAATCATTAAGTAAGTTAATTCCTTAAAGAGCAATCTGAAATAGCTGAAAAGCTGCAGAAAAAGAATGCATATATGTGCTGAGGAATTGATTAATTTCAGGACTTAAGGCTACTTACAAACCTTTCAGTGAATCAGAAGAGGCTCTTAGGAAATCACTCTTCAGGGCCAGCACCATGTTGTCTATGTTTGTGCTATATCTACAATAAAATAACAGGGCCCTAATTCTAATCAGGCCCTCTGGGCTCTGCTGTAATAAAAATATTAAATAACTCATGCGACATACAGCACTTAGTGTTTTTTAGGTTTGGGTTGAGCTCATCTCTTGCTTGGAATCCCTCCAGAGAATCAAACTAAAGCCTATCTCAGGCAATCACTGAAGCACCATCATAATGACTAAAGTGATATCCTCAGGTGAATTGATTCAAGCTATGAATTCAATTTAACGCAGTATTTTCATATAGCGCCTTTTATATAAAGGATCTCAAACTGCTTCACAGTGAGAGATAAAATAATGAAAATGCCTTACAGGGCTGAGTATGGCAGTTCTCACACAGATGGCAAGGCAGACTGATGGTCAGAAATGGACTGGGGTAAAAAGGGAAAAGAGACCTCCCTTAAACCGTCAGCTCTTCGGGGAAGGTACTGTCCTTTTGTTAGATTGGTACAGGGCCTAGCATGGTGGGGCCCTGAGTTCTGACTGGAGCCTCTGGGCACTAAGACAATGTGAATAATAAACAACAAAATGAACATAAATGTAGGGAGAATGGCCCAGCTCCTCAGCGGCATTTAGGTGACTGGCTTCCATTGATTCCAAAGGGACTTAGGGGCCTCAATAACGTTGAGGCTCTGGGCCATTGAAAATAACCGTCTGTGCCCCCATTTGGAGTTTGCCAGCTCCTGGAACTCTAGACTGAGCCTCCAGGTAGTCTGATCCTATGGGCTGCAGTACTGGCTACCAGAGCCCTCTGACACAATTTCCCAGCATGCCTGGAGTTGGGTGAAGACTGCGCGGACTAGAAACTCCTGCTGAGCCCAATGGGGAGGCTTTTGCTTGAGGTGATATGGATGAGCAGTTTGGTGGGCTAGGGCTATTGATGAGCCTGGGCTGCTCAGTTCCTCAGTGGGAGGAGACAGCCAGAGACAAAGGGACTAGTTTTAGTTTCAGTTTGGAGCTTGGGAATTTGGCCGATTAACTCCCCCTCTTCTCAAAGGGTGTCTTTGAGCTGCTGTGGGATCTAGTGCATGGGTCAGTCAGTTCCAGCACTGCAGAGACCTGTGTCCAGAGGCAGAGATATGACCCAGTGCTGGTTACTGAGAGCCAGCCGAGACCTCCACAGGACTCCAGACGAGGGAGCCTGGTAGGAGCCAGGAGAGGAAGACTTAGTAAGAGAACTCTTTTTGTTTAAGCTGGCCAATGTTCACAGCTCTGCAGCACTTCTCTCCAGTCTCATCCTCAGTCTACCTAGGGTTGCCAGGTGTTTGCTTTTTGACCAGAATGCCCAATTGAAAAGGACCCTGGCAGCTCTGGTCAGCATCGCTGACCGGGCCGTTAAAAGTCCAGTCAGCAGCACAGTGGGACTAAGGCAGGCTCCCTGCCTGCCCTGGCTCCATGTGGCTCCTGGAAGCAGCTAGCATGTCCAGCTCTTAGGTGCAGGGGCAGCTATGCAAGCTCCACGAGCTGCCCCGGTCCTGAGTGCCAGCTCTGCAGCTCCCATTGGCCAGGAACAGCGGAACCAGACATGCCAGCCACTTCCAGGAGCCACGCCTTAGCCCCGCTGCACTGCCACCTGGGAGCTGCGTGGCGGGAGCCCGCACCCTAACCCCCCTGCTCCAGGTCAGACCCCCTTCCTGTACCCAAACTCCCTCCCAGAGCCCATGTAACACCGACAGACCCTGGTCGTCGGTGGGCGGGATAGAACCTGGAACCTCTGGAGCTTAGTGCATGAGCCTCTACCGCATGAGCTAAAAGCCAACTGGCTGTTAGCTAAGGCTGTAGAGCAGACTCATTTTATCTTTCTCTAAATCAGTGCCACTAGATGGGACAGAACACCACACCCAGGAGGTAGAATCATAGAATCATATACTTGAAGGTCAGAAGGGACCTGCACCCCACACCCCAACACCCTGCCACAGCCCTGAGCCCCCTCCTGCACTCCAAACCTCTCATCCCCAGGCCCACCCTTTGTTATATTGTTATTGTTGGGTGTGTTGCTTCATCGCTGGGGTTTGTGCTGATGTAGTTATTATTTTCTGTGCAGCGGGTTTGTACTCCTTGCCAGCAGGAGGTAGCATCATTCACTTTCCCCAGGGACAGAACATCTCAGGCACAGTGAGGAGCCACCTTGGCTGGAGGCATCAGGCCTCACAAAAGACAGCTCAGGCCAGGCCCCAACTCATGCAAGGAGAGGGGAGAAGCCACACCTAGTCACAGCTCACCAGCATCAGGGAGGATGGAGGCTTGAGTCACACCGTGGGGAGGGGCTCCACATCCTTTATACACTGTGACAGTGAGGAGGGGAGAGGGGGCAGGAAAGCGAGTGATGCTTGGCAATAGAAGGGTAAGTAGTTAGGATAAAAATTACAGCAAACAAGGTTTTAAGGTGAGTTTTTAATGTGAGTCTTGTAAAAAACAAAACAAAACAAAAAAACAGTCTTCCCCAACTCATTGGAAAACCATAAGGGTGAAATCCTGGGCCCATTGAAGTTCATGGCCAAACTCCCATTGATTTCAACAAGGCCAGGATTTCACACACAAAATCTCTTAATTCCTAGCATTTAAAAAGTATATCTTTACCAGACACTTTAACAAGACCCTTGATCCATTGACATGCAAGGGAATACTCAAGTGCTTAAACTTAAGCATGAACCTAAGTGCTTTGCCAAATCAAGGCCCAAATTTCTGAATGAAAACATCTGAGAAAGGAGGAAGATCAGAGGAGGAGAGGGATAGCATTGGAGGTATATTTTACCCCATGTGTGGAGCACTTCAAAGAATACAGGCATGTTCAAACTCTGCACAGCAACGGCAGTGGTGAATGGCAACCAAAGGGTTAATTTGCTAGCCTGGGAAGCAGTGACTGAAGAAAAGCATAGCTGTGCAACCACTGAGTATTTAAAATGTCTGATCAAAGCTGTGATATTCTCTAGGTCATTCTTACCTCTATCAGCATTTCATGATCTACTTTTTCTTGCAGCCTTGGCCTCTGTAGGAATATTAAGACATCACCTGATATCTCTAGTCTCCTTAGCTTGGTCTCTTTTGCGTCAGTCAATCAGTGAGGGTCGAATTCTGCTATTAATATAATTTCAGATTAACTCTCTTGGTTCACAAGCAGTTTTTCCCAATTTGTATCTGTATGATGCAGATCAGAATTATGCAGCCATAGCAGACAAAGCATTTAAAGAGAGTGACAAGGGATTTTATAAATACATGGGGCGTGGGGGGTGGGGTAGGGTGGGGTGGGAGCGGGGAAAGACGTGCTAGAGAGAAATCTGTCCATTCATAAATGGGGTGGATGAGAAATTGCCAATGATTCAAGAAGTGCTGAGATTATGAAACTTTTAAAAATCTTTCTCCAACAAGAAAAATAAAAAAGTGGTTTGAACAATTAGGAAACAAACAAACCATAAAAATATCTATTCAAAAGGGGCAGGTAAGAAATTCTGGGACCATGTGAACATCAGAGGGCATTCACTGTATTGCAAATAGCTTCTGTGCTACTGACAAATGGTTGAGAATACAAAGAGCCCAAGAAAAGGTCTTAAACATGGGCAGAAAATAGCAAAACGCAGGGAAATGCAACACAGGAGGAGAATAATACAAAACAGATATTAAATGAGATGGAGACATCTGGAAATTAGAAATGCTGGAAGACGCAAACTTTAGGATGAGAATGGAAAGCAAGTTAGGCATGAGTTTGCAATGCAGTATGGCAGGGGAAAAAAAGGCCAATGCAATTCTAAGCTGCTTATGCAGAATCATTATGCAATCAAGTGGCTATAGTACATGTATACGGCTATGGTACAGCCACACCTAAAATACTGCATTTGCTGTTTAGCACCTTGTTACCAAGAAGATATTGAAGAGAGTTCAGAGAAGAAGATCAGAAATGATCTGGAGAATGTGTGAAGAAAGGTGCAAAGTATAAGTAGGTATAAACTTGAGTAAGTAATACCTATAGAAAGACAAAGAAGGTAGTCTACAAACCCGCATTGGTATGAGGGCTGCACTAGAGGATCTAATAGGTCTTTTCCCTTCTCTATTTTTTATTATTCTCTGTCATGCAGGTTTTACATTGTAAAATTTTGACCCAACTCTAATCAAAACCCCAAAGGCAGCCCTGAAGTTAAAACTAAGGGTTAGGTTGGCCGAGAGACCTGCAGCAGCAACATCTAATAACTAGGTTCCGTATGAAAGGCTGCAAGACAAAAAGCCTGTCTCAGTAGCTTCCTTTCAAATATCTCATGATGCCTCTATCTTGAATTATTTATTCCAGCATCCACAGCTACATTAAAATCATCTTTAGTTCCCTTCCGTAGCTTTAGTTCCCTTCCGTAGCTTATTATCCTCAACCTTTGTCCCTGGAAAGCGAGTCCTTATTCTGTTAACTCACTGCTCAAGAGATACTGCAGCTATGCACAAAGCATCACTGGTGCCGTGATGTGTAATTTGCCAAGAGCTGTCGGCTCATAGTTGCGCATTGAAGAATCACAAGCAAATGCTTGGATGCCGTAGAGGAAGAAGAGAGATTCCAAAGAGTGAGTGATCAAACCAGTAGCCTCTCTCACTTCTAGGCAGTCCTCTCTGGGAGTCCTAAAGCCTTCACTCACATGAAAGAAAAAAGAAAAGGAGTACTTGTGGCACCTTAGAGACTAACCAGTTTATTTGAGCATGAGCTTTCGTGAGCTACAGCTCACTTCATCGGATGCATAGCATATCGTGGAAACTGCAGAAGACATTATATACACAGAGAGACCATGAAACAAAACTTCCTCCCACCCCACTCTCCTGCTGGTAACAGCTTATCTAAAGTGATCATCAAGGAGGGCCATTTCCAGCACAAATCCAGGTTTTCTCACCCTCCCCCCCCCCCCCCCACAGACACACATACAAACTCACTCTCCTGGTAATTACCAGCAGGAGAGTGAGTTTGTATGTGTGTCTGTGGGGGGCGGGGGGGGGGAAGGGTGAGAAAACCTGGATTTGTGCTGGAAATGGCCCTCCTTGATGATCACTTTAGATAAGCTGTTACCAGCAGGAGAGTGGGGTGGGAGGAAGTTTTGTTTCATGGTCTCTCTGTGTATATAATGTCTTCTGCAGTTTCCACGATATGCTATGCATCCGATGAAGTGAGCTGTAGCTCACGAAAGCTCATGCTCAAATAAACTGGTTAGTCTCTAAGGTGCCACAAGTACTCCTTTTCTTTTTTCTTTTTACGAATACAGACTAACACGGCTGTTACTCTGAAACCTGTCACATGAAAGAGCCACTGAACTCTGACAGGAGTTTTGCCTCAAGTAACGTCTGCAGGATCAGGCTGTCTGTATGCTTCTGAGCACAATTCTGACTTCAAAACTAGAACATTAGTTCCAATGTGTATCACTTTTGATCTGTTCCCAGGAACAGATTCTAACTAACAGGAACACAGTGGACTCAATTTAACCTATGTCCATACTCTAATACGCTATGCAGAGAATGCCTAGCAATTCTCATGTGTTTAGTTTAGCTTTTGCTACTATTGCTCAGTGGCTGGCATAAATTTCTCCCACTATTAGGCAATTTCATGCTACTTTATGAAGAAAGACAAGTGGATTAGTAAGGAGACATGCTGCAAAGCCTGATTTGTTCCCAGGCTCCTGGGAAGGGAGGTGTGGATTGAAGGCTGTATTGATGTGCTGTTTGCTTTCCTTCCTAGTTTTGGGGAGGGTGGGTTTATTTTTGTTTGTATGGTATGGATGGTTTGTTTTAATATATGACAAAAGACACCTAGAGACCAGGATAGCCCCCCCTCCAAAAACTCCTTCCCAGGTGCACCCATTCCCCTTTTTATTTTAACTAAATACTCTTTCCATCACACAAAATCCTAGCACAGAACGTCATAGGGCCTGATCCAAAGCCCACTGAAGTCAATGGAAGTTGTTGGATGAGGCCGCAAGTATATGTAGCTATTGCTTGTATGGCTAATGCCAAGATATTGTGCAAGGTACTAGAATAAGAAATGGAAGCTGAACAAGTGTAGAGATGGCAGAATCATGATCACCTTTAAACTTAGTCTGGAACATTTAGCAAACAATGAGCTTTGTTAAGACCAGAGCACCACACCACAGCTCAGGGAGTTTTAGGCAACCTTGGCCACATTAATTACCATTCAGAGTTCCTGCCTATTTGGCATGTCTCTTGAGCTTATTCATAATTAACAAACTGAGTTATCATAAAGACCAGCTGCTTTTCATAGAATATCAGGATTGGAAGGGACCTCAGGAGGTCATCTAGTCTAACCCCCTGCTCAAAGCAGGACCAATCCCCAATTTTTGCCCCAGATCCCTAAATGGCCCCCTCAAGGATTGAACTCACAACCCTGGGTTTAGCAGGCCAATGCTCAAACCACTGAGCTATCCCTCCCCCCTCCAATGAGAGACAGTGTATCTTTCGAATGAAGAGCCTCAACTAGGTAGGGAGGAACATGTTGAATGGAACAGGCACTGATTCTAGCTTCCCAGTGAAAATCATGACAGGGGATTTGCCATAGCGAAGGGCCATTTACATAAGCTCTAATGCTCCTTGCACCCACTTCTAGCTCCAATGGCATCATGCTCCCAGAGACTCTTGTTGTGTGACTTTGGGCCCAAGATACCCCCTTATCAACACAGTGGATACCACTGAAAGACTCCATTGTGGGAGCTGGACACATGGCAATATAGTGTGCACCTGTTGCACAGATTCCTTGTTAGCTGCTGTGGAGGAGGATGAGCGCAGTGCACTGGTAACCAACTGGTCAGTTTGTGGCACATGTCCCCCACCGCCCTCTCCCCCAGGCCCGATCCATGGGGGTGTTACAGCTCTCAAGCATAGAGTTTGTTGCTTTCGCTCAAGCTATAGTGACCTATGTGTGTGCCGAGGTGGTGGCCATTGTGCATCCATCTCCCCAGCCTCCTTCCCAAGTACAGCAAGGGGAGATTTGTATGTGGAATCATCAGTAACAATCTCCCACGTTAGAAAACAAACATGTAATACTAGTTAGGGAGACCCATTCAAACAGGGCCTTAAGTAAATGGATTGCAGTCAATAAGTGGGAAAGACATTCCAGAAACCTTCCCTAGACTTCCTTTTTCTTCTCCCAGGCTATGTTTTCTAGGGCTCACATCTGGTATTCAATTTCTTTTTTAAACCTCATACAAACACTGATGTTTCCTCCATCTCCAAGTCTGAATCATCCGCCTCATATGACCAGTCCTTATCTATGGGTTTGCAGTGATTAATTCATAAAGGAAAAACCAGGAAAATTCCACACACACGGTGTGCTCCCTTTCACTAAATGTTTAATGTTTAAATTTCCAGCCAGGGAATGCAATTTCCCCCTCCTCCTTTTCCTCTATTTTTCATCCTTTCCATTATCATTTGCTAAATATATTATGACATATTGTTAACTTCAGTCCCCTGGCCTTTCAGTGGCTGTCCCCCCCACTCTCTGGGAATGGCACAAATAAATCACTGTGGTTGGTAAACTAAAAAAACACCTCACACAAATGGCGTGTAGATTTATTACCAATTTGTTTTTTCAGTGTACTGTCACAGTGGTAGCATAGAGAGAGATTAGTTCCCTTTGCTAGGCTCTCCCACAGCACAGTGCAACATGACAAGAAAATCCCTGTTCCGTGCTGGAAAAAAAACTATATAAACTGCTATTGTACAATCACAAGATCCTGAAGAAAGAGGATTATTAAAGTGGAACGCAATGTGTAGTATGCCACACGCTCGTGACAACCTAAAATGACACTAAGATGTAAAGGGAGAAAAGCTACTGGATACATAAAATATGATATGGAAGTCAATGAATGAGTCTTGCATAGGCATTGCAAAACACCTGGATACTGGGTAGGGTATTTTTCTTACCAGTGGGGTTTTTGGGGGTTGAGGAACATCACAACTCTGTCATTGGAAGGGTTTTCTCAAGTCAAATCAAAGCTGATGCTGTTTATTAAGATGACAGCATTTTATTACCATTTAGATACAGTAAGAGTTGGGATAGGATAATTATTTGTAGCCAGTGTCCTTTATAAGAAAATGCAACCATAGCATGCAGTTGAGCTGGTCTCTGCAATAGCTGTACAGAAGCTCAGATGCTTATTTGCTTCTCTGGATTAAAAAGCCATTGAAGTTGGGATTGTAGCAGGGAAAAAAGAGTTCTTTAAACTTTTAGTACAGTAAGAATGTCATTGGACTAGGAGCCTGATTTCATGAGGTACAGAGTGCCCGAGTCACCCACTGACTTCAGAGTTATTTGGAGGTGCTAAGCAACACACTGGACTGGGGCCTAGGGTGACATGAATCTCTCTTGTGGCTTTTCCAAATTAAGCAACCCATTGAAGTCACTGCAAGTTGTGTGGGAGTAAGAACTGTAGGATTAGGTCCAAAATATTTGTTCTTTTATGAATATTAAATATTTTATAGATGTAAGCAGAGTCAGGATGAGCTCTACCCTGACATCTGGTGGCGAGTCGTGATGGGTTGTGGAAAAGAACTTCAGGGGCTGATCTCATGTGCATAGGCACACCCACCCCGCCTAGATGGTCACTTTGGCTGCTGTAGGAGCCCCAGTTTCTCTGTTATTGGGGCAGGAATAAACTGTTATTATCCTGATTATGTGAATCAAGGACAGTGGAACTGTATTTGGCCTTTTGTTATGATGGAGGGACTCACCATCAACTAAGCAGCACTCGCTAGGCAAGGGTCATGGGTTCCAAAACCCAGTGAATTGAGAGAAGCTGGGGACAGGTATTAATACCTGGTGGTGTGAGGGCCTTACATGCTAATTCTATTCTATTCTATAGAATATCAGAGCCAATTTTGATTCTATTAGAAGTCTAGTTACAGGCTGCTGAGCTGAATTCACTTTGGGCCAATGGTGTACCAGCACTGAGGCTCCCCTACTATAAGCTGAAATTGCAAAAGAGCTAAACTTACTAAGAGCTGAAATTGCTGAGTGTTGTGTAAAGTAGTGGGGGAGCCTGAAGATATAGTGCGGAGTGAGGTCTGGTACTTTTGTTCTTTTCTTTTGAGGGTGGACTCTTCTTGCTTTGTCAGGGCTGTTGTCTGCATCTTCAGCTGTTGGTGTTTACACTTTATTTCATCAGGACAGGCTGGGGCTGGAGGTTGATTTCATCATCCATACATACCTCATTAACAGAGTTTGGGAGAAGTTAAAATGGAGTTTGGGTTACAACATGGACAAGTGTAAGGAATGGCAAACAGTGAACAGAAGTTGCAATATAGAAAAGTATAATGAATGACAAAGAGTGAGCAGAAGTTACAATGTTGAAGCAGTGCAAGTTTCAGTGATTTAAGCAGCAATTGGATTGAAAGTGAAACTCAATTAGCCAGTTCTTGGGGTACCTGGTTTTATGCATGAATGTTGTTTCATTCATAAAAGGTTGCTTATGAGGTTATATTAATAAAGTGAACAATTAAAAACAATTTCATTGATCAGTTCTACATTGTCCCCCTTTTGACCCTTCAATCCAGGGGTATTGAATGGGTCACACTTTATGTAATTGTTTTAAGGCTATAAATATGAGCCGGTGGTTTTAGCGTGAAATGCATCTGTTTGGTCCAGCAGCACATGCAGAGCATTAGAACCAACGTAACAGTCAGGATTACTAATAGAACAATGATGGGATGAAAAATTACATCTAGAACTGCTGACCGGGTGGGCTGCTCCTACAACACGCTGCCCCTTTGATCTATGATCATTACAGTAGTTGTTGTCGTCATAGGGCACAGCTGATCTGTTGCAAACAAACCAAACGATCATAATCAGGTGAATATAACTAAAACCATTACAACTGACTAAACACCAGATATAACATATACACAAATGCACATAATTATAACTATAATAACTGGGAATATAATAAAACCATCATCATTACAATAACTGGGTACATTGACAAACAAAATGAGGCCCAAGTTTGATGCTGCAATAGCCATCAAACAATAAAAGTGAACCCTAACCCTTAAGTACACACAACAAATAAGATTTTGTAGGAGTACCACAGTTGTCATGAGTTGGACTTAAACTAACATTTAGTTGCTAAAATGTTGCAGAATCCCCTATTCCTAACAAAAAGAACAGGAGTACTTGTGGCACCTTAGAGACTAACAAATTTATCTGAGCATAAGCTTTCGTGAGCTACAGCTCATCTGATGAAGTGAGCTGTAGCTCACGAAAGCTTATGCTCAAATAAATTTGTTAGTCTCTAAGGTGCCACAAGTACTCCTTTTCTTTTTGCGAATACAGACTAACACGGCTGCTACTCTGAAACCTATTCCTAACAGTTGTTCTCAAGAGGTCTCTGGGGACCTAAAAGATGGTGCCCTACAATCACAGGCCAAGGTCTTACAGGTCATGGGGGCCCATGAACTACCCTTCAGGGCTTGGGGAAGTAGAACCAGAGTGCATAGAGGAAAGCGTGGAATTAACAATACAAGCAAATGTAACTGACAATACACATGTATCAATAATACAAATCAACAATAAAATGATTATTAGAGAACCTAACAAAAAATAAACCTGATGCATTGGGGATTAAAGGCTTTTGGACAGAGGTAGATGTGATTGATAATTTGGTTGGAGATGGGGGAAGTAGAGAGAGAAAAAGGCATTTACCCTTTACCTAGTATAGTATCCCCTCTCTCTCTGCACTCAATGCTAGCACAGGACACCCACCAAAGACAGACACAGAACATGTAACACAGAACATGTAACACAGAACACTGAACACAGACTTTGCCATGACGCTATAACCATGGTGTTTTAAAACTCTTCAGCTGGTACCAGCTCTCCTGATGTTCTGGTTCAGAGGCTGAAAGATAGAAGCTTAGAAACAAATTAGCACCGTGCTCCCACCATGGCAGACCCTGCTCGGTCTCTGCCACAGTGTGTCCAGTACTTGGGGCTGCACAAATGCTCATTAAGTGGTGCATTTCTTGGGAGTTTAAATCCTCCCTTTCTCCCAGTAAAAGGGCATTAACACTCCATCTAGAAAAATGTTCCTGTTTTAAAATCCCCAGCCACTTTGCCATGGCCTGGCGATCTGAGGCAGAAACAGGCACTGTTGTTACTGTTTCACTTTCACCACCCTCTCTCATGGTTGTGGTGGTTTTCTTTGTTACTGTTGCAATGGCATTTTGGCCCTGGGAGGAGGAATCTACCCAAATATCCCCTTCCCAATCTCCAGAGGGGTCCCAAAAGTCTGCCCCTTCGAATGTCCCTTCTCCTGAAGTTACTGCGGCAATTTGTCTATTTGCAAATCCCAATTTTTGTTCCAGTTGTTTAATGAGTGATTTACAGTGGATGGTCAGCGGGGGCTCTCCCCTGTTCTAAAGTTAACTTTTTGACCATTCCCTGTGATTCCTGATTTTCTTTTTCAATTTTCTCCTTTTCTTTTGTATGTTCCTGTAAGATTTGAGAGTGCTGTTTTAACTCTCTGTACCCATTCTTAAGGGCATCTAACTGGGTTTGGGTACTAATGGACATACATTTCCATTTCTCTGCTTCTGCAGCAGAGGCTTGTAAATCTCGGTGCAGTTTCTTGTTTTCATTTTTACATTCAGCCAATTGAAGGAATACCTCATTACAGGTTTTCCATAAAAGCCAAACTGTGGTTGCTTCCTTTTTCATTGGAGTTGAGGGTTTATATATCAGTAAGTACCTAGCCAATTTGTCTTCTAGGTCTGAAATTGTATGGACATCAGCTAACACTTGATCAGACCAAGGGCTGTGTCCGAATTTTTGCAATATTAGTTCAAAAGGTGTGGGTTCTTCTACAAAAGGCAATATTTTCTGTTTTTCTTTAAGGATATCTTTAGATTGTATTTTCTTAAACATTTTCCCCAACAATTGTGAGCAACAACAAACCACAAATTGATACACTATAACCTCCTCACTCCTGAGAGAGCAACTTCCCTTTTTAACTCCTGGAAGAGCAACTTACAACTCCTGAAAGAGCAACCCAGAGGCAGTGTGACACAGCAAGACCTATAGACTCTGGATTCAAACTAAAGCCTACAAAAAGGATGGGTGAGATGGAAGACTTTGGAGGGTAACATTCTGATGCCAACATGGAAGGGCATCAGTGCAGGCCCAACAGAGACCCAGCTCCTCCTTGTGCCCGGCTTTCCTGGCCAGTTAGCCGCCGCAAGCTACAAACCCAAGCCACGAACTCAAGCTACATTCAGGACTGGTAACTATACGGCAGCTGCAGAACATTTGATGTGTGTGTGTGTGTGTATACATCGGTATTAGATATTAATTATTGGTCTTAAATCAAATTGTGTTATTATAATAAACATGACATCTTGTCTTGTCCCCTGAAACGATCCTGTGTAGTTTTGTCTGTATAACAATTGCTGAACTGGGTAAGGGGAACTACCTTAGATGTTGTCTTTACTGGTAGGACTGATTCAGCCAGTGTAGATGCTGTACTCATTAAAACCATCACACAACACAAACTGGCGGATGAGATTCCTTTTCCATGTAGGAGTTATGGAACCAAATTCAGCCCTGTTGTAAGTCCTACTTAAATCAATAACAGTTCCACCCCCGCACACCAGGGCTGAATTTGGCCTGATGCAAGTACCAAGGTGCACTTCCCCCCTTAAACAGTTTAGCATGTCAGTGTGGAAGTTATTATGGGATGTCTATACATCACGGTCTCTGGTTTGGACAACCACCATGCTGCTTCTCCCCACCTCCACATGCACACACAGACACACAGAGAAAGCTATTGAACTCTTACATAATCTGATGTGTCAACAAAGCAACTTCCCTGCCAGCCTCCTATGTCTAGGGACTTGAAATGGTTTCAGCTAGTCCCAGAATATTTCTGAGCAGAGTGCTTCAAAGATGTGAAAAGTATTGTTTGATTTATAGCCAACACTATACTGATTTTTACCTTGCAAGTAAGAAAGTGATTTCAGTTTTTGTTACGTTAATGCTTATGAAGGTCAAGTCTGACAGCACTGTCTTGTGCTAGGCCTTGCTATTCATTTCTCTTTATACCTATAAACCTTTGTATGCATTTAGGTAAAGATGTAACATCCATCAGTTGGGCATCTGAGCATTGTGCATGTACTGTTTTAAATATCAAAACACAGATAAGAAGGTCTCAAAGTTTGTCACTCTGGCACTTCTTGGGACTGACCAGTTTCTGCAGAACTTTTGCCATTTAGTTCAATAGGCCAGCATTTCACCCTTTACATTTTCAAGAAATCAATTCTTAGCCACATGATTGCAAAGGAAACATTCAGCATGTGAAGCAGTGGAGGGCTGTCTTCCTGGTTCTGCAGACAGACTAAAAGAAGTGTTGTATCATCTTAAATGTCTGCCAGTAAGAGCTTTGTCACACAATAGCATCAAGTATTCTGTATAAGCCACAGGCTCTGACTTTTGTTTTTGCTGGTGGGTTCTCCTCTCTGTCCCCTCCCACCATGCAAGCGGTGGGCAGGGCCTCGGGGGAAAGAGACTGAGTGGAGGTGTGGCCTTGGGGCAGAGCCTGGGTGAGGCCTTAGGGAGGAAAAGGCCGATCGGGGCAAGGCCTTGGGGAGAAGAGGCCAAGTGGGGGTGAGGCCACAGTCCGGGTGCCAGAGCCCACAAAAGATTAATCGGACACTTAAGGTGCTGAGCACCCCCTATTTTTTTCCGTGGGCCCCTGAGCCACCGCGGAGTTGGCACCTATGATATAAGCCATATATTTTAGAGAAAAATGATTATAGAAATGTTTTAGGGAGGTTTGGTGAAAAGTTATTGAACCTGTTTTTCATGTCCCGCCACTTATGGAATAAGAATCCCAACTGTGCCCAGGGTGAGCTGTGCTAGCAGTCCCAGTGCAGGATCAGGGCTTACAACAGGAGTCCTGGAGAGCTAACAGTATGTGATCATGTATCAATAGGT
Organism: Natator depressus; assembly: GCF_965152275.1. Taxonomy (NCBI): domain Eukaryota; kingdom Metazoa; phylum Chordata; order Testudines; family Cheloniidae; genus Natator; species Natator depressus. Next base: position 32,376,950 of record NC_134236.1, read on the forward strand.
GTATTATACTGCAAACATGCAAGGGGACAGAGTTAAGTACAGGCAATCGCAACCTTGGAATTTCCAGACCTTTAAGTGCTTAACAATGAAACTTAAAGCTTTGTTAATGCAACTTTTAAAAAGAGAGTTTAAAGCATACTCCAAACCCACACTATGACCAAGCACACACAGACCACAGATTCAGTAAAACACTGGCTTCAGTGGAACTATTCATGTATTTAAGTACTTTGCTGTATTGGAGCTCTAGGCTGGAATTTTCAAAGGAGCCCAAGGGAGATAGGCACCCAAATCCCATTGCATTTCAGTGGGAGTTGACTGCCTATCTCCTTGAAGCCCCTTTGAAAATCCAAGCCTTACTGAGCAAAGTGCCCTCCCATGCAGGTCTCTGCTCCCAGCCTTAATCTTGAGGATATTTCAAACTGTCCATGCATTTTAGCACACAGCCCTGCTCCAGCCCCACTGGGTACCTGAATGGGGAGCACCATACTTCTGTAGAGGACAGGACAGCATTCTCCTGGTGCTACTTCCTAATTGGCCATTGCACCTGTTGGGGTGGAATGACGTTCTCCCTTTCGCCATAGCTAGGACACCCCACATCCACAGCGCTTTTGGTCTTTGACAGATAAAGAGGTGAGAGGCGGATGGACTGCTTACAGCCCAATTAGTGAGAGAGGCTTACAGTGTAAAAGTTGCTGCAAAAACTGTTATTTGAACCTAATTTTACACAGGAGAAAGCCCTTGTGCCAACTTGAGTCAGCTATTAATGAAGCAAAGCACTGTGCTGAAGAAGATACTCCATATGTGGAAATGATTCATATATTTCTAGGGTCTAAAAAATGGAAATTCAATAGGATAAGCAAAGTTTCCATGCTTGGCAACTACTGTTGCTAGCCAAATGTTAAGAAACAATTTCTGCAGCCCACTTAGCAAATGCTTCAGGGTGTCTTGAATTATAAGACAAAATGTAGCAATTATGGACAGCTGCTATATTATATGCCACTGAACAGGGAGAAAAAAAACCCACTGCCCATAAAAATTGGTTCCAGAAATGAAGGGTTACAGCTATTTTTTACAAAGGCAATATTTAACGTACTGTGATTTTATCATTGCTGATGCAGCAAATTATGGTGCAAGAATGTGATAATTTACTTTATTAAAATGAAGAAATACTAACAGTTTTGCTCTTCTCTTCCTCCCACCCCTGGTTTGCAGTTAAACATATGAAAAATGTATTTCTCGGTTTCCATGTGCATAACTGCTCTTTGGAAAAAAAATAGAACTTAAAGTTTGAAATTGTTTTTTCATTCAAGTGTAGAACCATTTTTGAATGAAAACGAGACAGTTTTAAAAATCGAAAACAGTCTTATTTCAGGTGCAAATGTGCAAACTCTCACAGCTTCAGCACAAAATTCAGACTATTTTCAAGAATTTGAAAAGAAACAAACTTCCCGGTAAATATTTCATACAGTTCTGCTATCAGATACAGTGGCCTAAATTTTCAAAACTGACTGTGACTCTGAGGGCCTTTTTTTTTGGTACCCAACCTGAGGCCGCTTATGGGGGGCTGATTTAAGAAACAATGAGCATTCTTCCTCTGAACATCAGGCTCCTTTAAGGTGTCTCAAGTTCTCAGCATCAAAACCTGAAGCTCTCAAAGTTACTAGTCACTTCTGAAAAATGTAGGCTTCAGAATCTGTTCGGCCAGTATCTTTACCAACAAAATACTTGTTGCTTTCCCTTGACTTTACCTCAGCTATGCCTGGTACAGTAAAGTCTAGTGGGAGGATTTAATACTTAAAAAGCACTAGCGAAGTCAGTACAAAGTAAAATTTCATACAGACAATGATTTGTTTATACTGTTCTATAGACTATACACTGAAATGTAAGTACAATATTTATATTCCAAGTGATGTGTTTTATAATTATATGGTAAAAATGAGAACATAAGCAACTTTTTTTAGTAATAGTGTGCTGTGACACTATTGTATTTTTAGGTCTGATTTTGTAAGCGAGTAGTTTTTAAGTGAGGTGAAACTTGGTGGTACACCAGACAAATCAGACTCCTGAAAGGGGTACAGTAGTCTGAAAAAGTTGAGAGCCACTGCACTAGAGGAACTTGGAATAGTTGGAATTCATAGTGCACCTTAAGCTGGTATCTTTCCTAGAGGTGACAGCAGGGAAACTTGCCAAACTGCAATAAGTAAATGGTATGGCCTGTGGGGCAACGGAACTTGGTGGGCCTATGGCCAGTGTCTATACTATCTGAAAAATCTTCCCCAGAACCCATTGTTTGGAATGCTAGAGTACTCATGGAAAGCAAACACAAAGGGGCCTGGACACAGCCAAAGCGAGTTGCTTTAAGAACTCAAATGACTATTTCTTTAATTATTTTTTTGCACGGTTTGTTCCACTCTAGATACCACGGTGACTCTGCAATGGGACTGGGTTCAGTTGGAAATAGCTTCTTCTTCAGGGTAGGAAAAGGTATTTGTAGCAAAGAAAAAAGATATTGAGAATTAACTGCTCTAGGTGTCACTATAATTTGGTTGTATAATGGTAGCACCTAGACTTCTCAGTCAGGGAACAGGGCCCGATTGCACTGGGTACTTTAGACACACATAACAAAAAGGTGGTCACTGCCCTGTAGAGTTTATAATCTAAATAGGGATCACACCCTCCATGATGAGAATGCATATTATTTAAGATTCTGTCCTCAAGAAGTCAATGTTTGCATTAAAAGATTTTGGGTAAAATCCTAGCCCTACTGAAGTCAGTGGGAGTTTTGTCATTGACTTCAATGGGGCCTGGATTCCACTCTGATTTTGGGCACCCTTGATTCTTTTGAGTTCTGGTTGCAGGAAGCATTTACTTTATATTTAAACATTGGAGACTTGGTTTTCATTTGAAGCAGCTGCTCAGTGAGCATGTACTAGCCATTTCCTTGACTACACTCTTGCACAAGCACATTAAAAATGGAAGAAAACCCCACCGGTGGGTTGAGCGAAGCTGCAGTTTTCAGCAGCAGTTCAGCTACAGCTGCAGTTCGGTTAATTAACTTTCTCTTGCTCAAAACATTGAAAAAAATCAATTGTGAAAACACTGTGGCTTTGGGTGATGTACTGTTGAAGGCTGTGACTACACCAAATGTAGGGGGTTCTCAGCATGACAGCAGCTCTGCTGTTCATACTGATATACACACCATTTTTTCAAGTGTTTCCTCATTCGTCATTCATTGCAACAAGAAAAGGAGTACTTGTGGCACCTTAGAGACTAAGTACTCCTTTTCTTTTTGCGAATACAGACTAACACGGCTGTTACTCTGAAACCATTCATTGCAACAGGATCTATGATTTACACAATGTAGATCATATCAAGAAGAGGCATCTTATGTCTTCCCCTCCCCTGTTTTACCAGGGATTTATGCATGGATGGGACATGCTGAGATATTTAAAAAAACTGAATTTTGCAGCTGAGGCTCAGTTATAAACAACAACTAGGTTAGTTGGTTCTGCAGAGCTGCCAACATGATGCTCTGCAAAAGCCACGTAGAAAACTTTCTTGCACTGTCTGAGTACACAGTTGCTGCTGAGACCCACTAGTAAAATATAAAGTGCAGGACAAACTGGCTCTTGCCACTAGCTCCAAATACCACAATATCAGTTCAGAGAAGACAGGCATATTTCATGGTAATTTTCCTTACTTCAAGGACAAAACAGACTCCTGACCAGCCTTTTTAGAAAGATGGTTTTGTGGGAGTCTCAGAGGATGGTGGGGTTAATTCCTGACTCTGTCATCACCTTTCTCTGTGACTTTGGGCAAGTCACTGAACCTCCATGCCTCAGTTTCCCCCATGTGCGAAGTGGGGACAATAACAACACTTTTATAACAAAGGGAAATGTCAGGGTAAATGCATCAGTGTTTGGGAGGTACCTAAATCCTATGTTGATGAGGACCATAAAAGGAGATAAAATCTGGCATATGTGGCCTCTCTAGCTGTGGTAGCTGCTGCTTAAGCTCTGATGATCTGCCTAAAAATAACATTTAAAGACTGGGCATTTTTTATATTTTTCTGACATGAAGTAAAATTTGAGAATCCAAGACCACATAGTTCTGACCAAGGACACCAAGCTAGTTCTGAAGTATTTCACAGACCACTGCAAAGCTACTGTGTTTCCAGAACTTTTCCCTCTCACTTCAATTCCTGCATCAGTGCCTTTGCGGTTGTTTCATTCTGCTTGTCACTTGTGATTACTCTCACTGACGTAGTAATGTAGAAAAAGCCAGATTTAGTACCCACAGCTATTTTGCCACCTTCCTTTGAGACGGATAAATGGAGTGTGTTCATCACCATTCCTGGTGGAGCTCTGTGGAGAGAGGAGCCTAGGCATTACTGAAAATATTTATTAGTTACAACAGAACAAAGAACCTAGAAAACGAGGATATGAGAGGAGAGTGGGGGAAAACTTGCATGTAAACTGTAGACAACTAAGGCATTTGAGAAGTTTTACATACCCTAGAAAATACAGTACCACACTCCCTCGCGCATTTCTGTCCCTAACTCCTGTGTGTCACAAATACCTTCTAATACCCACTGCAGATGGTGATGTAGCTCCAAGGATCTTTGCAGAACACACAGGAATAAATCCATAGGACCACACTCTGTTTTCAGTTATGAAACGCGCAGCACTGAAGTGAATGGGACTGCAACCAGTATTAGAGCCAGATCCTCCGCTGGTGTAAATCAACCTAACTTCATTTAAGTCAATGGAGGTGCACGGATGTACAGCAGCGGAGGATCTGCCTTTAACATGGAACCTCACATCCATTAACCATAGCCTTGCCTGATGGATGCCTCCTCATCTGCACACTTTGGCCCCTTGGCTTCCCTATTGTCCTCCCAGGTAATTTTAGTCTACTCATTGGCAAAGCGGAATGGAATCTATACACTCCATCACTGGTTGACTTGCTCAGGAAGTGAGGAACTCCATATTTATTTAATCATCTCTATCAGGATTCCTTGATTTAGCTTTGTCTCTTCCCTTAAAGGGTAAATGGGCTAAAGGGAAGGGAGGCAACTAAAGAAGCAGCACAAGAGAAAGCTGATAAGAAGCAAATGCCAAGACATAGAATGGTCATGTTTCAGGGAACATATTTTGAGTGGTCACTGCAGTATGTGATCAGCCTACTCCACCCATCGTTGTGCTATTCCGTCACCATACGTTTGAAAACTTCTGCAGCATACACAGCTGGCTTGCCTTGCATCTTGAAATAAGATATCCCTTTGCCGTTCTGGAACCAAAAGCATTGTTACATCCTCCAAAATGTGGAATGCCTGAAATGATAGAAAGGTGTGGCAGCATGAGAGCAGCCTGAAGCTGACTCACCACTCTGTGCACTTGGCAAGCATCCCCACATGAACCAAAGTGATGAGATAATTGATTAAGCACCAGGTGATTAACCAATTAACGAGGAGATTCTGCTCATCATCTGAGGATTATTAACAGGGGCAGCGGAAGAGACAGGAGGGAGGCCCAAGGGAAGGCTGGAAGGAAGAGCAAAGGAGCCCAAGATCTCAAAGGTGATCTCTCTCTCTCTCTCTCTCTCTCTCTCTCTCTCCTGAGCTGTGCATTGGTGTTAGATAAAGGCTTGGGGAAAAGCCTTAGGCAGGAGGGAACAAACACTTGGAAAGCACATTGTAACGAAAGCACATGGTGTTGAACCAGCGAAGGAGTGTGTGAGGACTATTTGCAGTGAGGAATCCAATGTGAAGGAACTCTGCCTTGGGGGAAAAGGATTGATGTAGTAAGCCGTGCGCCATCCATTGCCCCAGAGGGAAAGGTGGCCTGCAATTTCTATACAAAACCAATTGTGACTTTTAACTCACCATTCCCTGTGCACTCTTTTCACTGCAATTAACCTGGTTGTGCCCCTGGAGCTTCTGGGATCTGAAGTGTTTCTCTCACAACATATTGAAGTTCAGTTTTATGAAGGATTATTTTTTGGCCTTGAGATTCCATGAGGATTTTTCCTGTGCTCAGGCACTGAACCATCTGTGAATTACTGAGATGACAGCATACGGTTCTGCTTGCCTCTCTGCAGGTACGGAACAGCCCAGGCGGGCTGCAGAGCTTGAAGACAGAATTGCAGCACGGGAGCATTGCAGCTTGCATTGGAGCTCCTGGAACAGGAACGTTGGCTGAAGGAGGAAGACGGCCTATCTGAAAGACCTGTCTGAGCAACTGCTTTAGCTAATGGCCACTAGAATGCAGGCTCCTGCTGCACCCACTCCACAGCATGAGGTCCCCTCCACAGGACCATGCCAGCAGACCAGGAACACTTTGGACAACTCCATGGTTGGGTGATCCACTCACCTTGGACTTAGCAGCAGCTGGACAGGAAAAATCTACCTCCTGTAGTCCTCCACTCTGGTCTAGGAACCCCTGCCCAATGCATACTTCCACCCCTGTGATGACCCTCTCCCCCTCGCAGGCCTCCACACCCAGACAGTAGCACCAAGTGCATGCTAAATGCACAAGAAAGGGAAAGGAGAAGGTGCCAGAGGACATACAAAATTAAGAGGTTGTTTTGATGGCACTGGTTTCACTGTTTGTACTGTGCGGTGTTTGATGTACGCATTTGATTTCATCGCTAGTGTTTGTGTTGGTTTACTATTGTTGTTTAAGTGTTCTAATGGCAGCTGGCCCACCTGGCAGTGCTTTAATATTTTATTTCTATATTATATTTGTAACACATCCATTACACAAATAAAGGCATTCATTTAACTAAGAAAGTTTATTGCCATCTCTACATCACATCCGACAATGTATTTTTTGAAGAATAAAGATAAACACATGGTAAGACACAACGAGGAAGTTGTATACAAATGTAATCTCTCAAACCATCTATGTACAACAATCCATGATGTAAATGCCTGCCCCCCCCCATAAATTGTCAAATCATCCATAAGAAAAATTCATAACAATCAACAGCCCCGCCATTCGCTCCGTAATGTCAGTACACCACCTTCCCGTGCCTGATGTGACAGTACCTCTCTTGTTCTGTGACCATTGCTGTACAGAAATATTGATAAACCTACTATTCTCTCTCTTCCATTGGCTCATGCAAATCCATAATGTGAGCAGGGATGTTAAATGGTAAGTATTAGTCTTACTGTTAACCCACCCTGTTAACCCTCTGCGTGAAGGCTGGAGCAGCCCCAGCACCGGGCCGACCAGAGCAGCCCTAGCCGCGCTGGCTGGCGGGCCAATCCCGAGCAGCCCCAACCCCGGCCTCAAGTGACCCTGCCCCAAGCAGCCCCAGTCTCAGCCCCAGCCCCAAGCGGCCCCGGGCAGCCCCCGCCCCGGCCCCAAGTGGTCCCTGTCCCTGTCCCGGTCCCGGCCCCAGCCCCAAGCGGCCCCGGCCCCAGCCCCAAGCCTTTTCCTTTTAATCGGTTATATTATATAATTTTAATAATTTAAATTGTTAGCTTTTTAAACGATATTTACATCTCTACATGTGAGAACACAGAGCATCCCTGATTTCCCTTGCCCAGGTGCATCCGGCTCCAGGTGTGATAGGTCATTCTCTGGCTAAGTGTACTAGTCCATTGCTGTCAAGGGTCCATTCAGGAGCAAGTGGCTCAACTTTGGCTTCATGAAGATTGTGAAAAGCATAGCAAACCACAATAATATGGACATTGATGACACTGGAATCAAATGGGTCTATAGATAGCACCAGCAGGATTTCAATCTGCTAAATGCACATTCAACCACCATTCTACACCTGCTGAGAGTGTAATTAAACCCTTTTTGCCAGCCTTCTGCGGTATGGCCTCATAAGCCAGCGCAAAAGGGGGTACATGTAGGGTGCCCCAGAATAACAGTGGGGACAGTAACTCAATTTATGACAATGTCATTTGGTGGAAATAATATCCCATCCCATCCATGGATGTAAACTCCTGATCAGTGGAAAACCCTGGCATCAAAACTAGTGCAGCCCACATTGGTGTCCATAAATCAGCCTCTGTGGTCCACAAGGGCCTGCTCAAGAATGGAATTGTACCCTTTGTGGTTTATGTACTAATGCCCCTTGCAGAGGTCAAACTGTTGTGAGGGATCACAGGCCTCAAACCTGGGTCCCGAGGCAATGCTCAGACAATAGCCACCTCCTAGCAGCTCATCTGAACAACTGGAGAAGGGAGCCAGTGAAGCACTAGCTTGCAAAGGGCCCCACCCACAAAGCTCCTGTTTGGGGGAATCATCCAGTACCACTGATTGACTAGGAAGCTCTGTTTAAACCAGAAAGAGGCATGGGAAGTTGTCTGAGTAACTAGAGTTATCCCTGACTGACTGCTGCTACAGACCCTACTTACCTAACTCCTGAGCCCTGCCTTCCTCCCTCTTCCTGGTTCCTGCCTCCAGGCCTGTTCCATCCTCCTTATCCCAGACCCCAGTCATGACCCAGTCCCTGCTCCTGCACCCTATCCCTGAAGCTGTCTCCATCTCTGACCTTTGGCCTGGCACCTCACTCTAACCATTATGCATGACTGTTCACACACCGGTCCCTACAACTACATTATGAGCATGACAGTCCCATCAATGGCCCTGGTGCAGTTTGGAAACCATATTCTCTCAAAACCGGCAATTACTTACACCACCTTTTGGTAAATCACACACCTGATTGCCTCAGAAACCTCCATCACCACTTTACCCTCTGTTGACTTTCCAACACGAAACTGGTTAGCAACAGACCCTGTCACAGTCTGCAATAGTCAGCTTCCAGATGATTATAACAACTGCTTCTGGAGGGATATAGCTGCGATCAGGAGTGTGTCGTAACATTGGAGGGTTGGGATAAGCTGCACACAAAGCTTCAGAAACATTGCTTTCTTCATGCAAAAGCTCTGGATCCACTACTGGGCATCCCAGGTCTGCATGACAATGTGATTCCACCATTGTGGAGTCTGTGCTTGTGGCCCTGCTTCAGAGGCACTGGTCTACACAGGGGGCATCAGCAGCTATACCGAGAGTCATGAGCAGCAGCATCCATGTCTGTATCTTTCGCCTCCTCCTTCTGCTCCGTCAGGTACCTTCGGTGGGTCAGAAAATGCCGCTGAAATGTCCCTCAGCATCTCATGGAAGCTCTGCCTGACTCCTGAAACAGGACTGACAGCACAAGCAAGAGATGCTCTTGAAATGATGACCCTTCCATGCTCCTGGTTCTGGTTGCTAGGAGCATGCAGACCAAAATGACATCCCAGCAGAATGCATTGGCAGGCTGCAACAACTTCTTTCCCGTACTACCCCATGAAGAAAAGGCTAGAGAAGCCACATTTTGGGAGGGCGCTAGGAAATCTGGGATATGGTTGGTTGGATTCAGGTCTGCATACCGCAGTGTGGATATTGGAGCTTGGATGTAGGGCCCAGGCTCAAAAATTCTTAACCTAAGGTCACCAGTCAGTGTGGATGTTCAATCCTTGGACTTTTAAACCCAGGGCCACAGACTCAAGTCTGACTAACACTGGGCTTACACTGCCGTGTACACATACCCAGAGTCAATTGAAAAACTCCCATTTACTTCGATATGCTTTGGACCATGCCCTGAGTATATTAAACAGATGGCAAAACAGAGACTCAAGTTATCATCATTTACATCAATTCTCACTCTTGACTATGCAAATAAGTCTGCTGTTGGAATAGGCAAACACCACCCACGTTGGTCATAAGCACTGTAAACATGGGGCCTGTGCAGCTTCAAGCACTGAAAATTTAATAAGGGAAAACCTGCCCTGCTATTTTCTTCCCTGAGGCTGATCAGTAGATTAGCAAATCAGCCTCACTCATCTCATGTCAGACAAACACTCCAGAGGTAAGGGTGAGCTGCTAATCCAGTGGTCAGTCCAAAGGCAGGAGGAATGTGCTATATTTCTTTAATAAACATTTCTTGAAGGGGATTCCTCCTACATGTCTGCGAGAGAAAGAAAGAAAATGTCTTAATGTGATTTCTGAACTCACTACACCTTTAAATCTTATGCATATTAAGGTGTGTTTTTCTCTTTATCAATCAGATTTGTGTAGTATAATCGTCAGAAGAATCATCATCAATGTATATTTTAGCTGGACACAGCACAAATAACTTTTAACCTCAAAACCCTGCATTTTTTATGAGTGAATGGTGTCCAAGTTGGCACTTATAAGCTGCTGTGCAGTAGCACAACTCAGTAATCATTGTCTAAGGCTTGGCAACCTTTGATTAAAAAAAACAACCCAAAAGGTCCAAATGTATCCAAGAAGTTGAACAATGACTACTTAGACACCACCAGATTGCCCTAGGAAGACCAGGAATTTAGATGTGATGAAGCAGTCACACAACACTGCTACTGATTTGCACTCTTCCTGTAGATATCTGCATGACTGGATCAAATGCAAAAAACAAATCATTCACACAAGCATTTCCAGAGATAGGAAATGCTCACACCCACAAACTGTATTCAAAGCAAAAGCAGGATAAAGCCACTTAAGCTCATTTCAGCATTCCACCCAGCTGGGATTTATTACAGAAATTGGGTTATGTAAGGGTATACCTACACTGCAGTTTTATAGCCCTGCAGCCCCAGCCCACAAACCTGAGTCAGCTGACACAGGCCAGGCATGAGTGTTTTACTGCATAGGACTCAGTGACCTCAAATGGGAATAGCAATCCTGAGCAAAGCTGTTTACTGCCCGCTCATATTTTAACCTCCTCTAAGCAGTGTCACATCACCAGTGTTCAAATGCAGTGCAATTCTGACTGAACCCACTCTGGGGAGTTTTCAGAAATAATGGCATCCATGGCCAGTCTGGTCTATACAACCCTGAGCAAGTTTTGATCCCACAGCTGAGGCTAAGAAAGGGGATGGGTTTTTCTTCTCTCCCTGAATTTCACCCATTTTTGTGGCCAGCCTCATAGTAAGGAAGGCCAGAGTCACAGCCCTGGAGATGACAGCTCTTTATATATATGAACATAAGAACGGCCATACTGGGTCAGACCAAAGGTCCATCAAGCTCACTATCCTGTCTTCCATCAGCGGCCAATGCCAGGTGCCCCAGAGGGAATGAACAGAATGGGTAATCCTCAAGCGTTCCTGCCCCTGGACATCAATAGTACACATTTCCCTGCATCCTCCTTGTCCACCCAGTCCTTTGCATCTCCCAGGGATGCCACTTGTGGAGGGGAAGGCAGTTTGAGAGCCAATTCAAATTTCAGAGACTACATTTAGACTCTGATTAAGTTTGACAGTTTCAGGTTGAGATGAGTATTGTGGAATGACATTCAGATGAGAGAAAATGCAGCCTCAGTTTTCAGAAGTGTATGGATGCTCCTGAGTCTACCAGATTTGCACACCTAACACCCTGTACTCACATGCAAGTCAAGGTTGCATGTACACCGTTATGTGTGTGGACACACTTGCACGAATGCATCTGGTGTTGTGCACAGCCAAGTCAGGCATGCTGTGAAAATATCATGCTCTTTAATAATGGGAGGCGGCCCAAATTTTCCAGTTTCCTGAGCCATTTAACATTCGTGCATTTGGAATAGTGGGGTGTAGCAATATCTGAGTATCAGGCCCCAGGATGACAGCTGCCTTTAAAAATACCTGAGGCTGAACATTCGGATAGTTTCAAAGTGACTAAGCAGCTAGAGCAATGGATCCTGGATCACCTCTCCTCCCATTGCTTTGAACAGCCCCTCCAATTTTCAGTGCCCAGAATAAGCACTCCCAGTCCCTGCTGCATGACCAGTAGCCACCTTTGAAAACTATGCTGCTCATATCTCTATTTCGTACCTACCTTGATGAAAGCTGAAATTTACAAAGACTACAAAAGCAGTTTTTTTCCCGGAATAAACTTGGGAAAAATACATAATTGCCATTGTCAGTTGAGGTTCTCATGCAAGGAAGAATACATTCATGGCTTTCTAGCCCCATATACTAACACGGTACATAAATAATTCAGACTTCTGTTAGAGGATTTGCATGGCTTCCCCCCCCCCCCCTTCATTATTCTACAACAGACAGTGTATTTCACTGGAGTTCAACCCAAACTCTACTCTTTCACATTTGGTACTTAACTAAAGAAATTGTTCAGTTTTAATCAAAGAGGTCCCTTAAAATTGAGCTGCTCAGCACAGATAGCAGAGCCAGTGATGTCAAAATGAATCTTTAAGAGTCTTTCTGACCAGTAAGGACAATTTACTGCCACTGGTCCCTGGCAAAACTTGTATTCATGTAGCAAGGGTAATATATAGCCTGACATTTATACACATGCTCTCTTTTTAGAGAGTTCTTATTGCAAATCATTTCAGAGCTGAAAGCTAAGATCCAGGCCTGGAGTGCTAACATGGACACATTTCTTTCTGATCAGTATCCTGATCAGTGTGAAACCCTGGCAACACTGAAGTCAACGCCAAAACTTCCATTGACTTCAGTGGGGCAATGGCTTCACCCCAAATGTTTAATGCCTTTGGAATGATCAGACTCCCACCTACCAATCCCATACCAATCTCCATTATTGTGATGGGGAGCCTACCTCACACCAGGCCTGTTAATGAGGCCAATTAACCTTATAGGCTGCACCTGGAGGAGAGCCAGGGCCTGAAAGGCCTAACTGGTGATCAAGACCAGTTGGGCAGGAGCTTGTATAAAGCCGGCAAAATGAAAGCAGGAAGAGGCTGCAGTCACCTTCCGGGCCTAGTGAGGAAAGAAGGGGGAAACCCAGGTAGGGAGGCAGAAGCCCTTGGATCCTGAGCCTGAGAGAAGGGGTTTACCCAGACAGGTGGTGGAGAAGGAAACCTGCAGAGGCTGAAATAGGAAGAAGCCCATGGAAATGGCTGCAAAGGTTGAGATGGTGCAGGCCTTAGCTGCTGAATGTAGGTTCTTTGGGCTGGAAGCCAGAGTAGGGGGCAGACCTGGGTTCCCCTACCAGCCACTGGGAAAGTGGCAAAGTCTTGAATCAGAAGACTAACTGGAATGGCACCTGGAAGGGTAAAACTGTATAGTGACCCAGTCAGAGGGCCAACCCACAAAGGGGAAGCATTGTGACTCCTAGAGATCAAGAGCGGCCATGGTGTGAAGGAAGGGGGCATCAAATTGGGAGGAGATCAGGGAGCTAATCCCCAGACACAGCCATGAGGAGATGCTCCAACAGGGATTAGAAACCCTGTTACTACTATATATATGCAGATGTCTATGGAAATGTTTTTAGCTTTTTATTTTTCTTTTTTTTTTTTTTTACTTTAAAATTGGATTGTCCTAACATCTAAACTATTCTGACAGTGGTTCCAACAGAAAGCTTTTATCTTGGGGAATCCATTATTGTATTTTATTTAATGTAATATAGTTTCTTGGGCTGCAAAGATTTTTTTTTTTAAATAGTTGCTAGTCCAAATGATCATTTGTAGAGTTCCAGCTTTAATGCTGTTGCTGCATGCTCAGTTGTGTCTGTAATTATTTTTCTACATCTACATAGGGAGGATATGCAAGGTGGAATTCTGCCCTGCTGCCTGCATCATCTTCCTAGTTGCACAAATAAAACTTTATTCTGGACGTTCTTTGGAATTTGTGGGTGCACTCAGAGTGACTAAATAAAAGAACGTTAGAACTCTGTAGAGAGCTCCTGTCCTGAAATTAGGCTAAACCCCTTTCAATACATACAGGTCCCAAGTCTAGAACCCACAAGACCACACAACCCATATGCAAATGGAACTTACAATTTATAACCCGTTCTCCCCATCCCCTCTGAACGTTACATCCAGTGGGGGTTTGTCAGTGGGAAGGAACACACAGGTGACACAAAAGAGAGTTAATCTTGTCTATATCTTAAAGTGGAGGGTTACAAATAACTTGTTTTCTCTGGGGTAACCCTTGGGCACTATCCAGAAGCTTCACCGTGAGACCGAACACAATAGGCCCTCTCCTGAGAGGGAGACAGTTACTGATCCAAAGTCACTTGAAGTGAATGGAAAGACTTTGGTTAAGGCCTATGGGCTTTGGATCAAAGTTTTGATTGCACAATAATTAATCAATTATTTGCGCTGGCTTCCAGATGCAATTCATATGATGATCCACTTAGTACTCTTGAAGCCACCTCTCACCTTACACTCATCCTGACAGGTAAGATCAGCTGGGATGCTCTGGCAATCCGTTCCTGTGACAGGGCTTCCTTAGTCGAGGGCCACTACCTTTGGAATTCTCAAACCTTGACAATCAGCCAAAGATCAGACTTGATGATTTCCATGTCATGACCTAAGGCCTAGCTGTTTGAGATAGGAATGTAGGATAGTTATAACTAGTGGCCCAGTGATTATATGATTAATCAAAGAATTCTCTCTCAAAAAATACAGATTTCCTGCTCTTCATGCTGCATAACATAATGTACAAATCGTCTAAAAGCTAGAATAGTATACTGTTTCTACCAAAATGAGCTCAAGCTCCAAAAATTCTGATCCCACTCCAGATTTCAAACCTACCCAAGTTCATGGGCGCTTTGATTGGTGCATTTGGTGGCGGAGTACCGTGCACGAGTTTGGAGTCAATCGTTACACACCAAACTAGTGGATACGCAGTTACATGTCGTCATGCGCATCATCTCCGGCACCCTGCGTCCGACTCCACTCCCATGGCTTCCAGTTCTGAGCAATATTGCTCCTCCTCCTATCAGACAAGAGGTTGCCACTGGCAAGTTACTGGAGAAAGCACGTGCCAACTCAAGCCTGCTGCTGCACAATGACCTTTTTAAACCACCAGCTGCACATTTGCCATCATGTAACCCATTTTGGTCTCATCCGCCACGCCAGGATGTTAGGACAGAAACACTCTGACGAGAGGAATAGATATCTGTTATAATTCCCAACTAGTCCCTTGTCACCAACCCCACAATTTGCCCGCCTGGTTTTGATCTGCCCCATCGCTGACGGTCCCTGATGAACAGGTTCTGGACTGGGCAAGGTCTCCATGCAGCCAACCAGTATCGCGGGGGCCTTCCTAACAGCGCTTTGAGCAGCTGCGGTGCAACACAGATGATGCTGCACATTGTCGACAAATGCCTGCTGACCAGGTTCAGCAGTAGCCTAGAAGACCTGCATCACGCCACTGAAGATGCCATCGCTTGGCTAGATGACTAGGCGAAATCATAAATAACTGGTGCCTTACAAAGATAAGTGCTATTTATAAAATTCACATGTAGGTTTGGACTATTGCCAGGTTTGGGGTGCTTACAGCCGGGGTTTAATTTGTATTTCTCTCCGCAAGTGTGGGTGCTGGGGCGTGCCACTTGCAGTCAACTGCAGATCTAGGGCCAGAATATTTACTGTCTGGTTTAAAAGATAGTGGGCATCATCCTCAGCTATTGTAAATCAGCACCGCTCCTTTGCTCAGGCCCAGCATATCATTCAGTAGCCACGGTCCTGTATTACTAGTCATAAAAATTCATGACATCAGGTCGTACATCTGACTTTTCCAGTCCCTCCCTGAAGCAGCATTGCTAAAATTGTCTGCCTGGGCCAATGGAAGAGCACTTCCAGAATTTACTGGCGAGGCTTTTGCAATATAAACTTTTACATGTTTTGTAGTGAGATGTGCAGAAACACACCACTTTGACCATACTTTTCCTTCCAGCATGCTGTTGAAGTGGCCTGCATTGCATTGCTTTTCCACATCTTCATTGACAAGTACAGCAATGTTGTCTGATTAGTTGAGATTCCATTTCATCCTGTTCCTTCCGAGTTCTTATTGAAGTCTGCACTTGATAACATTTGCAGGTGCTGCTTTGAATCTAAACAGGCTAGAAAATAATCTCTTTTTAAAAAAACCATGGAAATGCTTTAATTTTACTTGGCTTGCTCCTGGATTATAATAAGAGAAGGAGGAAAAGAATGCAGAGAGATTTCTCTACTGTCAGTAAGCAATCCAAAAGTCATTAACAAGGCAAGCTTCTGGCACAGTGTCCAATTCCCTAGATCTCAAACTTGCATATGATTATATCCACAGTTGCAATCTGGTTTTTAAATGTTAAATTCAGTGCACCTTTCCCATAGGAAGCAAAACATGAGTCTTTTACATTGCATTTAAATTCAAATGCATAAAATGACCAACAGCCTGTGATCAGCTTTAAGTCTTAGTAGCAGAGGTAGCCTATTTAATAAAGATGAACCTTCAGCATGGGTAGACACACAGCAACAAATACACAATGAAGATACAAAAACATCTTTTGCTTTGGTATCTCTCAGAATATTTGCTATAGTGTTGACTAGGTTGCCAGTGTTTAGAGGTGGGCTACCAAAGTTTGGCTCTGGTAGCACATTAGCTTACTCAACATCTATTTTTTTCATGCTGCTATTATGTTGTATTTTTAAAAATAAGATAATAGTTATGTCTGTCAGCTGTTTTGATCTCTGTTCACACAACCACAATCCCCTCTTCCCTCACCCACCCCCGAAACACACAATTCCTTCTCTGTCTTCCACTGGCTACTCAATTGTCTAACTAGGAGTCAGCCTGTGCTGTATGTGTTGGAAAGAGACACTGAAATAGACAATTTGTGTTGCAATTTCTCAAAGGGGCACAATAGAGGTAGGTGTCCAATTCCCATAGAAAAAGTCAATGGGATTTTGACTCTAATCTTGTTAGGGTCCTTTGAAAATCCCAGCTTTGCATTTTACTGTAAGCATTAGAACTGATCCAGAACAGCTTTTCCCCATGAAAAAAACAAGTTTTTGTCAAAAACCCAACAAACACACAAACACTAATGCTTTTCAGCAACTGAAAAGTGAACATTTTCTATCTGAAACCAAACACTAGGGTTTTGGCAATTGACACCTTCTTCATTTTTAAGCTCCCCCTCCCCCCCAGTTTTCAACCAAAAATAATTGGTTTTCAGTTACTGAAAGCCAGAAACTCTTCAGTTTTCAAATTGTTGATGCAATCCCAAATATTTTTCCCCATGACATGAAAAAGGAAATATAAACTCCCTTTTTTCAATGGGAGACTAAAAAGAAAAAAAACTTTTTCTTTTAAAGCACTGACCTGCTGCTCTATGAAATAGGTCTTCCCATAACAGTGAATCCTCTAGTCTGGAAGTCAAGACTGATGGATTGATTATTTAATAAAACTGGCTTAACACAGAAGCATGAAAAGATGACAGCAGAAAATGCAGTGCCAAAACCTTTCACTCTGTCATCTCTCTCCTTCAGATTTCGTAGACAGAGCTATTTGATATATTTCCTGTAATGTTCATTGTCAGTGACAGCCCCCTTTATTTCCTAGCCTCAGTAAAGTGTTATTACTATTTATTGCTGTAATTATTTGCTGGGCTGAAGCCCAAGGCACCATGTAGAGAATGGGCTGCCAGTGGCCTTTACACAATAATCAGGGATCACCCAGTGAAATTAATAGGCAGCAGGTTTAAAACAATCATATGGAAGTACTTCTTCACATAACACACAGTCAACTTGTGGAACTCATTGCCGGGGGATGTTTTGAAGGCTGGAAGTATAACTGGCTTCAAAAAGGAATTA
The DNA here is from genome assembly GCF_965152275.1 of Natator depressus. Taxonomy (NCBI): domain Eukaryota; kingdom Metazoa; phylum Chordata; order Testudines; family Cheloniidae; genus Natator; species Natator depressus. The sequence goes on from NC_134236.1 coordinate 32,394,500, forward strand.
GATGCGTACATGGAGGATAGGTCCATCAACAGCTATTAGCCAGGATGGTCAGGGATGCAATCCATGCTCTGAGTGTCCCTAAACCTCCGACAACAAGAAGCTGGAACTGGACAACAAGGGATGGATCACTCAATAATTATACCCTATTCTGTTCATTCTCTCTGAAGCATCTGAAATTGGCCACTGTCAGAGACAGGCTTCTGGACCATTGGCCATAGTGGGTCCGACCATTCTTGCATTCTTTGGTGTTTCCTTATATGATATATTAGAGTTGGGTGGAAAGGGATGCAGGCCACAGGCGAACCGGGGGCATTACTGTGCTGCAGAAACTTATTACTAGTTGCTATTGGGAAGAAGGAAAGCACACAGTTTGGATTTGCACAGCTGAAAGTGTAGGCTGCAGGACTGGTTTTACTTGAGCATGTTTGACTTGGAAGCCACTGTGACTCAGACAGGAACCTTCCTCCCCTGACTCCCATGTCACTTTTATAGTCACTTTTCAGATAAGAACTGCACCTGGACACAGCTTCACAAACACTTCATTGAAAATAATTATTAATAAATAATATTTTATGTATGTATATAAGATCATTATTTAATCTTTCAGTAATATTTTGCCATGTATAATTTATTAAATGTATTATTTATCATTTCTATTTATTAAAAAATGATTCCATTTCTTCTACCCAAAGTCAATTTTCAGATGCATTAAAATATTTAATAAACTAACAGTTGTTTTGTGGCATCTTTCATTGTTACTTTATACTTGCTCTTCATTCCACCCCTTCCAAGAATATGCCCCTCCCCCAGGTGCCAACTTCTCAAGGTACCGGTAGGTGCTTGCACCCCCCTCGCCCCGGGTCCCATCCCCATTCCAACCCCTTCCCCCAAAGTCTCCCCCCTCCATTGGACCCCTCCCCAAATCCCCGCCCTGGCCCCGCCTCCTCCCCTGAGCGTGCCACGTTTCCTCTCCTGCCCCAGGGAGCCCATAGGAGCCAGGGGTGATGGGGGGAGGAGGTGGCTGGGGGGGTGCCAAAATACAAGTTCACCCAGGGCACCATTTTCACTAAGGCCGGCCCTGTATTACCCTGTTGTTTCCCAAACCCCTTTACTCAACTATCACTCCATGCCCACTTTCATCTGCCCACCCACCAGTTCTGGGCTTTCAGCTGAAAAAGCTCCAAGAAAAGAAGCAATGTGAAATTCCTAAGAACAAGACCTCTGTCACTACCACTACTGTGACAAAGAACTTGTTTCTTTTAGTTTCCTGCTTGGAATGCCAGGGAGCAGAGTGGAGGATTAAAGAAGTGCTGGTAGAATTGTGAACAAGTATTAGCTCAATCCAAACCCGGAACGTTGAACAGGGAGACGATTGTTCCTGCTTCCCCTCTGTCTGAAACAAGAAAGAAAAATCTATGCAATATAGTAGCTCTGATCCTGGGCTGCATCTGAGCTGCCCTTCGTACAGCTCAGGTGATGTGGGGGCAAAAAGGACCTAGCATAAGTTGTTTCTCCTCCCAATCCTGAGGCCAGCTGGGGATCAGGCAAGTCCCTAGCATGTTCATAGATTTTAAGGCTAGATGGGATCATTCTGATGATCTAGTCCAGGAGTGGGCAAACTACGGCCCGCAGGCCAGATCCGGCCCGCCAGGCTTTTTAATCTGGTCCTTGAGCTCCCGCTGGAGAGTGGGGTCTGGGGCTTGCCCCAGTCCAGTGCTCCAGCTGGGGAGCAGGGTCAAAAGCTGCTCCGCACGGCTCCCAAAAGCAGTGGCATGTCCCCCTTCCAGCTCCTGTGCATAGGAGCAGCCAGGGGGCTCCGCTCCATACACTGTCCCTGCCCCAAGTGCCATCCTTGCAGCTCCCATTGGTCAGGAACTGCAGCCAAGGGGAGCTGCAGGGGCGGCGCCTGCGGATGGGGCAGCACGCTGCAGAGCTGCCTGGTCACACCTCTGCATAGGAGCCAGAGAAGGTACATGCCGCTGCTTTCAGGAGCCACTTGAGGTAAGCGTCACCCGGAGCCTGCACCCAGAGCCACCTCCCCGAGCCCCAACCCCCTGCCCCAGCCCTGATCCCCCTCCCACCCTCCAAACCTCTCTGTCTCAACCCCTGAGCACCTTCCTACACCCCAAACCCCTCATCCCCAGCCCCACCCCAGAGCCCGCACCCCCTGTTGGAGCTCCCCCCCACCTCTCCTGCCCCAGCACAGAGCCCCCTCCTGCACCCTGAACCCCTCATTTCTGGCCCTACCCCGGAGCCCACACCCCCAGCCAGAGCCTTCACCTTCTGCCAAACCCAACCCCAATTGCATGAGCATTCATGGCCCACCATATAATTTCTATACCCAGATGTGGCCCTCGGGCCAAAAAGTTTGCCCACCCTGATCTAGTCTGACCGCCTTCAGGGCTGCTTGAATTTTTCTCCAACTTCCCCAAGTCCCAAATGGTCATCTCAGCATCCAGAGAATTTCAGGACCTAGGGATGCTGCAGTTTGTCTACTGTACTGGAGGCTAGACTGTTGGCTCAGAAGCCCTATGCCACTCAGGGATTGCCCCAGGAAGATGCAATCTGCCATTAGCCAGTCAAGTGAGCCAGAGTGGGGTAATGTAGGTCATGTACTCTGGCCCTCTGTAATTAGGTCTGGGAATCTTAGTATCTGCTCTAGCTCAACCAGAAGGGATTGGCCTTGATGCAGGACTCCCTTGTTGATATTCTATGGCTTGTGTTATACTGCAGGTTAGACTAGCTGACAAGAAGTAATGGGCTTAAATTGCAGCAAGAGAGATTTAGGTTAGACATTGCGAAAAGCTTCCTAGCTGTGAGGGTAGTTAAGCACTGAAGAAAGTTATCTAAGGAGGTTGTGGAAACCTCATCATTGGAGGTTTTCAAGAACAGGTTAGACAAATACCTGCCACTACGGTCTAGATAATATTTAGTCCTGCCTCAGTGTGGGTGACTAGACTAGATGACCTATTGAGGTCCATTCCAGTCCTACATTTCTATGATTCTATAATAATGGTCCATTCTGGCCATAATCTATGAATAATCTATGAATACCCAAGAAAGATGTCAACAAATTGGAAGCAATTAAAAAAAAAGCAACAAACATGATTTGAGGAGCTAGAGGGAGTTAAGAAGAGGTGAAACCAATAAATATCACAGCTTAGCTAATGGATAATAGCAGGGGATATACACACCTCCAAGAATTTGGATGGTTTAGTCACCAAGAGAGGAGGAACTGCCTGGGGTACCACAGAGGTGTGAATAACTAGAAGTAGAGGGATGGCACTGAGCAAAGAAAACTGGAAGAAATTGCCAGCAGCGAGGACTATTAGCCTGTGGAATGTTCTCCCAAAAGAAGCCGTGAAAGCCCCAAACACTTGAGTCATTTAAATTGGACTGGATAATGTATTTGAAAACACGTGGGCAGGGGAAAATAGACTAGCCAACTTTTCCATCTCTAATTTCTATGAGAAATGGAAAAAAATAGCAAGTTGTATCTGAGAAAATGGAGTATAGCAGAAAAGGTGAGTATGGTAACCAGGGAAAATGGATGTTTGTGCCAATACTTAATTGGTTAGCATCACCACATCTCCCTACTGCTGTTTCAGCCCCCGCAGAGACTGGTGTTTAAACTGACAGCAGAATTTTTTTTCTTAAAGACATGGAAATTGGGTTACATGTGTTGAGAGCTGGGAACGTAAATGTGACAGCTGGATAAAAACCTACCAGTGACAAATCCAATGGGTGTTGAACATAGTGGATGCGGGGGCCAATACACATCTCTCTGCTTTTGTGACAGTACCACTTTATGAGCTTGTCTACAAACAGGTTTTGTATCCATTTAATTATATCAGTTTGGAAACTGATCTAGTTAAACCAGTGGAACTCCTTAGTATGGATGCAGTAATATCGATATAGAAATGCTTAGTAGAAGTAGGTATCCTTCAGTCTCAAGAGACCAGGGATATGTGCAACTGAGAGGTAAAGAATTTACTTAGTTGATTTTATGGCAGCCGTGACTGTGGGTGAAGAGACACACTTGAGAGAGACCATCTCTGCCACACCTGTCACATTTAAAGGCGGTGTTTCGACTCTTTGGGCTCTGCCTTCTGCGAGCTCTTTTCTTCTCTGCTAAGCTGGACTGCTTCCTCTCATAACTCTGGAAACTTTTGTTAAGCTCTTATTTCCGAAGGCTGCAGTCCTGAGTATGATCTTCCCAATTATCCACATCCATGTCCACTTCTTTGCGGTCTCGCTTGCACACATCCTTGAAATGCAATTTTGGGCATCCTTTGGGTCTTTTTCTAGATGCCAATTTGCCGCAGAGGATGGTTAGAAGCATTTACATTTACCAAAATAAGCTATTCTGATATAAACACTTTTATAGCAGTACAACTAAGTCCGCACACTAGGTGGTGCGCTGATTTTATTATGTATCAGTTTCTGAGGGCTAGTCAACACTAGAAGCACTACAGTGGCACAGCTGCCCCGAAGCTCTCCCGCCGACATAGCTCTGTCCACGCCAGCAGTGCTTAGGTCGGCGTAACTCATGTCACTCACGGGTTCGCTTATTCACACCTCAGCGACATAAGTGGTGCCGACATAAGTGGTAGTGTGAACAAACCCTAAATGGATATAGTTACACTGGTTGAAAAGCTGTGTGTACACCGCCCCAAGTGGCACAATGGAATGTCTACACTGCTCTCTTGCAACACCTAAAGTTTTGATCTAAAATTTTGCTTCTTTTAGCTGCTGCAAAACCCCTACTTTCCATTCCTAGGTACATCCTAATGGTCCCACTGTTTGTGACCCATACACCTGAAGTACTCTCATAGGCTTCAGATAGACACATGGGTTGTTCATCACAGTAATGCTAATGACACTAGCCCTCTTCCTAAGAGTCTGTATAAAAAGGGAGGTTCTGCATCCATCCCCGCATAGGCTTATCTGAATTAGAAAATCATATGTTAGGGCATGTAGACAAGGACCTGTCATATTTAACATCAAATTCCTGGACATGCTTAACCCTAAGCAGGATCACTGGAAAACAGTGAAAAATTTGCCATGAGAGTTTAACATTGTTATTAAGCACATCTGCTCCCCAATCAGCATGTCTACACTAGGGGAAATGGTCTTTTCAATGTGTTAGCTAAGTAGCTTAAATGTTTAAAGAGCATGATTTGTCCTCTCTCTACTGGCTGTAAAGTCCTGCTTAAAAATCATGTTAGCTAACACATGTTAACACCACCACTCTTTTCCCTAGTCCAGCCAAACTCTGGATGCAATTTCCCATGTCCCCATTCCATCAGTCTCTTCTATTCCTTCTCTAGTGTGGCTGACTCATGCAGTCTGGTGTTTTTGCTTAAAGCCCAAGCTCCAGGAATCATGGGAATTTCAGATTTCATTTAAAAAAAAAGTTTCCAGCCCTCATTGTTGCAGAGAAAAGCTGGAATACATGACCTAAGGTTCAAAAACAAGAAGGCAAAGATACAAAATGTCCTCTCTGAAGCCGTAATGATTTTTGCACTTCAGTAGTTTCTCAGTAAGTTTTCTCTCAGTGTATTGATGTTACCATATATTCTCATAGCTTTGACCCAACAGTGACCTCTTGACTTGAGTCACATACTTCACATTTGTGCTGTATGTGAATTGAATTGCAAAATCAGAATTTCTTGAGGTAACAAAAATTCAAATGGCACCATCCTCAAAGGTCTGTGAAAAGTGAATTATTTATTTTGTATCAGAAGAAGTAATTTCTGTAAGAAAACTTGGTATAAATGGGACTGTAAATAATTAGACAAATTAGTCAAGTTAGACCTTCTAAAAATGCAACACAAGGGAGTCAAACTGATGATTAATATGGTACATTAGCATCTTGTAGCAAACAGTTCTAAGTGTGGGTTCCAAGCCAGATACAGACTGCTTCCCAGATGGTGTATGTGTGTGTTATGGAGAGTTGTACAAGATGGATGTGTGGGGGGAGGTATGATGTGAAGGAAAGCAAATATAATAAAACCTGTCACAGAATTAAATATTTGAAGAAACACTGTGGCTCAACAATTCACATTAATACATGAATCCTGTTCAGAGAATAAATCTCCTATGCTTCCAACTGGGTTGGAAATATGACTGAAATCTGAAACACTGGCTTAGTAGCAGTCAGCTTCTAAACCTCAGATCACTGCAGAAGAGGGGAATGTTTAATATCTAGTCCCTCCTCATGTGTCTTATGTTAGTAACCCTCTTTGAAAGCTCAGACCCACATTATTCTCAGGGAGGAAAGAGGAAGCAGAATTTTAGAGTTTGCTTATGTACTGCCCAGCATACCATTATTGATTCATCCCAGAATGGTAATTACAAGCCACCAATGCTCCAAAATTTTCCTGTTGACTTCCAAAACTCAGTGCTAGCACCGAATAGGAAGGAGTTGTGCAACAGAGATTACAAGGGAGACAACATTAAGAAGCAATGCATATGAACACCTGACTATTAATGACAAAAATACTGCACCATTTCTTAACATTACAAATGGAAAAGCCATTTAATCTAGGAAGATATTTGATTCTACATTGCACTGCTTTGTAGCTTCAGGTCTTTTTACACTTGCCCAATTTCAACCCCAGCAAAATATAATGGGCCAGAGCTCTGTTTCTATGCTTGAAACTTCATTTCAGTAAGTTCACATCTATTTCATTTCACTGAGAACCAGAAATAATATGTTGCTGGGAAAAGAGAAGAATGATTCTGAGGGAGAACTGAAGTTCAATTCCTTTCTTTCATTTCAATCAACTGAGGTTGACTTTTGAATTGGCAGGTCTGTCAAAGAAGAATTCTGCTCAAAATTGGAGGCACAGACATGTGTTGGTCTTATCAAAGAGATAAAATAAAAATACTTTACATTTCTGTAGTGCTGTTAGTCAGAGAAGCTGGAGTTAGGGGAACACCACAAGAATATTTTCACAAATATTCACTTTGATTTTAAAATTAATTAATTCCAGCTATGTTTGCTTCCCACAAGTAGGTAAATGATTGGGTTTTACTCACACAAATGTCCATGGAAATCAAAGTTGAAAGTCACACATAAGTATTCACGGAAAGCAAATTTTACATAGACCAGAAAATCAGCCAGACACAAATTTGACTGCACCCTTCAGAACTAGGACTGTGGACATATTTGCAATTGTTTTATGGGACTGTGAGGGAAAAATGAAATTGACACTCTGTACCCAGCCAATAAATGTGGCAGTGGGGTATTTTTTGAAAAAATGATGCCTTGGACAAAGTGTGGGGGCCCAGAAAGGAAAAAGTATACAGTTTTTCTAAAATTCCCTAATCCTGTTTTTCTGCTACTTCTTCCTGAGAGATTCAAAGCCACAGAGGATTTTTCAAGCCACTCCTCCTGATTATAATTGTTACATTCATTCAGTCAAGGAACAAAAATACCATCTGGTAATTTAAGGGACCAATCACCTCGAAGCACCAAAGCTAGAAAGATTGGCTGTATTAGATAAACAATCCAGTGAGAAAAACTTGCAGGAAAAAAAACCATTTCAAATAAATGTAATGAATAAAAGGAAGGAGGAGACTGCAATACAGTTGTGTCCATGAATACTAGCATAATGAGAAAATAGACCCCAGATCTGAAAAGAAACCTTGAGAATCCATCAGTTTTTCTGAAAGGAATTTCAGGAAAGTGCAAACAAAACAGTTCAGGTGAATGTAAAGAGCTTACTTTCACAAATGTAATTTTTCCTCAGTAACCATTTTCTCACTGCAAGAATTTCAGAACTATACAGTTGGCCAATTCCAGTGTAATCTGGAGCATTTATGACAGTGGGAGCTTAGTAAATAATTAAGCAAAGGTTTTATTACCTTTTACCTGGTTCTCCCTTCCTTCTTATTGGCTGTCAAACTCCTTATATGGTAGGTCTGATTCAAAGTAGGTTTAAGTCTGCAGGGCAGAGACTATATCTTCCACCAATTTTGTACACAACCCAAGACAATGCTGTGCCAGTCCTGTGGTTAAATGGAGACTGCAAGTCTGTAGACTCTTTCTATCCAGCACTTTTCATAAGGACTAAAATCACTTAATGTTTAAAAAAATATTATTTCAAAGGAGATAGGCATATAATGCTATGTAAATAGTTAAAGACAGTAGCCAAAATTACAATGTATAAAAAGCCTAGGAAAATGAAAAAATAACTTCCAAGTTGCTTAAAAAAAACAACCAACCAACCAATCATAAGAAAATTGCTGCCTACCCAAGAACATGGGGAGCAAATTTCAGCGGGGAGCAAATATAAATCTCAGAATTATAAAGCCCGTAGTAAGTAAACAATGAAAATGATTGACACAATGTTTAGCACCTTTTCACCCAATGCTTCTAGTGAAAACTCAGAGAGATCCTTAGCTCTAAAGAGTCTTGTTGATACTGCTTCCATTGAACTCTATTCCCAAACAGGTGTGACAGGGAAGCTGGCAAATCACCCATCTTGCTTTGCAGAGACTGCTGATTAGCACCACGCTCCTTCTCCTTTCAAGCAGTCAATAAACCTGTTCAGCTCATGGGGTCATTGAGTTCTTTTCTACAATTGCATTGTCGAATCAGGCAACAGAGAGTCATGCCTGGCAAAGCCATGTTACATGGCATAGGGCAAGTTGATCTGATATAACAACGTGGAGCAGAGCCATTGGGTTTTAGAAATAAAACATGAAAACATGCCTAGTCCAGAGCTTCAACATCTATAGCATTCTGATGTGGCTAAGCAAATCTCTCTCTCTCTCTTTTTTTTTTTAAGATGTACTTTTCTAAATGTGCTGCCTTGAGGCAAAAGAAATTCCCAGAGTGAACATGAATTTTTCAGGAGGCTGGAATTTATCTATTGCCATTCTCCAAAATATGAAAGAGACAATGAAGGCAATTTTCTGACTTGCCTTCTTCTTTGACGAGCAGCCTCTCCATCACGGGCATTTTTAATATAGCTGCAACATATATACCCTTCATTCACCTCTATTTCTGCCACCTCCCACTGTTAGTTACCACAGAAACCTCTTCTGGGTAACCCATCTTTTTGTTCCTCTGCTGTTAATCATTAACATCAGCCACTTAGGCTGAAAATAAAACACACTTTTTTATCAAATCAACAAGTATGTAATACTGATGACGGGGACAGAAAAAAAGCTATAACCAACTCACTCCACTCTTTAGCTGAAAGCTCCATTTACACACTGGGTTTGCTACCCTTTTCACAGTTACAGCTGGAAAAGAATGCCGAGTTATTAATAGTTGGAAGGGTAAGACCGAGGAGTGGAAAGTGATGTACGAGGATCCTAAATGCCATTTATATGTCTCACCATTCCAACAGTTATGAAAGCTCTGCACTTGCACTGCATCTAAAGTGCTAGCCTTATCCATGTGTAAAGCCTTAAACAAACACTAATGATTAAGGTCAGAAGTAAAAAAAATAGATGGGGAAAGCATTTAGGCTCTAATCAAAAATCCATTGAAGTCCTATTGACTTGAATGGGCTTTGGATCAGGCCTAACTGGTTATATTGATTCTCGTGATTCTTTTTTGTTGCTTGCAGGTTGCCTGCTGTTCTGGCCCAATGTCAGGGGAGCAGCTCAGGGACAGATTCAGATCAGTGCAGGTGAGAGCTGCCCTGAATTGGGAGAGCTCAGACTGTGAGATCTGGGAGTGTTAGTGAGGGTCAGAGGACTAATGAGAAATAGATTATTCTGAAGGTGGGTACAGACTGACATACCCCCCCTTATTAATGGGCCAGGTGAGGGGTGCCCTTGCAGGAGGGAGTGATGTAGGGTGGAAGTTCATTGTGACATCATTTATTGGCTTAGGCTCTTGGGACTTCTCCAGACTCATGAGAATTCACCACTGTAACCTTTCTTCCACATGCTGTTGGTAGCAACAAGGGCTGGGTTCAAATAACTTCAGGTCTAACTTAAAACTAGCAAACACCACCAGTTTGAGCTCCCACCCAGAATTTCTGGGATCACCAGATACCTTCCCTGAGCACCTTTACTAGGCAATACTCCGCCCCTCCCCCGAACACTGAGTCTGTGTATGAAACAAGGAAAGCATTTATAAGAGGGAAAGGGGGACACCTCATCAACTTGGGAAATACAGCAACAATATGTTTATATGACTGATAAATAAAATGATCCCCCATGACAGCTCTGGCAGTAGTCTATTAACTCTGTTCCCCACCCACCAGTGTGAATGTCCAATAGGCAAATATCCCTTTACCTCATCATTTATCCATTCCCCCCTTTGCTAAACCCCGTTCTGTTATACCAATAAAATAAAAACCAGAGGATCTTATTAAAGGGAAAAAGGCAAAATACCACATTTATTGTGAATACAGAAAGAATCATAGTAAGCAGTTAGTTATAGCTATAACATTCCATTCAATCTCATATTTATTCACACATTCATTCACACACACACAGAGGTTCTGCAAGGTTGTTATCATAGTTACCAGCCTTAGAGTTGCTCATGCCAAGCCACTGGCCAGGTGGCCTGGACATGAGGAGGGAGCAGGGCCTTGTCAGATGCTCATCTGATACTCCTGGAAGTTGGTTTGCAGAATCAGACCCCAAAGTTCTCACTTTTTAGAGTCTATTTTTATAGGAATTTCTTCCTATGCCAGTCTATGGGAATTGCTTCATCATGCTGTTGCTGAATCAATCAGCAGATAGCACATTCCTGACGGCTCTGTGCTGCTAGATGTTATCTTGTTCTTTGGTTCTCCCATTCTTGAGGCTGTTGGGTGGATTCCAGTCTGCCCTCTGGGGGTCCTCTGGTTATTTCCACTTGACGCCTTCTTCAGCCGACGGACACTGGATTCTTAGGCTGGCACCTCCCTGATCATTCAGTTATTATCCACACCAAGCATCCATCCACATACATCCTCTATCTCTATTTTAATCACAATTGTTAATACAACAAAAGGGCGGGGAATCTCTGGGTGCTGTTTCTGTTGTTAGAGTATTGCTTTGAGTCTCTCTCTCTGTGAATTGCTTTGAGAACAGACTCTGTCTTAGAATGTACTAACACAATTAGCAGCTTGCAAGTTTCACACATAGAGGGAGAGAAACAGTACCAAAAACCAAGAGACCTCTTAATTAGTAATACCCTGGAATTTAAACTATGGGGAATCAAACTCATTTGTGATTTTAATACAGAACTTCTTTAATATGATCCAACATAATCCCCCTTTTGACACTAAGATTTATAATCGTCAGTGTCACTTTCTAAGTAGCCTATTCAAGAGAAAGTACTGTGAGGCAATTTGAGTTTGTGATTCCAATTCATGCCACATACATGATCCTAGTGATGTATCTTTACTACAAGGTTCTGGGGCAACAGGCAAGGTGAGGCACACCCACTTTTGAGGAGTCCATTCGGTACAACCTCTAGTGTCCAATAGCTTCCCTCCCTCCCCAGCCCACTGGCTCAAGGTCCAGGGTAGCCAGAAGGATCCCATGTGTAATATGGGGAGTGGGTTAACCTTCAATACCTTTGCCTCCAGGGACTGTTGGTGTGCAATTTTGACAACAATTTCTCCCATTAACAAGTCTGGTTTACAATACTAGAAACATATTGCATCCATTCATATTGATAAGTGTCAAACAATGATCTCTTTCTTTTTTAACACATGCATCAAACCCTTAATATTTCCCAATATGACCCAGAACATTTTGTGTTCCAAAGTAGCTAGTGCAAGTATCTGCATTTCAGTGCATCCCATAGCTATGGCTGTGTAGTTTCCTATTTCTAATATTTTTTTTCTTATGGATAAGCCATGTGGTAGTATTAAGCCATTACTAAAGATTCCATCGGCCTTTTAGGTTACCCAGACCAATTTGAACCAAGTCTACATTGGCATGTACTTGTTTTTGTATCAGGCTGTCCTGTAGCTGGGACAGAAAGCTTAATTTATTTTTAAGTTCCTGCAGGTCTTCAGTATTTTTTTTTTTTAAACACACAACAGTGCTAGCAACAAGACAAAACACAAAACACAGAACACAAAACACAATTTCTATTGTGACAGTAGATTCATGGTATTGGGTTGCTTTTCAGCTGGCATCAGCTTTTCCTGATTTTTCTGAAAGACAAAAAGAACATGTTTCTACTCCTTTTGGGGTGGCAGATTACTGCTTAAAATATTTCTTTTACAAACACCCTTGCTGATTGCAGGCAAAACAGAGGAATTGCCCCCACATTTTCCTGTTTTTGTTCTATAGGCAGGCCAGGTTTCAATGGCTTTTATCTTTTAAGGATTATGGGGAAATTATCCCACTGTTTAGTCATTAAATCCCTGAGTTTTCCTTCTTATACAGCAGACCAAGTTTATAATGTTTTTCCTGCTGTGTTAAGCTTTAAGTTTTATTTACAGGTAATAACTGAGAAGCATCATTACCATACGACCTTAAAGGGTTTTTCCAAAAATCATACACACTATACGTTGTTACAGGGATACTTATTATCATTAAATTTATTAAAATTATCTTGTTATCCCATGCCTTTTATTTAGACAATTTGTTTGCTGACCAGGTATGTCCTTTATCTGCAGCTCCTTTGTGCTGCTAGTTCTTTCCTTCATTTATCATTTAGGTAATTTGCATTTTCACAGAAGCTTCCTGCTTTTGGATTTAAAGCCATCAGCAGCTCAGAGACTGTATCTTAAAAGGGACACAATCAACTTTCACCAGAGTTTTGATTACTTTTAACTTCTGCTTCCAAAACACACAGCAATCTGAAAAAGAAAACCCAACCTATTGTGGCTCCCTTTGGAGCCCTAATAGCATTTTAATTAAGTAGCATGGTATGTTTGCATTTCTTTTGCCCCTTCTACAATATACCCTGCATATGTTCTGGGGCAAATGCACATTCCTTCCATAGTTTAACTTCTATAACATTATCCAGATCCATTTTTACATAAGGTGTCACTATTTCTTTTTTTGCTTACAGAGGTTTCATGTACCTTTATCAAAGTGACAGTCTGATTACTCAGAGCCATTTTAAGACTCAGTGTTTCTAACATTGCTTCTTTTTGTTTTGTGCACCTCACCCCTGTTGTTGCTTCAGAGAGGCACTGTCTTTTTTTAATTTTTTTTTTACTACAACTCTCATCTGCTATTTTGTTACAAAAACAAACAAACAAAAAAACAAACAAACAAAAAGAATCCAGAATTTTTTTTTTTATATTCTCCTGATTTTGACTGCCCTGCTGCAGCCACAACTTAAAAACATTTTAAATTTTGTAAAGCATTGAGTTACCTTTCAAGGGTTAAATGCCAAATCCCAAAGCCAAACAACACTAATTACCTGTGTGTAGCAAAAAGGTTGTCAGTTCTGCAACTTTGAATTAAAGAATCAAATGGATTTTTAGTGGCATTATTTAAAACAAAAACAAAACCAACTGGTCCTTAGAACTTTACATATTTACACACACATAGATAGATACCTACACATTTTCTTTTCCTTAACATCCCTTCCACACTGCTCTGTTTTTTTTACATCTTACATTCCCGTTATACATTTGAGGCAGCTAAGTTCCAATAGAACCCCCTTATGTTCTTTTAGCAAATTTGACTAAATTGTCCAGTCAAATGATTTTAATCAGATAGTTTATTTTTGCCTGGCTAATTTACAGACATTCCTTTGGAAAAGGGCCCATTTTTCTTTCAGAATGGCTGCAAAGAAACCAAGAATGCTCTTTCTCTAACAAAAAGAAAAGGAGTACTTGTGGAACCTTAGAGACTAACCAATTTATTTGAGCATAAGCTTTCGTGAGCTACAGCTCACTTCATCGGATGCATCTTATGCTTATGCTCAAATAAATTTGTTAGTCTCTAAGGTGCCACAAGTACTCCTTTTCTTTTTGCGAATACAGACTAACACGGCTGCGACTCTGAAACCTTTCTCTAACACTTTTCCTTTTTAACATTTTCACAAAGTTTAGCTGCTTAATTCCCTCCAGCCTCTGCAGAGTTAAATTTTTTTTACTCTCTTTTCTCTTTGTAATTATGCCTGGGGGTGCCGTACATAGGACCTTCTCCCCCTTTACCTGCCTCCCTCCAGCCTCTGCAGAGTTAACTTTTTCACTCTTTTTGTATTCCTGGAGTGCCTGTTTCACTATTTTCAGCTGGCTTTGGGTATTTGTAGCCAGCACCTTCCAACTGTCTGCTCCCTTTTCCGTTTGTGCCTTTTCCTCTTTACATGAAGACAAGCGGAGTGAAGAATCCTTACATGCCTCCCACAACAACCAAATTGCTGCTGCATCTCTTTTGGCAGCACTAGAAGGTTTGTATATGAGGATTACTGAGCCAATCTATCCTCTAGGTCCGAAATAGTGCAGACATCAGCTAGGGCTTGTTTAGTCCAAGGACTGTGCCCAAATTTTTGAAGGATTTGTTTAAAAGGTGTAATTTCTTTAACAAAAGGTGAGGTTGGAGTTCCTTCTGACTCCATTCCTCCCTCTGGTACTGGCTTACCCTGTTTTCTTTTAAACATCTTAACATGGATATTTCAATCTCTTTGTCACTGCTGGTATTACTTAGCAAGTGACACAGCCTACATTCTGAAATCATAGCTTAATCTATGTGTTTTTCCCCTGCTACCTTCCCGGAGGCCAGCAGGTCCGGTTAACCTATTTCTCCCTGCTACCTTCTCGGAGGCCAGCAGGTCTGGTTAACCTGTTCTTCCCTGCTACCTTCTCGGAGGCCAGCAGGTCCCCTGCTACCTTCCCGGAGGCCAGCAGGTCCGGTTAACCTATTTCTCCCTGCTACCTTCTCGGAGGCCAGCAGGTCTGGTTAACCTGTTTTCCCTGCTACCTTCTCGGAGGCCAGCAGGTCCCCTGCTACCTTCCCGGAGGCCAGCAGATCTGGTTTAATCTGTTTTCCCTGCTACCTTCTCGGAGGCCAGCAGGTCTTCTGCTACCTTCCCGGAGGCCAGCAGGTCTGGTTAACCGAATAGAAATGCTAGCTCAATAGAGCTGGCGGTGTGCACACCAATATTTACAATAACGGAGGTTTTTTACCAATATTCCCCCTTTCGCATTTCTCCACCAAAATGTTATACTAATCAAATAAAAACCAGAGGATCTTATTAAAGGGAAAAAGGCAAAATACCACATTTATTGTGAATACAGAAAGAATCATAGTAAGCAGTTAGTTATAGCTATAATATTCCATTCAATCTCATATTTATTCACACATTCATTCATACAAACACACACACACACAGGTTCTGCAAGGTTGTTATCATAGTTACCAGCCTTAGAGTTGCTCATGCCAAGCCACTGGCCAGGTGGCCTGGACATGAGGAGGGAGCAGTGCCATGTCAGATGCTCATCTGATACTCCTGGAAGTTGGTTTGCAGAATCAGACCCCAAAGTTCTCACTTTTTAGAGTCTATTTTTATAGGAATTTCTTCCTATGCCAGTCTATGGGAATTGCTTCATCATGCTGTTGCTGAATCAATCAGCAGATAGCACATTCCTGACGGCTCCGTGCTGCTAGATGTTATCTTGTTCTTTGGTTCTCCCATTCTTGAGGCTGTTGGGTGGATTCCAGTCTGCCCTCTGGGGGTCCTCTGGTTATTTCCACTTGACGCCTTCTTCAGCCGACGGACACTGGATTCTTAGGCTGGCACCTCCCTGATCACTCAGTTATTATCCACACCAAGCATCCATCCACATACATCCTCTATCTCTATTTTAATCACAATTGTTAATACAACAAAAGGGCAGGGAGTCTCTGGGTGCTGTTTCTGTTGTTAGAGTATTGCTTTGAGTCTCTCTCTCTGTGAATTGCTTTGAGAACAGACTCTGTCTTAGAATGTACTAACGCAATTAGCAGCTTGCAAGTTTCACACATAGAGGGAGAGAAACAGTACCAAAAACCAAGAGACCTCTTAATTAGTAATACCCTGGAATTTAAACTATGGGGAATCAAACTCATTTGTGATTTTAATACAGAACTTCTTTAATATGATCCAACAGTTCAGAGTTTGGTGTCAGTAGGTAACATAATCCCAGAGCCATGAGGCCTTTCTCCAGTTCTTTAGGAAATGCTGCATGGTCCTGTCCTGACACTCCATCACCTAACTCAGCTGTAGTGATTTCAGCTGGAGAGGAATGACCTCTCCAGGGTTCACTCAGCTCTGCTGCTGTCCTCTGTGGCTTCAGCATCCTAAAATCCTCAGAAAAGGGAAACCAGCAGCATGTAGGACCTTTGAGAAGAGTCCTTGCTTTCAAGGATATACACCATGTCCTAAAGTAGGAATTCTTACCTCTGCCTCGTTGTAAGTTCTACTAACCAACCAATTCTGTGTTTATAATCAGTTGTGATGACTCCTGAAATGTCACTGGAGGGATTATGGGTAGTTCTACTTATAGCCATACTTCCTCATGTTCACCAATAGATCATAGAATCCTAGAATATCAGGGTTGGAAGGGACCTCAGGAGGTCATCTAGTCCAACCCCCTGCTCAAAGCAGGACCAATCCCCAACTAAATCATCCCAGCCAGGGCTTTGTCAAGCCTGACCTTAAAAACTTCAAAGGAAGGAGATTCCACCACCTCCCTAGGTAACCCATTCCAGTGTTTCACCACCCTCCTAGTGAAAAAGGTTTTCCTAATATCCAACCTAAACCTCCCCCACTGCAACTTGAGACCATTACTCCTTGTTCTGTCATCAGCTATCACTGAGAACAGTCTAGATCCGTCCTCTTTGGAACCCCCTTTCAGGTAGTTGAAAGCAGCTATCAAATCCCCCCTCATTCTTCTCTTCCGCAGACTAAACATCCCCAGTTTCCTCAGCCTCTCCTCAAGTCATGTTTTCCAGTCCCCTAATCATTTTTGTTGCCCTCCGCTGGACTCTTTCCAATTTTTCCACATCCTTCTTGTAGTGTGGGGCTCAAAACTGGACACAGTACTCCAGATGAGGCCTCACCAATGTCGAATAGAGGGGAACGATCATGTCCCTCGATCTGCTGGCAATGCCCCTACTTATACATCCCAAAATGCCATTGGCCTTCTTGGCAACAAGGGCACACTGTTGACTCATATCCAGCTTCTCGTCCACTGTAACCCCTACGTCCTTTTCTGCAGAACTTCCACTTAGCCAGTTGGTCCCCAGCCTGTAGCAGTGCATGGGATTCTTCCGTCCTAAGTGCAGGACTCTGTACTTGTCCTTGTTGAACCTCATCAGATTTCTTTTGGCCCAATCCTCTAATTTATCTTGGTCCCTCCGTATCCTATCCCTACCCTCCAGTGTATCTACCACTCCTCCCCGTTTAGTGTCATCCGCAAACTTGCTGAGGGTGCAATCCACACCATCCTCCAGATCATTTATGAAGATATTGAACAAAACCGGCCCAAGGACTGACCCTTGGGGCACTCAGCTTGATACCGGCTGCCAACTAGACATGGAGCCATTGATCACTACCCGTTGAGCCCAACAATCTAGCCAACTTTCTATCCACCTTATAGTCCATTCATCCAGCCCATACTTCTTTAACTTGCTGGAGGCAGAGAACTCATTCCTCTCTGGAGGTTCTATCCATGTAGAATCTGAGTAAACAGTGTAAGGTCTATTTCCTGCTCCTACTATTTTGATAGTTCCAAAGACTGATAGACCCAGAGGGTTTCCAAACATCTTAAAGAGGCTGCATTATTCAGCCACATCTGCTGATGACATAATGGAGATATAATACTCCATCACATGGCTTAGAAATCCATGGAAATAGGGCCTAGTCTTTCTTTGATGAAGTTACACCATGTTGCTCTGTGAGGTGGATTAGGAAATGAGATTACTGCATCTGGCCACCAGTGAAATAGACATTTGCCCTTACCAGACATTAACATTTCCCTTTGGAATGGTAGGATACCAGCTGCCCTTAAACAGGTGCTGCTTGGAAAGCCAACTCTTGGCATTAGCAGTCACAAATTATCCAGATTTAGACCTTCCCTGTTTATGAAAAGTTAGAGGATGGCAGCTATCACATGTCATGTCCATAAATGTATTTGATCCTGATCAGTCAGGTTTCTGATCTGGGTATGACTCAGAAACAGCCCTGATATATGACACAACATTGAGCATAACTTGCCAGTCAATGAAGACCAAAACAAGTCACATTTAGCACTGTGCCACCAGATAGGTTGTATTGACTCAGCCATTCACAACCACATTCAGACACAAAAACATTTTGTGCTCTAGATAAACCCATTGTCCATCAGAGCCCAAGCTTAGCAAGCTTCTAATCATACCGCAAAGCTTTTGTGTTCAGTCAGGCTTTTCTGAGTGAACGTTGTTTTTACATCTACAGAACTGTATAAACAACAAAGGATAATCCTTTTCTTTTTTGACTGGATGGTGTTGGCTAAATCAGCTGCCATAAACTTATGCAGGACAGCAGTCCTAATTCAGAAAAGTACTTCCATTAACTTCAAGTGGCTAAGTACTTTCTTGAACCAGAACCACAAAGGGTGGGACCACTGAGAGTCATTTTGACTCAGGTATCTTTTAATAATTGGACTGCATGGCGCCTACTCCCTTGTTATTGGTGCAATATCAAATAATAAATAAATAACTTGTCACTTTTGCAAGAACAGAACTGAAACAAGATTTATAGCACTGGGATTTAGAAATGCTTGTTACTTGTCTGTTTTCCTTTTCGCATCTCCTCAGGTGGTTAGGTTGAAATTCCACAACATCTTGACAGGCAGAGACTGCAGGTACTGGGGAAGCAACAATATGTATAAAATAGAGACACAAGGTGGGAATTTAAATTAGCATATTTTATCAGATTATTTCAACAATTTTTAAATCTCAGGTGAGGAGCCAGTTGCAAGAGCTCACATGTTTTTTTGGTGCTGATCTGTAATTGTTATCAGATTAAAGTAAAAACACAAAGGGGGGAGGGAAGAACAGGACAAAATGGATGATTGATTGATTGATTAAAACAGGAAGGAAGGAAAGAGGTATGTGACTGTCCAGGTCCAATGTGTCTGGCACATTGTGTGGAATAGTATTGTGGCACTCTCTCTTGTGCACTCCCACCCACACACGTCAACAACATCTGAATGCAAGCTGACTTATGGCACTGCACAGAGATGGCTCTTGGTCTGCCCTGGGCACACTTATTTTGTAGCTCCACATGGAAGCTAGTCCTTTTGCTGCTGCCTGAGTTGCTGTTGGAGGGGTTGCTGGTGGCCAGATCTTTTACTGCTCCTGACTACAGAGCACACCCAGGAGGGTGAGTTTAATCTACCTCATGCTTTATCTCCTGCTGTGGGGCCAACACATGTGCTTTGGGACTGAGTGGAAGGGGGCATACCATCTTTGTCTGGCAAACAGCCATTTTCAGTGAGCACAGCCCCTTGGTGCACACTCCCTCAGGCACTACAGCTTTTTGGTGAGCACAGTTGTGCCTGGCAGCATCAGGAAATGCAGTTTGTAGTGGAACAAGAAGCTGGCTGGCTGGACGATCACCAGCAATATCAATTGGCTATTGAAAACATATGCTGTTACTTGTGGGGGATATTTAATCTACTAACACAATAGATTTATTTTTTATGAAGTGAATGTACTGACAGACACCTTTTCTGCCCCATTTCAGGTGAGTGAAATTATGCGGCAAAAAGTTCAAAAACATAAGCACAACTTTGAAAATAAATATTTAGGCCTCACCCTAAAGGCATCTTCCATTCTGTAGCATCAGTCATGTTCTAGGACATCTGATCTGACAATATCATCTATTGAGAGGCAGGGTTAAAAGCTAAAATCTTATGAAAGAGGGAGGCTTGTGTGTTATTTAGTGACTTACACAACACATAAAGAGCAGCAAATTGTATTAAATAGAGTACTCCTGTCAAGGTTCCTTCCCCACTCTGAACTCTAGGGTACAGATGTGGGGACCTGCATGAAAACCTCCTAAGCTTACTTTTACTAGCTTAGGTTAAAACTTCCCCAAGGTACAAATTAATTTTACCCTTTGCCCTTGGATTTCCACTGCCACCACCAAACTTTATCTGGGTTCCTGAAAAAACGTAGTTTGGACACGTCTTTCCCCCCAAAATCCTCCCAACCCTTGCACCCCACTTCCTGGGGAAGGTTTGGTAAAAATCCTCACCAATTTGCATTGGTGACCACAGACCCAAACCCTTGGATCTTAGAACAATGAAAAAAGCAGTCAGTTTCCTCACAAGAAGACTTTTAATAGAAGTAAAAAAAGAATCATCTCTGTAAAATCAGGATGGTGAATACCTTACAGGGTAATTAGATTCAAAACATAGAGAATCCCTCTAGGCAAAACCTTAAGTTACAGAAAAGACACACAGACAGGAATATTCATTCTATTCAGCACAGCTATTTTCTCAGCCATTTAAAGGAATCATAATCTAACACATACCTAGCTAGATTACTTACTAAGTTCTAAGACTCCATTCCTGTTCTGTCCCTAGCAAAAGCATCATACAGACAGACCCAGACCCTTTGTTTTTCTCCCTCCTCCCAGCTTTTGAAAGTATCTTGTCTCCTCATTGGTCATTTTGGTCAGATGCCAGCGAGGTTACCTTTAGCTTCTTAACCCTTTACAGGTGAGAGGATATTTCCTCTGGCCAGGAGGGATTTTAAAGGGGTTTACCCTTCCCTTTATATTTATGACAACTCCTATACATTTGATCAGTAGCTACAAGAGCAAAAGAAGTAATGATATCAATTACCAATCAAAGGTCATTTTAAACTGTGTCAGTTTTTAAGCACATTTTATAGCAAGAAATGTCTACCAATAGCATGTACTTTCTGTACTGTAGAATAAGACAAAGAGGGAATTGTTAATAAAGAAATTATCACTCAAACATATCTGAAATTTTATTAACTCTGACAGCAACTTCTGGGTCAGGATGAAAAATTACTACCAAGAAAATCAGCAACACCAGTTGAATTTTCAAGACTTTTATATCACATCTTCACCCTTTTGATAGAGTCTGGATTAAAGATGTGCATCATAGATTAAGACAAGTACTCATAAAACTAGTCTATTTGGATGCCTCTTGCAAAACACAAGCCTGTTCAAGCAAATATGGCATCCAGAGGAGTTTAAATTATTCAGTGACTGCCACCATTTACTGCAAAATGCTACAGTTTTCATTTTATGACTTATCTTAGAAATGCAAAGGACATAAATGTAAAATGAAGCACAATGAAAAACTGAAAATATTAGATCCAGAAAGAAAAGGATAATCGCTTCTGCATGATAACAGTTGGACACTGGCTAATATGCACGACGACAGCACACTTAGGGTTTGTCTACCCTATGAAGACTATACGGCATAGCTAGGTTACCATAGTTATGCTGGCATAACACAGTAGATACAGCCTACACCAACAGAAGGGGTATTTTCATCAATGTAGGAACATCAGCTCCCTGAATGATGGTAGTTACATCAACAGAAGCATTTTTCTTTCGACATAGGTGCATTTACACTGGGGATTAGGTTAACATAGGTATGTCGGCATAGGTGCCAACTTCTGCTGGCGCCGGTGGGTGCTTGCTTCCCCCTGCCCCCTGCCCCACCCTGACTCCACCCCTGCCCCACCCCCATTCAAACACCTTCCCAAAGTCCCCGCCCCAGCTCCACCCCCCCTCCCTGCCCCACTGGACTCCTTCCCCAAATCCCCGCCCCGGCCCTGCCTCTTCCCCACCTCCTCCCCTGAGAGGGCCACGTTCCCGCTCTTCCCCTCTCCCTCCCACAGCTTGTTACACCATGAAACAGCTGTTTCGTGGCAGCAAGCGCTGGGAGGAGAAACGGGGAGGAGGTGGAGGCAGAGGGGAGCTGGGGTGGGGTGGCGGGGCAGAGAGCTGCCGGTGGGTGCAGAGCATCCACCAATTTTTCCCCGTAGGTGCTCCAGTCCTGGAGTACCCACGGAGTCAGCACCTATGTATGTTGGTCACACAGATGTGGATTTTTCACACTCCCTGACCAGCATAGCTACGTTGACCTAACTTTTAAATGTAGATCAAGCCTTAGCTACTGTACATGAAAATTGTGGGGGGGAGGTGGAGTGGGGGCACAGAAAAAGAATCACAAGCTGATCTCTGCAGTAGAGGCATAGTTTTCTGAACACTTTTGAGGAACATGGTACTTGTCACTGTTTCAGGGATGCTGGTCTGGTCTGAGGGAGTGCTGCCATTTTATTGATACGTCCCAAGAGGAGGTCCATAATATAATTAAATTTAACGTCCCTGTGGCAGGGAAAACACCACAGTGGCCAACACTGTAGCATTTAACTTCAGAAAGGGGAACTACACAAAAATGAGGAGGTTAGTGAAACAGAAATTAAAAGGCACAGCACCAAAAGTAAAATTCCTGCAAGCTGCATGGAAACTTTTTAAAGACACCATAATAGAGGCTCAACTTAAATGTATACCCCAAATTAAAAAACATAGTAAGAGAACCAAAAAAGAGCCACTATGGCTTAACAACAAAGAGGAGCAGTGAGAGCCAAAAAGGCATCCTTCAAAAAGTAGAAGTTAAATCCTAGTGAGAAAAACAGAAAGGTGCATAAACTCTGGCAAATGAAGTGTAAAAATATAATTAGGAAGGCCAAAAAAGAATTTGAAGAACAGCTAGCCAAAGACTGAAAAAGTAATAGCAAAAAAAATTTTTAAGTACACCGGAAGCAGGAAGCCTGCTAAACAACCAATGAGGTTACTGGATGATCAAGATGCTAAAAGAAAAGGAGGACTTGTGGCACCTTAGAGACTAACCAATTTATTTGAGCATGAGCTCATGCTCAAATAAATTGGTTAGTCTCTAAGGTGCCACAAGTCCTCCTTTTCTTTTTGCGAATACAGACTAACACAGCTGTTACTCTGAAACCTGTCAAGATGCTAAAGGAGCATTCAAGGACAATAAGGCCATTGAGGAGAAACTAAATGAATTCTTTGCATCAGACTTCATGGTTGAGAATGTGAGGGAGATTCCCAAACCTGAGCCATTCTTTTTAGGTGGCAAATCTGACGAACTGTCCCAGACTGAGGTGTCATTAGAGGAGGTTTTGGAACAAACTGATATACTAAACAGCAATAAATAAGTCACCAGGACCAGATGGTATTCACCCAAGAGTTCTGAAAAAACTCAAATGTGAAATTGCAGAGCTACTAACTGTAGTCTGTAACCTATCATTTAAATCAGCTTCTGTACCAGATGACTGGAGATAGCTAATGGGACGCCAATTTTTAAAAAGGGCTCCAGAGGTGATCCCAGCAATTACAGGCCGGTAAGCCTGACTTCAATACCGGGCAAACTAGTTGAAACTTTAGTAAAGAACAGAATTGTCAAACACATAAATGAACATAATTTGTTGGGGAAGAGTCAACATGGTTTTTGTAAAGGGAAATCATGCCTCATCAATCTACTAGAATTCTTTGAGGGGGTCAACAAGCACGTGCACAAGGGGAATCCAGTGGATATAGTGTATTTAGATTTTCAAAATGCCTTTGACATGGTCCCTCACCAAAGGCTCTTAAGCAAAATAAACTGTCATGGGATGAGGGAAGGTGCTGTCATGGATTGGTAATTGGTTAAAAGATAGGAAACAAAGGGTAGGAATAAATGGTCCATTTTCTGAATAGAGAGAGGTAAATAGTGGTGTCCCGCCAGGGGTCTGTACTGGGACTAGTCCGATTCAACATATTAATAAATGATCTGGAAAAAGGGCTAAACAGTGAGGTGGCAAAATATGCAGAAGATACAAAACTACTCAAGATAGTTAAGTCCCAGGCAGACTGCAAAGAGCTACAAAAGGATCTCTCAAAACTGGGTGACTGGGCAACAAAATGGCAGATGAAATTCAATGTTGATAATGCAAAGTAATGCACACTGGAAAACATAATCCCAATTATACATATGAAATGATGGGGTCTAAATTAGCTGTTACCACTCAAGAAAGAGATCTTGGAGCCATTGTGGATAGTTTTCTGAAAACATCTACTCAATGTGCAGTGGTAGTCAAAAATTGAACAGAATGTTGGGACTCATTAAGAAAGGGATAGATAGCAAGACAGAAAATATCATATTGCTGCTATATAAATCCATAGTATGCCCACATCTTGAATACTGCATGCAGATGTGGTCAACACATCTCAAAACAGATATATTGGAATTGGAAAAGGTTCAGAAAAGGGCAACAAAAATTATTAGGGGCAAGTTAAAGAAGTATGGGCTTGATGAATGGACTATAAGGTGGATAGAAAGCTGGCTAGATCATCGGGCTCAACAGGTAGTGATCAATGGCTCCATGTACAGTTGGCAGCCAGTATCAAGCGGAGTGTCCCAAGGGTCGGTCCTGGGGCCGGTTTTGTTCAATATCTTCATTAATGATCTTGAGGATGGCGTGGACTGCACACTCAGCAAGTTTTCAAGTTTGCTGATGACACTAAACTGGGAGGAGTGGTAGATACGCTGGAGGGCAGGGATAGGATACAGAGGGACCTAGACAAATTAGAGGATTGGGCCAAAAGAAATCTGATGAGGTTCAACAAAGACAAGTACAGAGTCCTGCACTTAGGACGGAAGAATCCCATGCATTGCTGAAGACTAGGGACCGAATGGCTAGGCAGCAGTTCTGCAGAAAAGGATCTAGGGGTTACAGTGGATGAGAAGCTGGATATGAGTGAACAGTGTGCCGTTGTTGCCAAGAAGTCTAACAGCATTTTGGGCTGTATAAGTAGGAGCATTGCCAGCAGATTGAGGGACGTGATCATTCTCCTCTGTTCGACATTGGTGAGGCCTCATCTGGAGTACTGTGTCCAGTTTTGGGCCCCACACTACAAGAAGGATGTGGAAAAATTGGAAAGAGTCCAGCGGAGGGCAACAAAAATGATTAGGGGACTGGAACACATGACTTGAGGAGAGGCTGAGGGAACTGGGATTGTTTAGTCTGCGGAAGAGAAGAATGAGGGAGGATTTGATAGCTGCTTTCAACTACCTGAAAGGAGGTTCCAAAGAGGATGGATCTAGACTGTTCTCAGTGGTAGCTGATGACAGAACGAGGAGTAACGGTCTGAAGTTGCAGTGGGGGAGATTTAGGTTGGATATTAGGAAAAACTTTTTCACTAGGAGGGTGGTGAAGCACTGGAATGCATTACCTATGGAAGTGGTTGAATCTCCTTCCTTTGAGGTTTTTTAGGTCAGGCTTGACAAAGCCCTGGCTGGGATGATTTATTTGGGGATTGGTCCTGCTTTGAGCAGGGGGTTGGACTAGATGACCTCCTGAGGTCCCTTCCAACCCTGATATTCTATGATTCTATGGAACGGCTGCCATATGAGGAGAGATTAATTAGACTGGGACTTTTCAGTTTAGAAAAGAGACGACTAAGGGGGGATATGATAGAGGCCTATAAAGTGTGAAGAAAGTAAATAAGGACGTGTTATTTACTCCTTCTCATAACACAAGAACCAGGGATCACCATGAAATTAATAGGCAGCAGGTTTAAAACAAACAAAAGGAAGTATTTATTCACACAATACACAGTCAACCTGTGGAACTCCTTGCCAGAGGATGTTGTGAAGGCCAAGAATATAACAGGGTTCAAAAAAGAACTAGATGAATTCACGGAGGATACGTCCATCAATGGCTATTAGCCAGGATGGGCAGGGAGGGTGTTCCTAGCCTCTGTTTGACAGAAGCCGGGAATGGGCGACAAGGAATGGATCACTCGATGATTACCTGTTCTGTTCATTCCCTCTGGGGCACCTGGCATTGGCCACTGTCGGAAGACAGGATACTGGGCTACATGGACCTGTGGTCTGACCCAGTATGGCTTTTCTTATGTTCACTCCAGTTATGAAGATTAGGAAACAGAGGGACAATTTATCAAAGCTTGATGGCCCCTTTGCACAATGCTCCTGGAGAACGTCCCCCGAGCAGACAGCCAATGCATCTATGCAGAGCTAGCTCTACCAACCTTGTGCTGCCTCCTCATAGAGGTGGCATTCCAGTGCTGAACCAGGAGTGGGAGGAGACATGTCTGCAGTGGCCATTCTGCATCACTGCAGTGAGCCGTAATGGCTGTTACAGCAAAGACACAATTTAGGGAGGACCACAGGGTTGTCCTAGCCTGTTCCTCAGGCTGCACCGGCCCTTGCAGCTGCTGAACAGGAGAGGCACCAGGCTGACCCCCCTTGGTCCCTGCACTGTACGGGGCCGAGGGACCACAACACAACATTTGGTTACATGAGAAAAGCAGGAGACTTTCAGGGCCCAATTCACCACTGTGCTGCACCTCACGTGCTCATTTACACTGCTGCAGACCACTACCAGTCTGAGTTGGTGGCATTCTACACTTCCTCACCACTGGCGTCAGTGGCTACACAAGGGACAGGGCAAAAGTGAATTAAGCTCTCAACATTGTAGTCAAGGAAAAAGAAGCCGTCTCTCTTGGCTTCCTCCCAGACCCATCTAGTGCGTCTCTGGCTTTCTCCCCCTGGATTTCTGACTCTGTCTGCTTTTGACACACACAGAGCTCCACCAACCAGTGCCCCAACCCCTGCATTTACAATCAGTCCTAGAGAAACCCCTCTTATTTTTCCTGAGCTAGTAGTTCTTCAGGCCTTCTCATGTGGTGCAGTACCTTGGGTGGTGATGTCTATTTTGTTAGCTAGCACTAAGCAACAGGGAATTTAATGTTGCCTCGTTTAACTGAATGAAAGGTATCTAACATGCCCATCAGCTTCAGTGAGGTTTGTGATTGCCAGCTGGTGTGTCTTTCATCTGTGGGCAGCAACCATTGCCCTCAATAACAGATATATTTAGAAGTGGTTAATTTAATGGCACTTGTCTTAGAGCAAGTAGGAAAGTGTCCTGTTTTTGTCAGATATTTATTCAAAAGGGTGCAACATTCCCTGTGCTGCAATCTACATAATCCAGCTGTCAAAATGGCATATACTTAATCCTGTTTTAATTAAATTTAAGACATTTAATTAAAGTTGTTGTGATTTAACTTTCTTTGTCATTAATAATAATTCTTATCACATATCTTCAAAGCTCTTTACAAGCATCTTCCCAACACCCCTATGATGTAGGAAGGTGGTGTAATTATTACTGCCATTTTTACAGCTGGGGAAGCAGACAAGATTTCAAAAGTAAATGCCTAAAGTTCAACTCCAGAATCAGAATTTAGGCACCTGAATAAATGAGCTAGGGTGAAATTTTCAAAAGCGCCTAAGTGCATTGGGAGCCTAACTCCCATTTTCAGAATTGACTTAGGCACTTAACTGCCTAAGGTCATGTCTGCACTAGCACTTTTGTCACCAAAACTTTCGTCCCTCAGGAGTGTGAAAAAGACCCCACACTCCGAGCGACACAAGTTTTGTTGGCATAAGTGGTAGTGCGCCCAGCGCTATGTTGAGCTAATTTTATTGTGTCGATGGGAGAGCTCTCTGCTGTTGGTATAACGTAGCTACACAAACGCTTTTACAGTGGCACAGCTCTATTGGGACAGCTGTGCCACTGTAAGCTTGTAAGTGTAGACATGGCATAAATCTCATTGACTTGGGATCTATTCCTGGCTTTGCCACTGACCTGTTGTATGACCTTAGGCAAGTTACGTCATCTCTATGTGCCTCTGGTTCCTTCCTGCCTTTTGTCAGTCTTGTCTATTTAGATTGTAAGCTCTTTGGAGCAGAAAGTATCAGTGGGGTAGCTGTGTTAGTCTGGATCTGCAAAAGAGGCAAAGTTGTCCAACGAAGTGGGTATTCACCCACGAAAGCTTATGCTCCAATACGTCTGTTAGTCTGTAAGGGGCCACGGGACTCTTTGCCGCTCTTGGAGCAGAAAGTGTCTATTACTGTGTGTATGCACAGTGCCTAGGACATTGGGACTCTGATCTCTAGCACAGTGGGGCCCTGATTGCTCGAGCTAGGGTCTAGGACTCCTCGTTGCTATGGTAATACTAGTAATAATCTTGTACGGGTCTTCTCGGTGCTACTGCAACACAAACAATAAATAGCAATAAGGAGGAAAAGATGGCTAGACCCTGCCGGGGGCATTGGGAAAATGCAGAATCTGATTGCTTCTTTTAAAAGGAAATTGCAAACCCTTCCCCTCAACAAAACCCCCTGTGGAACGACAGATCATCATTCTGTTCATTCTGCTTGTAAACTGCTTCCATTTCTCCCACTCTTTATCTGTCTTGTCTAGTTAGGGTTGTAGCTATGTCAGTCCCAAGATATTAGAAAGACAAGGTGGGTGAGGTAATCTCTTTTATTGGACCAACTTCTGTTGGTGAGAGAGGCATGCTTTCAAGCTAACAAAGAGCTCTTCTTTAGGTCTGGGAAACTTTCAGAGTGTCACAGCTAACCGCAAGATGGAACAGATTGTTTAGCCTAAGAAGTAGTTTGCACATATTTCAAGGGCCCATTCAAGGTGAAGTGACATATGAATACCTCTCCTGTTGCAAGGAGGAAAGAAGAAGCGGGAAGCAACTTGGGAGGGGAGGAGGTTGTTCGTGGATTACAGAGTGTTGTAATAAGCCATAAATCCAGCATCTCTATTTAGTTCATGATTTTTAGTGCCCAGCAAAGTTATTAATTTTACTGTTCACAAAGCAATCACTCTATATATGACCTATCCGTCCTCATCCTCAAAGGAAACCTTCCAAAAGACATGCCTGGAAGCTTAAATTCATAACTTTGCATCTGTTTTCCAGGATAGGTTGTAGATCGTTGATAATGTGCTGGAGAGGTTCTAGCTGGGGGCTGTATGTGATGGCCAGTGGCGTTCTGTTATTTTCCTTGTTGGGCCTGTCCTGTAGTAGGTGATTTCTGGGTACACGTCTCGCTCTGTCAATCTGTTTCCTCACTTCCCCAGGTGAGTATTGTAGTTTTAAGAATGCTTGATAAAGATCAAGGTAGTGTTTTCACTAGGCACTTTAAATGTAGACAAGCCCTGGGTAAGTTTCCCAGGCTATATAAGCTCAAAAACTTGTCTCTGACATCAACAGGATTTGGTCCAATGAAAGATATTACCTCATCCACCTTGTCTGTCTATTTAGGCTCAGACTGTGGAGGCCTGATTCATTCTGATGAGTGTTTCCTCAGTGAAGTCAAAGGGACTGCATTGGCTCCAGAAGGGTTGTCTTCAATAGCAGGGGACTGAACTTGATGACCGGGGAGGGTCCTTCCAATCCA
Organism: Natator depressus; assembly: GCF_965152275.1. Lineage (NCBI taxonomy): Eukaryota > Metazoa > Chordata > Testudines > Cheloniidae > Natator > Natator depressus. Next base: position 32,423,722 of record NC_134236.1, read on the forward strand.
ATATCATGTGTTCCTAACCTGCCCTTTACACTGGAAGACATTTGGGGCAGGGACCATCATATTGCTATGTGTTTGCAAGTAAGTAGCACAATGGGGCCACACGCCTGGCTGAGATCTCTAGACAGGACTGCCATATAAATTAATAAAAATAACAATAATAAATAGTAGGGCTGTTGATTAATTGCAGTTAACTCATGCGATTAACTCAAAAAAATTAATTGTGATTCAAAAAATTAATCGCAGTTTTAATTGCACTGTTAAACAATAGAATACCAATTTAAATTTATTAAATATTTTGGATCTTTTTCTACATATTGTATTCTGTGTTGTAACTGAAATCAAAGTGTATATTATTTTTATTACAAATATTTGCACTGCAAAAATGATAAACAAAAGAAATAGATTGCACTACAGTACTTGTATGAGGTGAATTGAAAAATACTGTTTGTTGTGAAAGTGCAACTTACAAACGTAGATTATTTTTTGTTACATAACTGCACTCAAAAACAAAACAATTTAAAACTTCAGAGCCTACAAGTCCACTCAGTCCTACTTCTTGTTCAGCCAATTGCTAAGATAAACAAGTTTGTTTACATTTACAGGAGCTAATACTGATCGCTTCTTATTTACAATGTCACCTGAAAGTGAGAACAGACATTCACACAGACGTTCACATGGCACTTTTGTAGCCGGCACTGTAAAGTATTTACATGCCAGATATGCTAAACATTCGTATGTCCCTTCATGCTTTGGCCACCATTCTAGAGGACATGCTTCCATGCTGATGATGCTTGTTAAAAAAATACTGCATTATTTAAATTTGTGACTGAACTCCTTGGGGGAGAACTGTATGTCCCCTGCTGTTTTACCGCATTCTACCATATATTTCATGTTATAGCAGTCTCGAATGATGACCCAGCACATGTTGTTCATTTTAAGAACACTTTCACTGCAGATTTAACAAAACGCAAAGAAGGTACCAATGTGAGATTTCTAAAGATAGCTACAGAACTCGACCCAAGGTTTAAGAATCTGAAGTGCTTTCCAAAATCTGAGAGGGACAAGGTGTGGAGTATGCTTTCAGAAGTCTTAGAAGAGCAACAGTCCGATGCCAAAACTACAGAACCCGAACCACCAAAAAAGAAAATCAACCTTCTGGTGGTGGCATCTGACTCCGATAATGAACATGAACACACATTGGTCCACACTGCTTTAGCTTGTTATTGAGCAGAACCCATCATCAGCATGGATGCAAGTCCCCTGGAATGCTGGTTGAAGCATGAAGGGACGTATGAATCTTTAGTGCATCTGGCACGTAAATGTCTTGCGATGCTGGCTACAACAATGCCATGAGAATGCCTGTTCTCACTTTCAGGTGACATTGTAAACAAGAAGCAGGCAGCATTATCTCCTGAGAATGTAAACAAATTTGTCTGTCTGAGCAATTGGCTGAACAAGAAGTAGGACTGAGTGCTTGCAGGCTCTAAAATTTTACATTGTTTTATTTTTGAATGCAGGTTTTTATGTACATAATTCTACATTTGTAAGTTCAACTTTCATGATAAAGAGATTGTACTACAGTACTTGTATTAGGTAAATTGAAAAATACTATTTCTTTTGTTTTTTTTATAGTGCAAATATTTGTAATAAAAAATTAATATGAAGTGAGCACTGTACACTTTGTATTCTGTGTTGTAATTGAAATCAGTATAACTGAAAATGTGGAAAAAATCCAAAAATTTTTAAATAAATGGTATTCTGTTATTAACAGTGCGATTAATTGCACAATTAATCACGATTATTTTTTTAAAATCGAATGATTAATCGTGATTAATTTTTTAATTGCTTGACAGCCCTAATAAATAGAGATGAGAAAGATGCATCAAGTCACCTAGCGCAGTGGTTCCCAAACTAGGGCCGCCGCTTGTTCAGGGAAAGCCCCTGGCTGGTCTGGCCGGTTTCTGTACCTGCCGTGTCCGCAGGTGCAGCCGATCGCGGCTCCCACTGGCCACGGTTCGCCACTCCAGACCAATGGGGGCTGCACGAAGGGCAGCCAGCACATCCCTCAGCCCACTTCCCACAGCCCCCATTGGCCCGGAGCAGCGAACCGCGGCCAGCGGAAGCCTTGATCGGCCGAACCTGCAGATGCAGCAGGTACACAAACCGGCCCGGCCTGCCAGGGTCTTTCCCTGAACAAGCGGTGGCCCTAGTTTGAGAACCACTGACCTAGTCCATTTCCCTGCCAGGACAGGACTGTTCCTCATTGTATGTAACAAATGAGTCAACTTTAAAGGTCTCAAGCCATGGAGTTTTGAACATGTCTCCGGACACTTTTGAAAATCTGCCCCCATGCATCTCTGCCTGGAGGCTGCTACATAAAACATACACTCTGGGAGCCATGTACACAAATTGGCAGGCCACATTCTGCCACCCAGCCATTCCCTTCTATCAGTGCTTCCCTTGAGTTCTCGACAAAATGCTGCACCCTCAACCTGCAGAGTAGAGGAGGGCATTTTGCTAATATCTCATAATAGCAGTAATCTATAGATTTTCTAGTCATAAAAACGCCATTCAGGGCCAACTCTAGACCAAATGGCACTGCAGACGAGGAGCGTCTGCAGCGCCCCTCCTCCATTTGTTCATCTTCTGAATACATTATTTTTTATTGCATTTGTAGCCCATTTCATGACTTTGATGCACACTTTGCATAAGTGAGTTATCCATCATATAAGACAATAAATTTGCATAATATATCTGTATAACAAAAACCGCACCTCGAGACCAGCGCCACCCAAGCCTGGCACCCCAGGCAGTCGCTGGGTCGCCTGCCCCTAAATCCAGCCCTGGCGCCATTGTGGGTGCAAAAAGCAACAAAGTTAAGCTCCTTTTGAGTCATTCATAATCTCAGATGTTAGGTGAGAGCTGTTGGAAGATTTTGACAAAGTCACACACAGAGTATGTCCTCTGAAGTGATTCTCTGGTTAGAGAACAAGAGATGTGTCAAGTATCAGGGGGTAGCCGTGTTAGTCTGTATCCACAAAAACAACAAGGAGTCCGGTGGCACCTTAAAGACTAACAGATTTATTTGAGCATAAGCTTTCGTGGGTAAAAACCCCACTCCTTCAGATGCAGATGTGTCAGGCGTGCTCTTTCATTTAGTAAAACTTCCTGACAAAGTGTGTGCGGGTGGGGGAGGGGGCGAAGAGCTCTAGATATTAAATTGCACACTTACTCAATCTGCTTGCATTTTTCTAAAAGTCTTTGCCTCCAGTTCAAAGCCTCTGTATTAGTCATTTAAAACAATAAAGGTGAATCATTCACTCACCTTGAAGATAGCCACTGAGATGCTGCTTCTGTTTCCAGCTCAGCCCTTACCTAAATCCAGGCTTCTTCCCAGATCTTTGATTTTCTGAGGTGTCAGAGACCTACAACGTGTCTATGCAGGGACTGAAAGGAAGACTGTCTTCGTGACTTTTTATATATGAACTGATTTAACAGCCAAGCAATTTGATAGAACATTGCCACTGGGGAAGCTGGGCTTTTAAGAGAGCTCTAGTCCCAGGAATGCATCGGATGAAGTGAGCTGTAGCTCACGAAAGCTCATGCTCAAATAAATTGGTTAGTCTCTAAGGTGCCACAAGTACTCCTTTTCTTTTTGCGGATACAGACTAACACGGCTGCTACTCTGAAACTAGTCCCAGCTGTCACCGATGTCTGGTTTCCTAGATACTAGCAGAGGTGCCCTGCTCAGAGGGATGAAGGGAAAGGGCACAGGACGGGCTCAAGAGACCTGGGAAAAGGCTTTAGAGAAGACCTAAAAGGAAGCAGGCAAATGAGGGAAGGTTGGTTTTGATTGGAGTGGTTAACCCTGTGGATGAAGAGTATTCAATGAAGAGTGTTGCAAAGAGTGGCAAGATGGTCTTGTGGTTAAGGCAGTGGCCTGAGTAGTTTTAGATCATATACACGGTTCTGACACAGACTTCCTGTGTGCCTTTGAGCAAACCACTAACTCCCTTGGCGTCTTAGTTTCCCCGGCTCTTAAATTAACTGAATACCTAACCCTCTTAACAGGAGTGTTATAAGGTTAAGTTGATTAATGTTTGTGGTGAGCACAATAGAAAAGCTTATTTTCCCACTGTGTAAACCCATGGAAAGACACGGTTCCAAACCAGAACTGTAGCATTTTACATCCACTTTGCACCGAGGTCAAATTACTAAATAAGATGCAAGGGAGTAAAAAATCAGGCCCAGGACACCCCCGTTAGTCAGGCATAGATTTCCTGTATCCCAGGCCTCAGCTTTAGCCACAAGATCACCCTAAGAACCACCAAACCCTTTTTAATCAGGAACTTTATGGATAGCCAACATACAGGCTCCAGGATGGACTTAGCCCTGTCTACACTAGGAGTTGTGGTCGAATTTAGCAGCATTAAATCGATTTAACCCTGCACCCGTCCACACGACGAAGCCCTTTTTTTCAACTTAAAGGGCTCTTAAAATCGATTTCCTTACTCCACCCCCGACAAGGGGATTAGCGCTGAAATTGGCCTTGCCGGGTCGAATTTGGGGTACTGTGGATGCAATTAGACGGTATTGGCCTCCAGGAGCAATCCCAGAGTGCTCCATTGTGACCGCTCTGGACAGCGCTCTCAACTCATATGCACTGGCCAGGTAGACAGGAAAAGGCCAGAGAACTTTTGAATTTCATTTCCTGTTTGGCCAGCGTGGCAAGCTGCAGGTGAGTGCAGAGCTCATCAGCAGAGGTGACCATGATGGAGTCCCAGAATCGCAAAAGAGCTCCAGCATGGACCGAACGGGAGGTACGGGATCTGATCACTGTATGGGGATAGGAATCCGTGCTATCAGAACTCCGTTCCAAAAGACGAAATGCCCAAACATTTGAAAAAAATCTCCAAGGGCATGAAGGACAGAGGCCATAACAGGGACCCGAAGCAGTGCCACATGAAACTTAAGGAGCTGAGGCAAGCCTACCAGAAAACCAGAGAGGCAAACGGCCGCTCCAGGTCAGAGCCCAAAACATGCTGCTTCTATGATGAGCTGCATGCCATTTTAGGGGGTTCAGCCACCACTACCCCAGCTGTGTTGTTTGACTCCTTGAATGGAGATGGAGGCAACACAGAAGCAGGTTTTGGGGATGAGGAAAATGATGATGATGAAGTTGTAGATAGCTCACAGCAAGCAAGCAGAGAAACCGGTTTTCCCGACAGCCAGGAACTGTTTCTCACCCTGAACCTGGAGCCAGTCCCCCCCGAACCCACGCAAGGCTGCCTCCCGGACCCGCCAGGCAGAGAAGGGACCTCTGGTGAGTGTACCTTTTAAAACAGTATACATGGTTTAAAAACAAGCATGTTTAATGATTAATTTGCCCTGGCATTCGCGGCTCTCCTGGATGTACTCCCAAAGCCTTTGCAAAAGGTTTCTGGGGAGGGCAGCCTTATTCCGTCCACCATGGCAGCAGACTTTACCACTCCAGGCCAGTAGCACGTACTCAGGAATCATTGTAGAACAAAGCATTGCAGTGTATGTTTGCTGGCATTCAAACAACATCCGTTCTTTATCTCTCTCTGTTATCCTCAGGAGAGTGATATCATTCATGGTCACCTGGTTGAAATAGGGTGCTTTTCTTAAGGGGACATTTAGAGGTGGCCATTCCTGCTGGGCTGTTTGCCTGTGGCTGAACAGAAATGTTCCCCGCTGATATCCACGGGGAGGGGGAGCGGATAGCCACGTGGTGGGGGGAGGCAAAATGCGACCTTGGAACGAAAGCACATGTGCTTTGTATGTAATGTTAACAGCAAGGTTTACCGTGAAAGAGTGTACATAGTTGTTCTATAAAATGTGTCTTTTTAAATACCACTGTCCCTTTTTTTTTCTCCACCAGCTGCATGTGTTTCCAGGATCACAGGATCTTCTCCTTCCCAGAGGCTAGCGAAGATTAGAAGGCGAAAAAAACGCACTCGTGATGAAATGTTCTCTGAGCTCATGCTGTCCTCCCACACTGACAGAGCACAGAGGAATGCGTGGAGGCAGACCATGTCAGAGTGCAGGAAAGCATAAAATGACCGGGAGGAGAGGTGGAGGGCTGAAGAGAGGGCTGAAGCTGAAAGGTGGCGGCAGCGTGATGAGAGGAGGCAGGATTCAATACTGAGGCTGCTGGAGGATCAAACTAATATGCTCCAGCATATGGTTGAGCTGCAGGAAAGGCAGCTGGAGCACAGATGGCCGCTACAGCACCTGTGTAACCAACCACCCTCCTCCCCAAGTTCCATAGCCTCCTCACCCAGACGCCCAAGAACGCGGTGTGGGGGCCTCTGGCCACCCAGCCACTCCACCCCAGAGGATTGCCCAAGCAACAGAAGGCTGGAATTCAATAAGTTTTAAAGTTTTAAACTTTTAAAGTGCTGTGTGGCCTTGTCCTTCCCTCCTCCACCACCCCTCCTGGTGCTTCCCTCCTCCACCACCCCTCCCGAGGTTCCTTGGCAGTTATCCCCCTATTTGTGTGATGAATTAATAAAGAATGCATGAATGTGAAGCAACAATGACTTTATTGCCTCTGCAAGCAGTGATCAAAGGGAGGAGGGAAGCGTGGTTAGCTTACAGGGAAGTAGAGTGTGTGGGGGGGTTTCATCAAGGAGAAACAAACAGAACTTTCACACCGTAGCCTGGGCAGTCATGAAACTGGTTTTCAAAGCTTCTCTGATGTGCACCGCACCCTCCTGTGCTCTTCTAACTGCCCTGGTGTCTGGCTGTGCGTAACCAGCGGCCAGGCAATTTGCCTCAACCTCCCACCCCGCCATAAACGTCTCCCCCTTACTCTCACAGATATTCTGGAGTGCACAGCAAGCAGTAATAACAGTGGGAATATTGGTTTCGCTGAGGTCTAACCGAGTCAGTAAACTGCGCCAGCACGCTTTTAAATGTCCAAATGCACATTCTACCACCATTCTGCGCTTGCTCAGCCTGTAGTTGAACAGCTCTTGACTACTGTCCAGGCTGCCTGTGTATGGCTTCATGAGCCATGGCATTAAGGGGTAGGCTGGGTCCCCAAGGATAACTATAGGCATTTCGACATCCCCAACGGTCTTTTTCTGGTCTGGGAAGAAAGTCCCTTCCTGCAGCTTTTGAAACAGACCAGAGTTCCTGAAGATGCGAGCGTCATATACCTTTCCCGGCCATCCCACGTTGATGTCGGTGAAATGTCCCTTGTGATCCACCAGTGCTTGCAGCACTATTGAAAAGTACCCCTTGTGGTTTATGTACTCGCCGGCTTGGTGCTCTGGTGCCAAGATAGGGATATGGATTCCGTCTATGGCCCCACCACAGTTAGGGAATCCCATTGCAGCAAAGCCATCCACTATGACCTGCACATTTCCCAGGGTCACTACCTTTGATATCAGCAGATCTTTGATTGCGTTGGCTACTTGCATCACAGCAGCCCCCAGAGTAGATTTGTCCACTCCAAATTGATTCCCGACTGACCGATAGCTGTCTGGCGTTGCAAGCTTCCACGGGATTATTGCCATTCACTTCTCAACTGTGAGGGCTGCTCTCATCTTGGTATTCTTGCGCCTCAGGGCAGGGGAAAGCAAGTCACAAAGTTCCTTGAAAGTGCCCTTACGCATGCGAAAGTTTCGCGTCCACTGGGAATCATCCCAGACCTGCAACACTATGCGGTCCCACCAGTTTGTGCTTGTTTCCTGAGTCCAGAATCGGCGTTCCACCGCATGAACCTGCCCCATTAGCACCATGACGCCCACATTGCCAGGGCCCATGCTTTGAGAGAAGTCTGTGTCCATGTCCTCATCACTCTCGTCACCGCGCTGACGTCTCCTACTTGCCCGGTTTCACTTTGCCAGGTTCTGGTGCTGCATATACTGCTGGATAATGCGTGTGGTGTTTAATGTGCTCCTAATTGCCAAAGTGATTTGAGCGGGCTCCATGCTTGCCATGATATGGCGTCTACACAGAAAAAAGGCGCCGAACGATTGTCTGCCGGTGCTCTGATGGAGGGAGGGGCGACTGACGACGTGGCTTACAGGGTTGGCTTACAGGGAATTAAAATCAACAAAGGAGGTGGCTTTACATCAAGGAGAAACAAAAACAACTGTCACACAGAATGGCCCTCTCATGGGTTGAACTCAAAACCCTGGGTTTAGCAGGCCAATGCTCAACCCACTGAGCTATCCCTTCCCCCCGATATTTCAGGCAGCGATGAATGTCCATTAAACTTTTCAAGGTGCCCCTGACGGACCTCACCAAAACGATTGTCGGTCATTGATTTCATGGGGGGGGAGGGGAGCAAATGAATACAAATCAAATCTGGTCTATTTCTTGTTTTGATCCACTCCGTCTATCTTTTACATCTTTGGCTGGCAGCAGTCAGTGCAGTAGGACTGCTAGCCATCCTCATCTCCTGGCTGCTCGCCATAAGACGGTACAATCGGACTACCGGCAGGACTAAAGAGATGACCTGGTCAAGTCACTCCTATTTTAGTCCCTGCGCCCGTGTCTGCCCAGGCGCTCCTGACCGACCTTACCGAGGCGGCCAGGAGCACCTTGGACATGATGACGATGGCTATCAGGCCTAGTGCACTGTCTTCTGCCACAAGGCAATGGGTTGCTGCTGTGTAGCAATGCAGTACCGCGTCTGCCAACACCCAGGAGACATACGGTGACAGTGAGCTGAGTGGGCTCCATGCTTGCCGTGGTATGGCGTCTGCACAGGTAACTCAGGAAAAAAGGTGCAAAACAATTGTCTGCCATTGCTTTCATGGAGGGAGGGAGGGAGGGCCTGACGACATGTACCCCGAACCACCCGTGACAATGTTTTTGCCCCATTAGGCATTGGGATCTCAACCCAGAATTCCAATGGGTGGTGGAGACTGCAGGAACTGTGGGATAGCTACCTACAGTGCAACGCTTCCGGAAGGCGATGCTAGCTTTGGTACTGTGGAAGCACTCCGCCGAGTTAATGCACTTAATGTACTTGGTTAATGCACTTAATGTACTTGGAGCATTTTGTGTGGGGACACACACGATCGACTATATAAAAACAATTTCTAAAATAACCGACTTCTATAAATTCGACCTAATTTCGTTGTGTAGACATACCCGTACAATGAGATGATTGTAGATACCATTCCAATAAGCATGCAAGCTGCTACGTTCTTCACTAGCTACAAGTGGTGAAGTAGTACTTTCTAAGGGGACAATTCCACCCCCTTTACTCATGTTGATTAGTGCCCTACTCCAGAAATAGTCCCATTGAAATCAACAGAGCTCAATCAACAAAGTTAGGTGCAGCTCCTCCTGAGTTAACAGTATCTGGTCCAATAACAGAAGTACAGTATGGGCCAAATTCTGCTTTCCTTACACAGTTCTTACTCATGCAAAACTCTCATTGAAGAAATTCCTTTGAGCTCAACAGGAGTTGTGACAGAGCAAGGACAAAGCAGGATTTGACAAGTAAGATAGTCATTCAAATAATTAACAATAAAATGTAGTACTAAACAAAATAAAGTACCCACAGAACTAGCATCCTATCTTCCACACCAGCAACACAGTGTTGATCATTCTGCCATTGGCTGGGATTCAGAGAAATTCTGCTTTATTGAACCTTTGCTTCAGGTCAGTTCCATACTATTTTAGTCAGACTGAACAAGCCCCTGTGTGAAATGATCACACTTAATATCGTTAAACTATGTTAAACATCATTCTTGCTGGGAGAGGGCTAAAATGGTTTCAAATCCCAACGCAAACAGAACGTAAATGTATTATAAAATGGTTCCCAGAACCATGTTACAGCTTAAATAGGGACCTAAGGCAAATTCTACTCAGAATTACCAATATAGCTATGGAGTTCCACCTGTGTAGTTGAGAGCAGAATTTGCCCTGGACTATGAAAACAGCACAATGTAGAGAAATGGACAGTTGGAATCCATGGGAGTTGCATTCACATATCTCAGTGCAATAATAACAAATTTTGGGTAGGGTGGAAGCCTATTTGCTTTTGTGAGTTGAAAAGAGAACCCTAATGTTATTTAACTATGTTTATAAAATTTGCATTAGGATTTATTTTTGCAAACCTGATATACAAATCAAGCAGCAGTGTGAATAATAGATTTTTGGATTAATTGGCAATATTGAAAAATCAGGGGAAATGACTCATTTGAGTTGAACCAAAACCAAAATTTTTCAATTGAAATGTTGAAACAAACTCATTAGAGGTCTAACAAAACTTTTCATTTCAGTTTTGACCATTTTTAATTTAAAAAAATAAAATAAAATTTAAGGCAATTCTCAAATGAAACATCATTTTGAACCAAAAAAAATCAAAATATTTTGTTTCAAACGTGTCAAAATGAAATATTTTGATTTTCTCAGAATTTTTTAAAGACCAAAACAATACAGCAATACTGGCTCAAAGTTGTGAAATGTTTCAGAGTTTCCAAATCTGCATTTTTGCCCAAAAAAAAGAAAAAAGAAAAAAAAGAAAAAGCAGCTTTAGTCAAAAAAATTTCACCTAGCTCTGTACAGATGGATCAATAAGAATATCTGACAATAATGTGATGACGTCCTGGCTCATTGAGTCCCAAGCTCAGTATACCTCTACATACTTTTTATCTGTAAATCACCATGGAAGGGCTAATGAAAATCTGGCATTAAGACATCAGTGGACTTGTACCTGCTTTCCTCCAGGTCTGAACTTGGCCCCTGTCAACTTATACAAATGTGTGTCATATTTTCTATTGGAGTGTCTCTTTAATGAACTAGGTCTGAAACATGCAGTATATATGAGGGAAATTAACTACTTTTGAGCCATCTTTCCAAAATTATTCACCCTCCGGCAGAAACCAGGTCTTGGACCTGGACATTTTAGCCCAGAAAATGCCAGAAGCTATTAGCCGCTGAAAAGGGAGTTTAGAATGGAAACTCTCAGCCAACTTTAACCGTTGCTGTCACAATTGCTCTAGGTATAATATTCTGCACTAAGCCTAAAGCAGAAAAGAAGTTTTATTACAAATGCAGCTGCATTTATAACTGCACAGGATAAAGTACAAAAAAAATAGCTTAGCTAGGAACAATCCTGCATGGGAATTGAATGATCTAACAGCTCTTTTCCATCTCTAATATCTGTGATGCGGTACTTTAGTTTTCTGTCAACTGACGGGTGACCATTTGTAAAGTCATTAGAAAACTGAGTGCTTAAAGATTTTGTTTGAGAATCACAGAGAAACTGGGATAGACAAAAAGAAAGTGATCCTTTTCAACTGGTTTTACACCAGCTAAACTCCATCAACATAAGAGTTATTCCTGATTTGTACTGGTATAAAGAAAAGAAAAATTGGGTCCCATATGAGATTTTCTATAAGATATATACAGCTGAATCTTGTAGAAGTGGCACTTTTGTGTTTCCATAGCAACCCGAGCAGCATTTGCGAGTAATTAAAATTAGCTCTGTAGTTTATTATAATACCACAAGTTCCCTTATCAGATTATGATGATGCAGAAGCTACAGTATTCTGCAACTGCAACTCAGAAAATATTTGATTTCCATTTGTAGTTCAGTTCCTCCTTCATTGGCTCAACAATATTCAGCCATCATTGCATCTAAACCCCTGAAGTTTATAGTATTATTTTTTCATTGATCTGAACAGTTACGGTAGAATATTATATGTAGTACCTTTTAAGAAGCTCCTGCTACAATCAGAGATCCCTGCTAGCAGTAGGAAGAATTACTGCTACACAACTTCACCTACCCTTGAAATCCCAGGTGTCTTTCCAACCACCACTTCTATCTCTACCTGGGCAATGAGACCCCCCCTTCTTGTACTGGTGTAGAGGGTGGGGAAATGATACCCCACCCTTCCCTAAAGTAATCAAAACAAACCGAGCAAAGCAGTATCTGAATCTTCAACCCACATTCAACTGCAACTCATCAGCTACATGAGATTCTGAACCTCCAGCGCCATAGCACTTTTAATAGATTACAAGACAAAAAGGGACCATTGTAATCATTTAGTCTGATCTCCTGTGTAACACAGACCCCAGGTCTTCATTGAATTAATTTCTATTTGAAGTAGAGCATATCTTTTAGAAAACCAGCCCCTCCTGATCTTAAAATGCTCAGTGATGGGGAATCCACCACAACCCTGAGTAGATTTCTGCTGATAATACTGCTTGTCCTGCAAGTCCTCAATGGCAAGATAGGGAACAGAGGCAGAAGTATTCAGGATGGCCCTGCTAGCATCTGCAGTGCTTTTTTCACAGGCAGCTTAGTATGAGACACATGGGGTACATCCACACTATAATAACAGACCTGTGGCATGGCTGCAGTTGGCCTGACTTGGGCTCCCAGGGCTTAGGCTGTGGGGCTATAAATTTGCAGTGTAGACATTCGAGCTCAGGCTAAGCTGGAGCCTGGGCTCTGAGACCCTGAGAGAGGAGACGGGCTCAGAGCCTGGGCTCCAGCCCAAGCCTGAACGTCTACACTGCAATTTTTAGCCCCGTAGCTTGAGCCCCACAAGCCTGAGTCAGCTGACCCGGGCTCTGAGACGCAGAGCCGTGGGGTTTTTATCACAGTGTAGACATACCCACCAAGGTTCTGTGTTAGCAGCAAGGACAGCTGCTAGCACAGAGCTACTGTGATTATAGTATTTTCTATATTAGAATGATGCAAACACATATCAAAATTGCATATTTATCATTCCTTTAATTTAATTCCTTAACTACGGGTGGTACATACAGACTCTCAGCGCCCTGCTTAAAAAAAAAAAGCAGCAAAAATTAGGTTCCAGTTTATTATCATTATTATTTGTATTGAAGTAGCATGTAGGAGCCTTAGTCATGGAGCAGGACCCCATTGTGCTAGGTCCTGTACAAACACCGAAAAAGGACAGTCCCCTCCAATCTAAGTAGTAGAATATGTTGCTTCTCAGAGAGATACTGTCTTTTCAACTGACTTTGAGCAAGTCTGGGCATTTGTCTCTCAAGAACAGACTGCCAGCAGCTAACATGCCCATCAAAATGTATTCTGCTTAGTTGTCCAAGGGCAATAATGAGAGGGGGAAAAAGAGTTCTACGCAGAAGATGCAAAACCAACATTTTTTCACACAGCTCTTCTGAAAAGACAAGGGCTTGAGTCACTTGCAGAAGAGGAAGCAACAGTGCTTTGGTATGGTAAATCAAACAGGACCATGAGATTATAAAAATGATGATCTACAGGATTAAAAGTAATAAGCAATTGAGACCACACACACGCGCGCACACTTGCAGTATAATGAAAGTAACAGAATCAATGCTCACAGATTACAGAGAGTATTGTTTCTCTGTAGTAAAGGTACTAGCCAGAATTAGAGATGCTCAAAATTTTTCTACCAAAAACATTTTCCTGTCAGCTAATGTAGTTTTGTCAAAATTGAAATTTTCTGTAGGGAAAATATTGATTTTGACAAAAAATCATCTTCCAAATGGAAAATTCTATAATATATATTATATAGTTTCAAACTGACACTATGGAATAAAATGAAATTTTGTTTTGACTTAAAATATTGTTTCAGTTTAGTTCATGGAAACAAAAAGGTTTAAGTTTTCCATTCTCTCTTTTGGGATTTTTGGGATTTCCCTCCCTGCAACCTCTTCTCTCTCTCGCTAGGTTTTTTGATTGTTCGTTTGCATAGACTTTGCTGTTCAAAGTTGTTCAGATATTTTCTTCAAACAAAGTTTAGCTCCTGGATCACTCACAAAATGTTCAATGAGTATTCCATTGTTTATGACAGCAGTCTCCAAAGTGGGGTGCGTGCCCCCCAGGGGGTGCGTGGCAGGAGGAACGCTGCCAGACAGCACTCCGCCGTTTTTTCTCTTCGGCGGCAGCTCTGCACGCCTGCAGCAGGTCTTCCCCTCCGGCGGCACGCCTGCGACATGTCTTCCCTCCTTCTTTCTTAGGCAGCACGCCTGCGGTAAGTCTTCTGCTCTTCTTGCTTCGGCGGCACCGTGCGGGTGCGCGATCCAAAAACTTTGGAGACCACTGGTCTAGGGAACCTGGGCAACTAACTAAGGGCTGTGGATTCCATTAAGGGGCATCCTAAATGGTAGGCATTGCAAAGCTGAGTCTACCAGTCCCATTTGTGCGTCTAGCCCCAAGAGTCTTTCCTTTGACTTCAGTGGGCTTTGGGTCAAGCCCTTACACTGTACCTCACTCTTTCTGTGACCAGGGCCTGCAGAATTAACAGGAGTGAAAAACAGCTACCATTTAGTTTGGGCACTGAAGTCAGCAGTTCTGTCTCTATACACACCCGGGAAGGAGATCTGTGCAGGAACAAAATACCATTTTAAAAGAGTGGAACTGCACTTTAGCAAATTGATATTTTAAAAAGGAGATACGGCCATTATTCAGTAAACTATATTGAGAATGCTCAAGGGACTATGTCATGCTAATTGCAAAGCAGAATCTGATTTGGGCCAGATTTTCAAAACACAGTCCTTAAACTGCACCTGTAGGAAATGTATGTGCATACAATGATACTCATGTTTACCTGGCTGGTATAAGCAGTGTGGGTTTTGCCTTTATAATTACATGCCCAAAATTCTCAAACTCAAGAATTTAGTCCTGTATTATTTTCCCTGTGAATGATGTCTCTTATAGCTCAGGTATTTTATTATTATTTGCATTTAATAATAATGTGCATTATTTATAGGTTGGTTAATATTCAGACCTATAGCTCCTCCTGTTTTCTGTCTTTCTTGAATCATTGTGTCTGTTATGGATGATTTTGTTAATTTTGCTGAATCATTTTGGAATTTGCTTTGTTTAGAGTGATTGACAATGTCTTCATAAGAAGTAGCCTGGCTCAAAGAAAATTAGAGTTTACGTCTCCCAACTGCCAACAAAAATAAGATTTTATATTTCCCACTGCACATGAATATCAAAAACTTTTTTATTATTTGTAGGGATATTGGTGATGGCCATGAACAGATTATACAAACTGATAGCTCCCTTGAAATATTAGTCAATTTAGTATGCATGGAAAGTCTACCATTTCTCTTTTCAACTTTAAATGTTGTTTAATGGTACAATTTGATTTTACATAGCACCCTTCAGAGGTAGTACAACAAAATGCTTTACACATAAGATTATTCAGCTTTGGTATCAAAGCTAAAGGACAAAATATTCACAGGTGCCACTGGAAAAAGAGAAGGTTCTGACCTCATTGATGGTAAGCAGTGCAAGTCTGCAGGTACAAAAAAGAATAAATTGGCGAATGGGGCCAAAAGGCATGAGCTCTCTGAACATGGATGCATTTAGATCTGCACAGTGTTATCCCTTCTGTGAAGCTTACAAACTTTTACATTAAAAAAGCCTTTGAATGTAATAGTTTAATATCAACATTCGATTTGATGGGCACAGAAAAGGAACTAAACTCGAAAGGCCATGCTGGCTGATGTGTTCAGTTTTCACAGAGTTCTCAATTGATCTCCGCTCTCTGTTTCTTGAGATTGTGGAACTGGGCCCTACAAACCTTTGAATTTCAAATTCTGGCTCTGTCAGCTGTGATTTCTGTGGCCTTGGGGCAGTCGCTTCATCTGTCTGCCTCAGTTTCTCCATCTACCAAATGGGGTATAGCAACAGTGATCTAATAGTGCGACTGTAACGAAGACCCTTGGGTTGAATAGTATGACTTTCGTATGTTTCCCCAGCCCCTGACACACATTTCATATCGTCTTTTCAAGAAAGTGGGATTAATAAGCAGACTGCAGCAGAACTTTTAAAACTATCGCCATGCACATTCAAATACACCAGTCACGCTTAGGTGCCAAAGGTGCTTTTGTGCTTATAGATATTGCTGTCTCCCTGCAGGGTCCTCTCCTTCTTTCTGTGCTGTCGCTTAGGTGCTCATCTGTACTTCATGGGCCAGATTTTCAAATGATCTGAGCACTCATTTAGGCATCTAAATAAGGGGCCAGACGTTCAAGAAAGCTCAGCATGCTGAATACATGTTGGGAGGGAGGGCAGATCGGCAGCTGGTGTAACTTGTGATAGCTTTGTTGACCTTAATGGAGCTGTGACAACTTACAGCAGCTGAGGATCTGGCCCTTATTGATGGGTAAAATTTTCAAAAGTGCCTAAGTGACTTAGAAGCCCAAGTCACATTTTAAAAATTAATTGGGCTCCTAAGTTACTTAGGCACCTTTGAAAATTTTATACTATGTGCCTAAATGGGAGTAGACTTACTGGGAAAATCTGGTCCCATTTCTAGGTGCTGAGCACTTGAATATCTGGTCACGCAGCCCTTAGAAAATCTGGTCCCATCTGAGTACATCTGCAACACACTGAGTGCGGTTATGTTGGGCTGTCCTGTCTACTTACAACACATTTGTATACTCAGTCATTTTGTAGCATGGTTTGTTGTTTTTCTTTGTCGATGGAACTAACCCATATGAAGAGAACTGTGCTTCAACCCTGAAAAATTGAAGGCTACAATCAATTTTTAAAATGTCCTTTTCATTAAAATGTAATGAAGATAAAAACAATGAGCTCAGAACTCAGCCGACTGTGACAAAATACATAAACCCAAGAGGAGCAGTATCTGCTGACAGAAATGCCACCATGCCTGAGTGTACGTAAAACACAAGAGAAAGGGAAAGAGTTTTACCCTGCCAATGGGACATACAGGCAAACAATTCATGTTTTGCCTCTTTCATAGCAGATGCTGGGATCTGAGTAAGAAGAGTCAGTTCAAAGTGGTACTTTCCCACTGGCAGAGCTGGAGGGTGAACCACTTGGAGTTCATTAACTTTCTGCAGAAAGACAAGCTCCCTCTGGATGTAGTAATGCTTTTACAGGACCATCACCGTGGATCTGGCATGTGAGTGGAAAGTGGGCCCTGAGAAATGCCAGCTCTGTTGCTCCTCAATCACAGAAGGGCTGTAGCTCACCAAGTGTTAGGAGCCAGATGGCTTGTTTAAGTACCCTTCCCCCAGATGGTATATACAGGTGTGGATGGGGCAGTTAGTGCATGTTCAACCAGCAATTTCTGGGTGGCTTTCCAAGGGGAAAGCTGGCCAGCCCCACAGGGAACATTCTGCATATGTAAGGGGACTGCTGCCCCCTTACTAACATTCAGTGGGGGTGTTTTAGTTGCTATCTCCCAGTACTAAAAAGGGGGAAGGGTCAATGGGGAATCAGGACCCTGAGACTGACAGCCCCCAGGAACAATGGGGAGAGGCCAATGCTCCAGGTCAGCCTGAATGACAGGGTGGGCAGGCTAATCAGGGAGTCAGGAGGCCAGGGAGGTCCTGTCCTCCGTGTGAGCTGGATTTGCCTGGGTCAGACAGAGTGGGGCCGAGCTGAGGAGAAAGCAGGGGCCCAAGCTGAGCTGGGGAGCAGAGCTGTGCCAGATCCAGAGGGACCAGAAAAGCAGCCCAGAGAGAGCAGATCCTGTCCTGGGAGCAGAGCTGCAGCCCCAAAGCCAGAGGCACAGCCCAGAGAGAGCAGACTTGCCCTGGGAGCAGAGCTGCAGCAACCAGACCCAGAGGGGCCAAAGAAGCAGCCCAGGGAGCTGGAGGCAGAGCAGCAGCAGCAGTGCTGAGGCAGAGTGGTGGAGCTGGGGCTGGAGCAGTCCGGAGCTGGGTGCGGGGAGCAGCTGGGGAGGCCAAGGGGGACCCTGGGCAGCAGGCCCAGCACAGGGAGACGCCTCAGCCAAGAGGCTCTGCAGGCCAGGCTTGGATCGTAACCCCGACAGGGCGGGGGCGACACTGGGAAGAAGGGTCCTACCACTTAGAGCCTGAGAGCGTGTGGCCACCACCAGAGCAAGTGTCCAACCCACAGCATCCCTGCAGCACAGCCAGGGCCTGAGAAGGAGGCCTGGGCCTTACAAGGAACAGACTGTGAACTGCCCTGACATTCCAGAGACACTGTTTGTGATGTTCCCTGCCACAGAGCGGGGTGATGTGTTTCCTTTAACCTTTCCCATTTTTCCTTATTCTTTTTAAAATCAATTGTTGATTAAATAACTTGCATTTGCTTTAACTTGTATGTAATGGTCAGTGGGTCAGAGAAGTGCCCAGTCCAGAGAGAGTACCCTGGAGTGGGGACACCCTAGCCCCTGTCCAGCAGGATTGGGGGTTGAGCCCCTCAGGAATCCTGGACCCAGCCTTGTTGGGGTTATGAGGACTCTGCCAGACAGGAGAGTGAAAGGGGAGTCCTCAAGGGCAGGGAGCAAGGACTCGGATCCTTTCGCTAGCCCACTTCACCGGGGTTGTGCAGAAGCCAGGAAAGTTCCCCACAAGAGCGGGACTATTCCCCCGCTTACACATATAGAGCTTGAATCCTGGCTCCTCACTCAACTCTTCATGCTTTGTTTCATCCTGCTCCAGGCCACGTACAAAGGAGTACTGGGGAAACATAGAGGGCAGCTGCTACTATCACACTCCCGCCTGTGCCTCTGCTCCGCATTGTACAGTGTAAGAGAGAACGCAGACTCTTATTTCCAAAGTAACCACACTGGGCCCAACGTTTGGGTAGGCTGGGCCTGAGCGCTGGAAGCTCCCTAAAAGCGTGGGGGCAGGGGGACACTGGCACCCGGACCATGGCCCTGCCCTCTGCTCCACCCTGAGGGCCGCTCATCCTCCTCCCCATGAGTCCCCAGCCATGCTCCACCACAGTTCTGCCCCAGATCCTGCTCCTGCTCTGCTCCCTCCCCCAAGGATCACCCCCAGCCAACCACCTGTGCCTCTCTGCTTAAACACATGCTTAAGTGCTTTGCTAGGTGGCAGCCAGAGTTCTCAGCACCTTGCAAGATCAAGCCCTTTTTTAATTCCCAGAGGCCGGAATCTACATTCATATTTAGGCATGTAAATCCTTATTTAGATGCCTAAATTAGCATATATGTGTTGAAAATGGGCATTTAGGTGCCTGGGTTTGAAAATTTGGGCCATAATAGCAACTGTGCCCTTCCGTGCACCTCACCTATTATTTGAAAAGATTTCTATAAGGAAATATAGGTTTTCCTCTGACACTTTTTGCATTTCTCACTGACTAAAACAATTGTCTATATATAATATACACCATTTCTCACGATAATCATATCAATTCACATGCATTAGGGGAAAGGAGCCAGCTGGAGGCAACATAATAGTGGCACTTGAACAAAATAATCTAATTTTGAAAAAGCTGTGAAATATCAGGAGTCTCAGTAGAATTTTGAATATATCTGGACCAGGATAAGGTGAAGACTAGGGAATTACTCTCCTTGGGCATTTTGGAGACTTCTAAACAGAAATTAACTTCTAATGCATCTGTAGCCTTTTCGTTTGCTTTTCCTGAACATTGTGTGTGGTTTTGCTTGTACAAACATTCCAGAAAAAGGAATTTTTGGGCCGATTTATCAGAATTTTTTTAAATCATGAAACTTAATTATTTTAGGCTGAAATGGAAGTAGTTCCGGGCATCCAATAGTGAACTCAAACAGTACCATGTGACTTAGCTGACCAGTCAAATAGTTCAAGTATTGAATCATATACCGGTGCCCAAACTTTTCCTGTCATGCCCCCCATTTCCAGTAAGGGAATCGGTCTATCTCTCCCCCCCGCCCCGCCCAGCCCTCCCCTTTACTGCACTATTGGCTCAGCAAAGGAGTTTGGGCTGATGGCAGAGCTTGGGGGCAGAATTGGAAACGGGAAAGGAGCTGGGGCTAGAGGCAGAGCTGGGCTGGGGTGAAGGAGGGGCCAGAGCTGGGGCTGCGAATGGAGCTGCGGCCAAGGTCAGGAGTGGAGCTGCTGCCAGGGTCGGGAGCTGGGGCCCAGAGCAGAGCCGCGACTGGGAGTGGGGCTGGAGCCTGGGGTCTGAGGCCGGGGGCGGGACTGGGCCAGAGCAGAGCTGGTGGAAGAACGGGGCTGAGTGGCGCTCCCTCCCTGCCCCTCATGGGGGCTGGCCCAGGTCCCCCCCCACACATACATACCCAGCTGTTCCTCTGTGCCCCCCTCCCCCACAGGTTGGCAAACTGATTTTTGCCCATTTATTTCATACTGTGCAGAAGCCATGATGGCTTGAATTTGCTTAGTGCCTGCTTTCTATCCTGCCTCACAGCTGATTAGACACAAGGGGATCAGGATTCATCTATTAACTTGCGCTCTCTCTGCTGCCCTTTTGCCTGAGTGGCAGCAGCACTGCAACCCTCACCACCATGCTTGAACAGGTTCTGTAGGGATTTTTCAAGGGGAAAAAAAACCCCTAGATATTTTAAAAAATAGAAGTTAGAGAACAGCATGTCCCTGCCTTAGGTAAATCAAATTAATTTAATTCCAAAACTATACTGGTCAGTGTCCTTTTGGGAAAACAAAGAGAAATCAACAGAACCTCTCAGTTCTGATGCCATTTACTAAGATGCAATTCTCCCATTGCCAGCAAATAGCAGCCGGATGAAGCCTGTTAGAAGATTAAGTTTCAATTACAGTTGACATTTTGAAAACACTGTGTTGTATCCCAAAACCCTGAGAGTCTCCTGTTTCTGTACATCAGCTGATCAAAGTATCATCACTGGCGAAAGCTACTGAAGAGATATGGTCACTGGCATTTCAGTGCTCTGCTGATCCTGGGACACAGTGACACTGGAGTCAATGGTGGAGAACAGTCAGACCTCATTCCTAACAGCTTTTGGGCCCATGGAATGCTTTGCTGTTAAGAGTGCGTTGATGCTAGTGTGTTTTCATGGGGGTTACAGGTACTGGGAGTTCTCGGTTACAGGGGAGTAATATTTACGTTTCTCACCACTATTCACTGTAAAAGAATGGTGGTAAATGTAAAAAACGATGCTTTTGAAACAAAAAGGTGGCGGGGGCGGGAGACACACCAATACTTCCATTAATAGTAATCAGAGGGAAGATGGTCCGGCGCTTGGAGTACCAGCTTGGGAGACCTGGATTCAATTCTCTTCTTCCTGTGTGACCTTGGGCAAAGTACTTTGTCCCTCTGTGCTTCAGTTCCCCATCCATAAAATGGGAATAATAATCTCTCTCACACAGAGTTACTGTGGGGAGAAACACACTGAAGACTATGAGGCACTCAATACCATGGTGATGGGGGCCATGTGAGCAGCACAAAAGAAACATTTTTCTTCTCATGTTTCAAATGCTGTGCTATATAGAGGGTGATTTCTGGCTAGGAATAAAAAAATGTTTAAAAATTATCTGCTATTCATACCTATAAAATAACTCAGATTCAGGCTTGAATAAGTGAAGACAT
This sequence comes from Natator depressus, assembly GCF_965152275.1. Lineage (NCBI taxonomy): Eukaryota > Metazoa > Chordata > Testudines > Cheloniidae > Natator > Natator depressus. The sequence continues at coordinate 32,444,984 of NC_134236.1, forward strand.
TTGTAAATTAATTATATGCATGACATTCTCAAATGTAAATGATCCTAGAGCAAATTCAGATTCAGTGTAAGCAGGCACCCCTGACTTCAGTGGTTCTGTGCCGCTTTAAAACTGGTCTTGATTTGGCCCCATATCCATCTTGCCTCAAATTTTGGCTATAACAAACTTCCAGGACATGAGGATTTGGGGAGACAAGAATCTAAATGGGCAAAATCTGAAATACAATTTTTTTCCATGGAGCTGCACTCCTGTGCTGTTCAAAGCATGGAAGCGGTCTTGGAAAATTAAAAAGGGAATCTATTTAGGGATTAAATGCTGCCCTATTATCCAAAAAATAAAAAGCTCTTGAAAGATGGAGGCTATTAAAATCTTAGCCTGTGGGGTAGTATTTATGCATCTAATATTGTCTCTCCAGCTAAATTCTCTCCTAGATTTTACCAATCACTTTTCCTTTCACTTCAAATACTTGGGGAAAAAAATCATCTCAGCTTTCTCACGGAATGAGAGGCGATGCCGAATGCAATCATTATGTCAGGCCCTGATCCTGAACACTGACTGGCCAGACCCGAAATCCCTACAAAGCTCCGCTGCAGTTAATAGGGCTCCATGCTGGTGCAGGGGTCCAGGTGTATGGAGCTCCCGGAAGGACCAGGGCCATAGGATTTTTGAAAGAGGTCATCATTTTGAAAACTGAGCTCTTTTGAATATGTAGCTGTAAGTGGGAGCTGCTGGGTGCTGAGTCCTTTTTTTTGAGTCCTTCACATTCCTTAAAACTCTCCTTTGCCACGAAGGCTACAAAAACTTGACAACACTTAGGCCACGAGTGTACTAATACCACTGCCTATCATGCAGACTCATACTTTCTCTTTGTTTTCTTGTGCTCCTGTGTCAGTCTCTCTGTACTCATCTGTTGTCTTGTGTTCTATATTTTGATTATAAGATCTTTGGGACAGGGACCAGCTTTTTTGTTCTATGTTTGTACAGCACCTAGCACAATGGGGTCCTGGTCTAGGATGGGGGCTTCTAGGTACTGTGGTAATACAAAAAAGATAATAATAATAATAATTAATAATTAATAATTTGAAAATTGGGCCCCCATTGTGGGTGCTGAGCACTTGTATATATGGCCCTACTCTCTTTTGAAAATGTGGCCTTTATTTGTCATCTTGCAAAATGTGTCATGTGAGTCTCAAATTATCCAGTTAAAAATACTATCTACTGGCTCTTATTCTGGAGCTGGTTTATAACTTTGAGGGCTGGAAATGAAAGAGTAGCCAATTAAAAGAGGCTGGGGACGTTACTTACCTGTAGTCAAAGGACTTCAGAAAAACAAACTCTAAAGTAAGGTACACTTGGAGAGTGTAAAGTGGAGTTTATGAAAGTCACATGAGAAGGAAAGCTTCGCTCATACGCCTGGAAAAATTCCAGCATAATAACTCAAGAGGAAATTTTGTTCAGACACACTCTGCAGTGTACTGAATACCCTCTAATTCTGCTTACTTAAATGGCTTTGCAAGGCAGGATCCAGGATTAGGCAAAGGCCCAATCTTATTCTAACTTGTTTAAGGATTCAAAACATATGCCTGCCTTGGGGCTGGTCTTCACATACAGCGCTAAAGCCAAGCTAAATTGTCATCATCGGCGATCCCTCGAGGTCAAGGATGATCTCTTTCATAGGTTTTATTTTTCCTGGTCCTTTGGTGACTGAGGAGTCTGATCCTTGAGCCACAGGCCGTTGGCAGACATTGCAGGTTGTGTTGGAAGAAGGGTCGGGCCACGATTGCTGTGTGACAGTTGTCTTTCCTTTCTTTTCTGGCATTTTTCTGCTACCAGGGCAAGGCGATTTTCCTCAAAAGTGGACTTTCCCTCTCTGACAAGTCTTCACCAGTTATCCCTATCTTGGGCTGCTGTCCCCCACTGTGTGGTGTCGATGCCACATCTCTTGATGTTTATCTTGAGGGTGTCTTTAAAGTTTTTCTTTTGTCCTCCCTGTTTCCTTTCTCCTTTGGTGAGTTGGGCGTACAGCAGTTTTGGTAAGCGTATATCAGGCATGTGCACACAGTGCCTGCCCCACCTCAGCTGGTGCTGGATATAAGGGCCTCAACACTGAAGAGGTCAGTGTCCTCGCAGAGGCCAACATTAGTGCGATGATCCTCCCACTTATGTTGAGAACCTTCTGAAGAAATTGCTGGTGCTGGCGTTCCAGGTTTTTCTGGTGTTTTCTGTAGGTCACCCAAGTCTCTCAACTGTACAGGAGAGTTGGGATTACCACCGCTTTATAAACTAAAAGTCTAGTATGTGTTCTAATGTTGTGATCATTGAACACCTGGCGAGACAGTCTGCCAGAAGGCAATGCTGGCACAGCGGATTCTGTGCTGAATCTCAACATCTGTGTCTGTCCTCTGTGCGAGATGGCTGCCAAGACTGGCAAAGTAGTCTACATTTTCCAGTTCTTCTTTGTCAATGTAGATCTTCGTTGTGTGTCTGATGATTGACCAGAGAAAACCCGGTGGAGAACGTTTGTTTTGCCAATGTTCAGAGTACTCCTACATGCCACAGGGGGCTACAACAGTGCTTCCCTTAACTCACCTAACAATATTGTTAATCTATCCAGCTATATTCTTAGCCCGACAGAAGAGTCTATCCTATCTCGGGGTCTCTCCTTCTGACCCACCACCCCCATAAACATGACACAGTTCTGCGGTGCCCTAGAATCCGACTTTCAACCTCTCCGACTCAAGGAATATTTCCAAAACACCACTGAACAGCACACTAACACACAGGAAGCTTCCTACCAATACTACAAAAAGAAGGATTCTGCGTGGACTCCTCCTGAAGGTCAAAACAACAGACTGGACTTCTACATAGAGTGCTTCCGTCGATGTGCAAGAGCTGAAATTGTGGAAAAGCAGCATCACTTGCCCCATAACCTCAGCCGTGCAGAACACAACGCCACCCACAGCCTCAGAAACAACTCTGACATCATAATAAAAAAGGCTGACAAAGGAGGTGCTGTAGTCATCATGAATAGATTGGAATATGAAGAAGAGGCTACTAGACAACTCTCTGACACTAGATTCTACAGGACATTACCCTCTGACCCCACTGAGGATTACCAAAAGAAACTACACCATCTGGTCAAGAAACTCCCTAAAGAAGCACAGGAACAAATCTATACTTACACACCCCCAGAGCCCCGACCAGGGGTATTCTACCTGCTACGCAAAATCCGTAAACCTGGGAATCCTGGACGCTCCGTCATCTCAGGCATTGGCACCCTGACAGCAGAATTATCTGGCTATGTAGACTCTCTCCTCAGGCCCTACGCTACCAGCACTCCCAGCTATCTTCGAGATACCACTGACTTCCTGAGGAAACCACAATCCTTTGATGATCTTCCAGAAAACACCATCCTGGCCATTATGGATGTAGAAGCCCTCTACACCAACATTCCACACAAAGATGGACTACAAGCCATGAGAAACAGTATCCCCGATAATGTCACGGCAAACCTGGTGGCTGAACTTTGTGACTTTGTCCTCAGCCACAACTATTTCAGATTTGGGGACAACTTATACCTTCAAGTCAGTGGGACTGCTATGGGTACCCGCATGGCCCCTCAATATGCCAACATTTTTATGGCTGACTTAGAACAACACTTCCTCAGCTCTTGTCCCCTTATGCCCCTACTCTACTTGCGCTACATTGATGACATCTTCATCATCTGGACCCATGGGAAGAAGGCCCTTGAGAAATTCCATCAAGATTTCAACGATTTCCACCCTACCATCAACCTTATTCTGGACCAGTCCTCACAAGAGGTCCACTTCCTAAACACTACAGTACTAATAAGCAATGGTCACATAACCACCACCCTATACTGGAAACTACTGACCGCTATACTTACCTATATGCCTCCAGCTTTCATCCAGACCACATCACACGATCCATTGTCTACAGCCAAGCTCTAAGATACAACCGCATTTGCTCCGGTCCCTCAGACAGAGACAAACACCGACAGAATCTCTATCAAGCGTTCTTAAAACTGCAATACCCACCTGGTGAAGTGAAGAAACAGACTGACAGAGCCAGAAGGGTATCGAGAAGTCACCTACTACGAAACAGGCCCAACAAAAAAAGTAACAGAACACCACTAGCCGTCACCTACAGCCCCCAACTAAAACCTCTCCAGCGCATCATCAAGGATCTGCAACCTATCCTGAAGGACGACCCCTCACTCTCACAGACCTTGGGAGACAGGCCAGTCCTCGCTTACAGACAGCTCCCCAACCTGAAGCAAATACTCACCAGCAACCACACATCACACAACAAAAACACCAACCCAGGGACCAAACCCTGCTACAAATCCCGGTGCCAACTCTGTCCACATATCTATTCAGGGGATACCATCATAGGGCCTAATCACATCAGCCACACTATCAGGGGCTCGTTCACCTGCGCATCTACCAATGTGATATATGCTATCATGTGCCTCTGCCATGTACATTGGCCAATCCGGACAGTCTCTAAGCAAAAGAATAAATGGACACAAATCTGACATCAGGAATCATAAAATTCAAAAACCAGTAGGAGAACACTTCAATCTCTCTGGTCACTCAATAACAGACCTCAAAGTGGCAATTCTTCAACAAAAAAACTTCAAAAACAGACTCCAACATGAAGCTGCAGAACTGGAATTAATTTGCAAATTAGCTACCATCAGATTGGGCCTGAATAAAGACTGGGAGTGGTTGGGTCATTACTAAACCTAAACTTAATTTCCCCAATACTAATTTCTCCCTACTGTTACTCACACCTTCTTGTCAACTGTCTGTAATGGGCCACTCTCTTCCCACTTCAAAAGTTATTTCTCCTCCCTTGGTATCCTGCTGTTAATTGATTTATCTCGTTAGACTGACCTAACACTTGGTAAAGCAATCCACATCCTTTCATGTATTTATACCTGCTCCTGTATCTTTTACTTCATACATCTGATGAAATGTGTTCTAGCCCACAAAAGCTTATGCCCAAATAAATTTGTTAGTCTCCAAGGTGCCACAAAGACTCCTTGGTTTTTTTGCTGATACAGACTAACACAGCTACCACTGGAACCCTAGGCTTCTGTAAGCTTCAGAGAAGCAATTAAGAGCTGTTTATAGGTCCTCCTTTGAGTGTGCAACTACAGTACAATCATCTGCGTACTGGAGTTCGGTTATTGTTGCTGATATTACTTTAGTTCTGGCATGGAGACGAGAAAGGTTGAAGAGGTTGCTGTCAATCCAATATTGGATGCCAATGCCCTGTGACTTGGGTTAATGTTTTCATAGCTGCTAAGAAAATGGAGAAAAGGGTGGGTTCCAGTACACAGCCTTGTTTTACACCAGTTTGGATGACAAAGGTAGAACCACTGCACAGGATGGAGGCAGTCATCTGGTTGTGGAGGAGTCTTACAATGGGTGATAAATTTGCTTGGGCAGCCAAACTTTGACATAATTTTCCACAGAGCCTCATGGTTGACAGAGTTGGAGGCTTTGGTCAGATCGATAAAGGCCATATACAGCTCCTGGTGTGGTTCTTGACTTTTTTCCTGGATCTGCCTGGCTCCGAAAATCATGTTGGTTGTGCCTCGTGATGTACGAAGCTGCATACACTGGGACTCAGGAAGTACTTCCTCTGCAAGAGGGAGGAGGCACTTCAGTAAGATTCTATCAAGAATCTTCCCAGCGATGGATAGGAGGGAAATGTCTCGTTAGTTGCCACAGTTGGCCTTGTCTCCCTTTTTGAAAATCGTGCTGATGTTAGCATTACGTAAGCCAGCAGGGATTTCTTCAGTGCACCAGGTTTTGAGCAGCAGCAAATGAATCTTGTTAGTCAGTGTTTCTCCCCCCACTTTCAGTACTTCAGCTGGTATGCCATCAGGACCTGGTGGTTTATTGTTCTTCATCTGTTTAATTTCTTTGCAGATCTCCTCAGGTGTCGGTGGCTTGAGTTTCCCAGATTGGGTGCTGAGGGATGGAGTTGACGGTGTTGTCAGTCACAGTCGATTCTCGATTTAGAAGCTTTTGGTAGTGTTCCTTCCAGCACTCTGTGATAGATTCGTAATGAATGAAGCTAAGATGTAGTGCTTAAGTAAAGACGCTCCTATACCAATGGGAGAGCTTCTCCCATCAGTGTCGTTAATATACGTCCCTGAGAGGTGGTACACGATCTACATAGGGGGTTAGGTCAGTATAACTACATCGCTCCTAGGTGTGGATTTTTCACACTGAGCAACATAGTTATACCGATATAGGTCTATAGCATAGACCTGGCGTTGGAGTTGCAACAGAACATTTACCAAGATCTCGGGGATGGGGAATTGCAGGATCAAGTAAAAGCCATGCTTTGTGAAGCACACTGTGGCCCTGACCTAGAGCCCGTTGAGATCAACAGAAATACTCCCACTGACTTCCAAGGACTTTGAATCAGGCCCTACATGCCAACAGCAGCTTTGAAATGCAGACAGCCGTCAACATGGCAGACTGTACAACAGCAATAGAGGCAGACTGTACAACAGCTGTACATTCCAGCTAAAGAGAGAAGGGCTGACTCCTTCTCTTACCAAAACCAATATTTAAGGCCCAGGCAGAACAGATAAAAATATCAATGTCCTAAGGTCTCAGATGAAGGATCAGCTCTGAGTTCCATGAACTTATCAATTCTAAGGCCAGAAGGAACCATTGTGATCATCTAGTCTGACCTACTGTGTAACACAGGCCATAGAACTTCCCCAATATCCTTCCTTTTGAACTAGACAAAAATGTAAGCCTTCAAGAAGCTGAAGGGCTAAATTGATCCTACTGTATTTGAGACTAAAGGTACGCCTACACTGCCAAAAAAAAAAAGCAGCGTGCCAGTGAGTCTCAGAGCTTGGGTCAAGTAGCTCAGGCTTCTGTGGTTCATTCTATAGGGCTATAAATAGCAGTCTTGACGTTCCCACTCAGGCTGGAGCCCAGGTTCTGAGACCTTCTCCCTTCACTGGGTTTCAGAGACCGGGCTCCAGTCCAAGTGGGAACGGTCACACTGCTATTTTTAGCCCTGAAGCACAAGCCCAAATCAGTTAACCTGGATTCTGAGACTCTCTGTTGCGGGGGTTTTCTGCAGTATAGATGTAACTTATGATTCTTGGGACTTTATGTATTTCAAACCTGAGGCTTAAAATCAGTAATTCACTATTTTTATCTTCTTTGGTAAAAACCCCAAGACACTTTTTTTTAAAAGTATATTTGAGAAGACAATTCACATGGACAAAGAACACCTTGGTAGTGATGAAGAAGCTGACTGACTGGCATACCTAAGATTACAAATAGCTCTGGCCTCTCCCATTACGTGAACCGCACTCCCAGAGTGCTGATGTGTGGATGAATAAGCAGAAAACCTGCCTACCTTTTGTGCAGAGTCAGCTAAAAGACATTTGGGAATAATATGCTAATACACCTTTATAAATGCCCTCTTCAATTCATTTATATTTGTACCCTGGGCTGACCCTTTGTTTCACTATGAAGCCGTGTACTCAATACTTTCATCTAATGCCATAATTCTCTTCACTGTACAACCAGATGTAGCCTCTTGTATAGAAAACAGTTTAATCAACAACAGGATGCTACCAAAGCAGTGCCTGGGGCCAACCGACTCTCCTTCAGAGATGCGACATCAGACAAGGGACTCAGCTTTTCCCCAGTTAGAAATAAAGGTCCATGTACAGTATGTGTAATTAGAATATCCAGCAAAGAGTGATGCCAAAAGGTAGGTGTTTTGAAAAGTCTCCAGTACCAGCTAAATGAACAACATGAAAAGAATTACTGGTAAATAACATTTTTGTGCAATACTGACATCAGCAATTTATTTGAACAGCTGGGTCTCCTGTATCACACAGTAGATACAAGTAATGTCATATTTACACTTTAAACCATTTTCTAACAAATTTACCCTCCTCCCTCCAGCCGAAGATTCTAAAAATGAAAACGCTTTGCATGGTCCTTATGTATATGTAGGAAACATTGAATCATCTCCTTTACCCCTAAAGCCAGCATTTTCCAGACTTCTGAAAACTGAACCTTCCCTTTAATTCTACCACATGGTGTTAAAGGCCTATTCCCCACTCCCCCCACCCAGTTTGTGTTAAATCAAGAATAGGCATTTTATTTCTTCTTGGAGGAATCTGGTAAATTAACAGCGGCATAAATGTAAATGATTTCATTGGGTTTTTATATTAAAACACATAGCCACCTCTCCAGAGAAGTCTGAATACACACCACCCCAATGATGTCAGCTAAAAATATCTTATCAGCATTATCCAATTTATTAGTCTAGCCAGTAAGCCGCTGCAAACCCAGTTAGAGATTAAATGTCAGAACAAAGTTCATCCTGATTGTTTCCCACTCAAATGAGGAAAGTGAACAATCGCAGGCTTATAAATTTGTCGCTACCCACATTTAGACAAGGGCAGAAGTGTCAGTTTGTCATGCAACACTGCCTGCCTAAGTATCCAATGGATGAACAGAGGGATTGTTTATGTTGTGCAGCTCTAGAGAAAATGACCTTTCCTTAGCTAAACTACGCCAGGGAGGCACAGGACTAGACAAATATCACCATTTCAGACAGCCTGCTTTCCTGCCCCTGGATACCCAGCAGCAGCTATGTACAATTATTATTACTACTTGTATTAACATAGTGCCTAGGTGTCCTCATCATTGTGCTTGGCGTCATCCCCAGCACTGACTCCTCCATCTTTGGATCAACTCCATAATATTTCCGAGGCAACGACTGTTTTTACCTTAGTTCCCAATTCTTCACACATGGTTTATAGGGCTCCTGGCACCCTCACCTCTTACAGCTCTGTTGTAAGTTCCAGTAGAGACCATGGTCACTGGAATGTCTTCTGCTCTTGCATGTCCAGACATGATCTCACCTTGGATTTAGGGATTAAGAAGAAAACTAATGGAGTCATCAATACAGGCCAGGGCTTTTACAGACCCTTTGCAATAACACTGTGCAGCACAAGCTGCATACTTAGTCTGCAAGCTAGAGTGTGTGTCTGGGGGTGCCCAGTACCTCAATAAAGAATCCCGTTTGTGTTGACTTCATGAGTCCCATCCTTTCCATAGCAATGGACACACCAGAAATATAGCTTTGCTAAAACATTATAAAAATGTTCCACTCACCCGGCTCAACTAGCAAGGGGAATTGATGAGGCCGGCGGTGAAAGCAGGACAGTCCCAGTACAAGGGAGGGAAACGTTTGCCAAGGGACAATAGGTAGGTCCACCCCCTGGGAGTCTCTGGCACCCAGTGGCCAGCTGGAGGTGAGGGGTGCTGATTGGCCAACATTCCCTTTCTTGCAGCCCCTTCAAGCCACAGTGGGGTAAATAGAAACCTAACTGAGGTACTGGGGTAATCGTGTTTATTCGTCACAACTCATGGCTGGTTTCCAGTGTGGTTAAGAGAATAAAATGAACAGTTCCCAGAGATAAAAGACCTGAGATTTGGTGATGGGCTTTGAGCTCATGTGATAGAGTGAGATGTTGTGATCTTTGCAGGCTGAGGTCAGATCCTGCGGCCTCTCAGGCCGAGATCCCCACCCTGCTGCACCTCTCAGTTGCTAGCACTCAGAGAGCACTGAGTTGTGCGGGATAGGCTGAGGAGAGCCGCCCACCATTATGGGTTATATGGTAAGGAGCCCTGTAACCCCCACACTGGAACCAGTTAAATGCCTGGTAGAGGAGAGTCTGAATGATGGGCAGGAGCACCTCTGCCTTGTGTTAAAGATTTTAAAAAGTTGCGACCGCTGCTTAATTCCCTGCATGCGTCTGTCCTCATTTTGCCGCTGTTTCTACATCAATGTCAACACAACATTTCAGTTCCCTTTAAGAGTCTTTAAAAACATAAAATCTATTTTCCATACATTCCTCTTAACAAAGTCAAAACTACACACTGAAGTTAAAAGGGAAAGAGAATAAACACTAGCTTATACCTTCCTTTGGCTTTATCAGCCCATCATGGCAGGGACTGTATTTACTTTGGGTCTGTATGTTGCTCTGAGAATGCGATCAGCACTTACAACACCAAGCATCCTTTTGTAGTCATTGTGACACTAAGCCATTCCTGACAAACACATCGCTTACAGCTATCACAGTTTGTTTATTATTAGAGTTAGTTGAAAATTTTCCATCCACATTTTTTGTGTTAAAAAAAAAAAACTTTTTGATTAAAAAGAAATTTTCTGGAAAAATATATCCCTGTGTGTCAAAAAATTTCACAGAGAAAATAATAATTGCCCAACCAGCAAACCCTAATATTTACTACACCACAGTCAGAGCAGTAGTTTGATTATCTTTCTCCCTGATGCATTATAAAGAATGTCATCATACACCAATTGCTTAACTCTTGAAAATGCAAAGCAAAACTGGCAGTGGAATGCTCTTTATGAATGCTAAACATTGCTTTCCCATAAAATACAGAGAGCTCAGGATAATTGTGGTATGCCTGCCATAATGGTACTGTGCGATTAAATTATTATGCGATGAAGGTAGAACTGTTTAAATTAAGAGCATATGGAAAATATGACAGCAAATCAGTTAAATTAAAGATGCACTTAATTAAAACATTGAGGCACAATATTGCTTGATCCTTTAAAATTACCCCCTTTTCCTAAATACTCTAATGCATGCATTTTCTGACAGATAATGTGTGAACCAGGCAATACCTTCCATGAAACTATGCTAGAATTTTATCATGCACCAAAGTCCTGAAATTTGACAAGATGGACTGGTCAAACCACTGGAGTTTAAAAGGAAACGATCAGCAGTTAAATTACAGGAGGTACTCTAAGCATTGCAGGTTTCATGTACCAAATAATAATCTTAGATTTCGATAATGTCTTTCACATCAAAGTGCTTTACAAGATTAGAGCCAAGTAGTCCTTTAGCTCTTACTCAAACAAAATGAATTCACTGTGGTGCAGAGTGCATGGTGTCCTGCACCACTAAAGCCCCCTTTGTATAGGGGATGAGAGAAAACACGGATAGCCACACGTTGGATGGACCTGTATATACTCTGACCCCTGGGGCGGTGCTGCATTGGTTAAAAGATAGGCTAGGGCAAGACTCACAGAATACATGATTATGCAAATCCAGTGACTCAAAGCCTCCCAAAAGGGAATGGAGAGGGGCCGCAGATAGAATCCAGCCCAGAGACTGGAATAGCAGTCACAGAGGGGCTGGCCTGGTGTCTGGCTGCGGGATCATGTGTGTTCGAATTCCATTTCTCCCACTGTCTGCCTGATTCCCTGCTGGCTGATTTAGACTTTGTGCAAGAAGGGCTGGATTTCATCCCATAGAGTGACCTGGGGCTGAGCAATTCAGAATAATGATGGGCCTGAACAGAGGAAAATCAATACAGATTTGTCTGGTTTGGACTGCAGCCCAGAAGTGCTTTATGCCATGGAAAAAGAAAGATAAGCATCTGAAAAACAAAGTTCCACTTCTATCTAGTGATACCTCATGTAGTAATATATTAAGGAAGGGCAGGTTAATTACCAGATATGATTTTTCACAACCATCTCTTTGGCACTAAATTTTCTTGTAAAAGTGTCTCACTCGCATCAACCAGGTCATTATTTCCCCAACCTTTCTGGGCAACTGTACAAGTTTACTAGACCGAGACTGTGGCCATATCAACCAGTGCTTGCCAACTCCCACTTAAATGTATCTGCATTAGCCAGTCACGGAGCTTTGACTGCTCCAGACAACCCCAATTTGTTGGAGAAGACAAGCTTCATTGTTGGTTAACATTGAAGAGGGCACCAGTAACTGGTTCAGGCCCAGCTCAGCGAGTCATTATTAAGGTAGCAAGGGGGAGTACGGAATATCAATCACAGAAGGCTGACGTACAATTACTGTGGGTGTACAGGAATTTGGTAACATCCCTTTAAATAATATGGGATGCCTCTAGTGGGCCTCCTTGTCTTGTGTCGCAGAAGCCAGCAGAACCTAACAGAGCAGCAGAGTATATAATTGTACCTAGGCATTGTATGTTTGTGTAGTTTGTAATGTGCATGTGATTCTCTCCTATTCTTAAAGTTGTGCACAGAGCAAAGACAAACAGGTAGGTAAATCAGCGGTTGGGGAAGCCCTGAAATAGGTCACTAAGGGCTTTTCTTCACTACCGTGGTAAGTCAACCTAAGTTGCACTACTCCAGCTACGCGAATAACGTAGTTTGAGTTGACATAGCTTAGGTCGACTTACCCTGGTGTCTTCACTGCTCTGCGTCTACGGGAGATGCTCTCCGGTCAACTTCCCTTACTTTTCTTGGGGAGCTGGAGTACCGGAGTCGACCAGAGAGTGCTCTGATGTTGATTTAGTGAGTCTTCACTAGTCCCACTAAATCGATCCCTGCTGGTAGTGAAGACAAGCCCCATGATGCAGATTTTTCAGAGTAACAATCTACAAAATTTTCTATTCCCAATAGCTTTGAGGAGGTGAATGTGGTTAGCTCATTGGGATTGAAGTCAAGGAGAACTGTCCCTATCTCTGAGCTGCTGTGTGGCCTCACACAAGTCACTTGGACTTGTGGTGCTTTCTCCACTTGAACTATAAAGATAATAGTAGTAATGCCCCACTTTGCCAAGCAATTTGAAATCTTTGGATTGGAGGCACTAATAACAAAAAGAGTAAGGATATGTTGGTTTTAATGGAAATACAAATACAAAAATAACATCAAACAGATGTAGGTGTATAGAAATGCTCTTACCAAACAATACTGTTCATGAAGTGTCCCAGCTGGTTCTGCCATTACACAGCATGCATGGCTGTCTACAAGTCATTTTAAAGGATGTTTATAAAACAGCTTGAAAACAAAAATGTGATGTTTAAACCTGAAAACAGGCATTAAGTAGTGATGTGTGATTTGAGCTGTCATCTGGCTATGTCTCCTTAGGCATGAAACAGAAGGGTTAATTGGTTAAAAAGATACTTTAATTGAATGACAATATTGAGCAAAATTTCATATTATTTATCCCTATAGCATAAAAGGCCAAACTTTCTTTTAAAAATAGACAACCAAGTTTTCCCTTCCAAACATCCTCCTGGAGGCAGGTATGCAGCCTCACCTGCACATTTACAGTGTGCATTCGGTTATTCATTTTTGCATTCCAAAATAGATGCTTTCCATGTGCATTGGCTTATTTGGCTTGTATGTGTTGTAGGCAAATATAGGGTCTGATTTAAAAGTATTTAGGTAAAATTTTCAGAAGTGCCGAAGTCCCATTTTCTGAAGTGACATAAACACTTAAGAGCCTAAATCCCAATAGGTTCCTAATTGCCTAAGTCATTTTGAAAATGGGTTTTAGACATGTTTGAAAATTCTTCTGTTAGGGATTATTTGTGATGCTGTAGCACCCATGGTACTACACATTTTCTAGACATACATGAATAGACAGACCCTGACCTAAAGAGTTTAAATTGTAAGACCCTTCTCCTGTAATCACATCAGTGCAGGTGATCTCTTACGCCAGCACAGAACATCACTGCCTTCAATGAGGCTCTGTATGGTCACGTGAGCCCAACTGTAGTCAGGGCTCAGGAAATGGTGCCTTTGTAGTGACTCTTGCCACAGTATAGCTACTTTCCCAGAGTTTTCTTAGCTGAGATTTTACCCCACAGAGCATGAGAAGCAGTTTGAGAATCAGACAATTCCCAAACACAGTTGGAACTTCCTACCATGTAGGAAGAACAACTTCCTGGCCTTGACGAAAAGACTGACGCTTCCTGCTCCCACAATAAGACTGCGTTTTGAACAGCTGCTATATATGGAGCATAACACCAGACCCATTTTTAGCAGCAAAACCAATGTAAATTACTCAGGAAAAAAATAGCTTCTCACCATCTTCCTTGATAGTAGTTGCTGATGCTGAGAGAAAAATTATTGTCATGTGGCTGGGAATCCAAGGCAGATTTTAAAATGTAGATTTTATGTATGGAATGTACAGAAACAAAGAGAGGAAAAAAACTAGTAAAGATAGGACCTATCTGCCCCTTCCATAAGATAATTATATGTTTTCAATATACATCCCACACATAAACAAGCACAAGTGACAACTACTGACATCCAACATTCAGCTCATTGTTGCAGTACAAAGTGAAACTTTTGTCAGGGAGGAATTCAAGTGCCACTCACTGGCAGTGAATAGGGAAACTTTAACAACTCTGAAATTTAACAAGAGGAGTCAGGACTACGAAGCTGACAGTGATAAGTTTCCAGGAACTTCTAGCAATTAATTTCAATTGTTTGGCACGTCGGCACATTTGTGAGGTGTTAGGAACAAGATGGTACATGAGATGTAAGCACAGAAATTCCATTATCTGTTAAACTTTGCATATACAGGGTTGTTGTAGCCATGTCAGTCCCAGGATATTAGAGAGACAACGTGGGTGAGGTAATATATTTTATTGGACCAACTTCTTTCTGTGAGAAAGTCAAGCTTTCAAGCTACACAGAGCTCTTCTTCAGGTCTGGGAAAGGTACTCAGAGTGTCACAAACAAATGCAAGATCAAATAGATAGTTGACATAAGTAGTTCACAACATCGTGGTCCAAGTTCTACCCTCTGAATAACCCATTAGACAACTTGACTCTCCTCCATTAATTCTACCATCATAATCTTTTGTGAACTGGTGGCCAGATTACTTGTATCTAGTGGCAGGATAGCGGAGCCGATGAAGGGCCATGATTTTCTGCTTGTGGGATGAAGAGCAGCTGCCGGTTGAAATTATTTTTGTGATTGCATTTTGAACTTACAGCAAAGGCATCCAAAGTCTAGAAAAAGCACTTTTAACATATGCATTATAAATGGGAAAAAAGGAAAACAATAATAGTACGTTCTGCTACACTGTTCAGTCTGCAAGTGACTGGAGGAAGGATATCAGCAGAGCACTGGTTATCAGTAGAGGTAATAGAGATTATCTAAATTAATGCACAAATCCAAGCCCCCTTCTGCCTATAACATATAAAAAACCCAAGCTAACTTAGAAACAAACCTCCATTTACACACACCCCTCTCCAATAACACACATTTTTAAATATGCAAGCTTACTTAAAAACCATGTTCACAGTCAGCTACTTTTCCCATTGAAATCCAGTGTTGGAATGCTTATTCTTACTTCCAGCTAACCTAACCCTCGTGACTATGCAAAGCCAGATTTGCAACATCAGAACAGCCTCTCTCCTGTAGTTTAGTGTTTACAGATTAGGCTGAGACTGGCAAGGCTCACAGGATAGTAAGAGGCAGTCTAAAGGTTAAAGGGACTTTTCTGGATCTCAAGACCAGTTCAGTTCACAGGGACAGAAAATTTGGGGATAGTTCTTATTCTACCCTAATGGACTCACCCATCCCAACATAAAAGCTGCAACTGCATTAGGACCTTTACTTTAAAAATGTTCTTCACAGTGTAACAGACATTCAATACTATGTACAAAAATGGTAAATAAATAATACTTAGCACTCATATAGCAGTGTCCAAATGTTAACTAAACCTCACAACAGGTTTTATGCACAGGGAAACCGGCACAGAGCGGTTCAATGATTTGCCCAAGGGCATAAGGTGAGTCAGTAGCAAAGCTAGGATTAGCATCGAAGAGCTGCTGCTTCAGAGTCTGAGGCTGACGTTACCAGATCCTGTGGCCCCTCTCAAAACTTACTTTTTCTGCTGACGTTACATTGGTGAGGTATTCCTTTTGTTTTCTTCCAACTGCCTCTTATGTTATATGTGGAAAACCATGTAGCATACACAGGACTTGGTTCATCAGGGTGCAATTTACACCTCCCTGAATCAGATAGTAGTGCTCGCATTTCCACCACCTGTTCTCTTTTAGGGTTTCCTCCAGGGGAGAGCAGCTTTAATTTATGGTTGACACTCACAGGAGTCCCGTGGCAGAGGCGTTACGGAGATGCCGGGATTCAACACATCCCCTGGCTAGCCCTGGCCTGTTTCCAGCCAGTGCCATTCATATGGGGCTGTCAGCCCAGTGAGGGCCCTCACAAGGGAGGGGAGCTTGCTTTCCACTGAGACAGCCTCCTCACAAGTCAAACTTTCTGTTGCTAGGATCCTTCAGTCTTATCCAGTATAGGCCTGAAAATGACCTGGGGCCTTTGTGGAGTCAATGGCCAAATTCCCACCAGTAGTGCAGGATGGAGCCCAAAGTCTGTAAAATTTCAGCTTGCAAATACCATTCAGTTCCCTGTTTACAGCTGTCTTTTCTGTTTATAATTTACTCGGAATGACATATCTGAATCAAGCCTCTCTCTGCCGTTTTAATGACTAGTTTTATTCTAATGAAACAGTGGGTTTGGAGTGGTGAACGTGACAGCAAGCCATTGCCACAAGGAAGAACCATAAATTACCTCATTACTGTTTCCCTGCAACTCTGAACACCACCACTAGCAGTTCCAATTGCCTCCTAATTGCATCATTCCCTAGCATCCTGGGGTTTAACTCAAAGAACAGCTAGTATTCACCTCTCAACCTTCATTTACAAGTACCCGAACCACCAGCTGCGTGTTGCTCTTCTTCTTAGGCTCCACAGGGTGATTAGCTAGCAAGTATTTTGATTTAAAGTTGTAGGTCAGAATGTACCAGGACTTCATAAACTGCTTGCAAGTGCTGAATTTTGTATAGTGGTATTTTCAAGAGAATGGTCATTAAGTTGCAAAGTGTTTGTTCGGGCAGATGCAGTGGTTTCCATGGCATGCTCACCAGAGGAGAAGCTCACCAGAAGGTTTTAAAAAAACAAAAAAAAAAGTAGCAATGCAGATAAGCCCATTGTAATGCAAGTCTCCTGCTTCTCCCACAAATGTACTGTGGATTTATTTTTGATTCTTGGAAGGGATGGTTTTGTTGAGCAATCTTTTTTTTTTTTTATTAATGCATTATCCAAAGCTCTAGGCACATACACAACTCTTTAACATACTTGAAAATGCAAATGGAGGAAAAATTCCAGGAGTTAACAGTGATGCCAAATTCTATGCTGATAAGAATGCACTTAACCTTTAACGACCGCAATGGGAGAGACCCATGAGCATCTAATGGCAGAATCTGATCCTCCAGGAGTTCGTTGTTGTGTGAATAGGGAAAATATTTTGCCAACACACATGCCTTTTAGAGAAAGGAAGAGGAAACATCAAACAGGAACACCCTGCAGTCTAGCTTGAGCTTCTGTCAGGATGCATGTGATGTGACGATGCGCTTGGTTTTGTTTGTTTTTAATTTTCATTCAAGCAGTCAGTCTCAATTAACAACTGTTCAGGCTTAAATCTGTTTTGCAAATTTTTGTGAAGTGAACAGCCACGGCAGATTTTCCTCATCTGTTTGTTAAGCATGTATGAATGCAAAACAGGATTTCCAACAGCAGAAAATAAAAAATGGGAGGGCTGATTTTAAGCCCTGGGTGCCTCAATGGGACAGCCCAATTCTGTATTTGTTTGCTCAAATAGCAACAGCCATGTAAGTGACCATTTCATTGCCATACACACCCAGGAAAGTTGACTAACTTACTGTAAAGGGCTCAAGTGCATTTCGTATTGGGACAACCATTGAAATTCAAGGAAACTTCCAGCTAAGATGATATTAATATCCAGACCACCTCTTAACTCACATCCTTATCACACACACACACATACACAGAGGGCCAAACCCTCAGTTCATGTAATTGATACCTAGGATGCTGCACCAGCTTTCACCAGCCAAAGTATCCAGCCCACTTAATGCACAACCACACAATCTCTGTCTCAGGTCTAACAAAGAACCTCCTGGGACTGCACACATCCCAGTTCCACACACCCATGCTCAAATGTAAACCCTTGTTTCCCCTCTCCTTCAGGTTAACTGCTTCCCCAAGGCTCCCTGCCAGTAATAAATGAGTCTTTAAGGCACTGTGCCCCTCTGAATAGTGGTAAAAGTTACCTTTTTAGGACAATAGCACATTACAATGATGTAACCCAATAGGTTTTACTATTTGCCTGAGAGTTCTGCCAGTCTTTCCTTGCAGTGCTAACGTGGGAACGGGGGACTCAGGAAAATACAGCCTCTTTTGCAACAGTGAATCGAATACAAATAAATAATTAAATAAATCTGTTCTCCGAAGTCTTCTGTATGACACTCTGGTTTTGGCTCCAATTGCCATAGCAACAAGAGTCCATCTCTTCAGAAAGCAGCCAACAGACTGAGAAAGGTCACCCAAGACCTTTAGAAGGAATCAGAAGCCGCCTGACATATAAGGTATCTCAGAGGGAGAGACAGAGAGAAAGAGTTGTGCTGACCTGGATCCAGGACAGGGGAAGAGAACAGCTACCCCCCATTAGTTTGTATTTTTTGTTTTGGTATTTTTGAGTTTACTGCTTATTTAGACTGTAAATTCTTCCAGACAGAAACTGTCTCTTAATATGTGTTTGCACAGTGTCCAGCACAATGAGGCCGCAATTCTGGTGGGAGGCTCTAGGTCCTCCTTCTTCCATTCCTTTCCATCAGCTCAGCAGCATTGATGGGACCAAATGAAGACTTCCCACCACCGTGTTTTGTGCCAGCTTCATTAATCTATGAACCCTTTTGTTCTATGTCATTCTTCACTGTTTCTATCCAACGCATCCTCAATCTTCCTCGACTGCTAGCTCTATGCTCTCTGGGGTGTATCACCATGTGTGGTATCCTTTCTGGGTCTATTTTTGACATGTGTCCAAACCCTCAGAGTTATCTTTCTTGAATCTTCTGTAACATCTTTATTTCTTGTCCTAACCACTTTCGTTTCACTTCCTTTTTTAATTTTCTGCAGTCTTGAAACTCTCAGTATTCCTTTGAGTGAGCTCATTTCTGTTTTTATCAAAATGGCTTTAGCCTTCCAGAGCTTACAGAGTGTTTTTAATGCAGTGGTGCCTCACTCAGTTCTTTTTACATCATCTTCACAATTCCCATTCTTCAATACTAGTCCTCCAAAGTTTACAAATATTTCCACTTGTTCTAGTTTTTTGTCTCTGACTTTGATCTTTACCTCTTCATCTGGTCTTCCAAGTGCCATAATTTTTGTCTGCTCCATGCCGATCTTCAGCCTGAATTTTCTGCTGTCTGGTCTACCCTGTCAGTTATTCTCTGTAAATCCTCATTAGACAATACTATGAGATCAACATCTTCAGTGAAGCTAAGGCGGTCCTCCCACTTCACATGACTCCTCCCATTTCATCTCTCAGTGCTACAGTCATTGCTGCTTCTAGTACCAAACTGAGCAAATCTGGTGATGGTGATAGCACACATCCTTGTCTGAACCATTCTGTCAGCTCCTTGCTACTCTCTCCACACTCATCGGCTAGTTGCAGATATTTTCGACTAGCTTCATCAGTTTCTCTGGGATGCCGTAGGTTCTCAAAACTTAACCCTTTTGGCCAAAGGCTGTGGCATCAAAAGCCTGTTTGAAGTCTATAAAGTTGTTAGAACACAACACAAACCTGTTATATGTGCTTCTCTGATTTCTGCCTTATCTCAAATAGCTGATCTATATTATACTTCATCCTGGTCTAAATCTGGTCTGTTTCTGTGCATGCACCGCTTCCACGTACCTCTTCATTCTCCTCTGGAACACCTTAGTGAATGCTTTTCATGGAGCAGTCAATAAGCTGATTCCTCTGTAAGTCTTGCACTCACTTTTATCTCCTTTTTCATAGATCAGCACTATTGTCGCGTTCCCCCATTCGCTCGGCACTTGGATCTTGTTTGTAAAGCTTGATGGATGTCGTGGGCATCGCCTTTACTGTGTCTCTCTGACCTGCTTGCAAGAGCTCTGCAGTTATCACTTCCTAGCGCTTTTTTTTTTTTCAAATTTTCTATGGAGACCTTTACTTATTCCGGCATCTGACCTCCCTTTTTAATACTGGGACTGGAAGCTTCTCCACGACCATTTCATCTGCTATGTTGAACAACTCTTCAAAATATTCTTTCCAATGCTCACTCTTTGCTTGTTCATTCTTAATTATTTGACTGCACTTGTCTTTCACTGCTGACATCTTCAATTCATGTATTTCACTCAGTTCTCTTATCTTGCAGTGCAGCCCATGTCCCATTTCTCAGGTATTCTTCTGCTTCTTTACAGTGTTTGCATCTACTGTTGTTTCTGTCTCTCTCTGCTGTTTTATCTCTCAGTTCAGTCTATTGTACTGAGCTTTCAGACTTGTGTCTTCCTTTTTATTCTCTTTCACTTGCTATGCTGGTGACTCAACAGTAGCACTTCATTCGTTCTCCACCTTGGTTTTGGTCTTGTAGCCCAAAGTTTGTTCAGCCGCTCTCATTATCCCATTATTTACACTGTTCCATGCCTCTTCAATGTTCATTTCTTCTTTCACCAGAAACGCGATATTTTTCTGCATAGCGTCTTTGTATTCTTTCCTGATATCTGGCTCTTCCAATTTGTCCAAGTCATAGATCTTATTTCTTGGCACTTTTTTGGTTGCTTTCAGCCTCATCGATGCCAGCACTAATTTTTGATCCAATCTGATATTGGCCTCAAATGGTCTGCATAACAGCACACTTGCTTTCTGTCTGCAATTCACCAATACAAAGTCTATCATGTTCTTCAAGTACCCATCAGGCGTTATCTAAGGCTTTGTCTATACTGGCAAGTGAAAGACAAAACTTTTGTTGTTCAGCGGTGTTAAACTCCCCCCCGCCAAAAGACAAAAGTTTTGTCAACGACAAGTGCTGATGTGAACAGCGCTTTGTGGTAGGAGCGCTCTCCTGCCAACAACACTAACTCGGGTTGTTAGGGGTGGAACCAAACAGTAGCTACACTGCACACCTTTGAGCGGCACGGCTGTAGCAGCACAGTCATGTTGCTAAAAGCTGCATAGTGTAGACATAGCCCAAGTTCACTTTCTGTGAGGCTTTCTTTGTTGAAATAGCAGCTTTGTCATCACCAGTTTTTTGCTTAGAAATTCAGTAACCTGTCTCCGCTTTCATTTTCTTCACTGAGTCCAAAACTGCCTGTTGCTCCAGCCCAGGAATTCCAGTCCCGTTCCATTTTTACATTGAAATCTCTCATCACCAATAACATATCTTGTCTTGCAACTTCTTGTATTACTTCCTGTAGATCGTTAGAAAATGTGTCCATTTTTTCCTCCGAGTGCATCTAGCACCTAGTGTAATGCAAATACCTAAATAGCATTAAAGTGGTGAATGAGATGTGTGGGGGTAAACATATGTTAAAGAAAGGTACCATAACTGGGCATTTCCTTAGTTTTAAAGTGGGGGATAGCTCAGCGGTTTGAGCATTGGCCTGCTAAACCCGGGTTTGTGAGTTCAATCTTTGAGGGGGCCATTTTGGGATCTGGGGCAAAAATTGGGCATTGGTCCTGCTTTGAGCAGGGGGTTGGACTAGATGACCTCCTGAGGTCCCTTCCAACCCTGATATTCTATGAAAGATGTTAGTGGGCAGGTATTGCCTTTGAGCAACCTTGACTGATTTTTAACAATTTATTTTTCTTGGTGGAATTTAGAGCAGAATTATTGTCTTCATAGTCCCCCCCTTTCCTTCTATAAATCACATCAGCACATCCACACATAGAATTTCCTCCAACTGTTGTAATACTAGGGCATTGTGTGTCCTCCAAGACACCCTGTACACAGTTCCTGGAAATTTTTAAGTTGTACATACAGATTACATGGGAGAGATGCACAAAGACTCTTTGCCCCTCCATTAAGATTGTTATTTACACTTGCATGTAGGATATCATACACCTAATTTTTTAACATTATTTTCCAGAAAGAGTTGAAAAACCATCTGTGGTAGAAAAATCAACCACGGTTTTAACTCCAGAGAGGTATAAAGGTCCTGTCCAAGGCAAAATCCTGCTACAAACTTAATTATGGAGCCACTATCTCGGTCTCCATGATAATCCATGGAAAGGTTTAACCTTGAAACAGTGCAGCCCAGCCCTCTAACATGAATGAATGATAACAGTGACCAGCTTGAAACTTCAATGTATTTTCCACAGGAGCGAATTCCAGAGGTGAGAGCCAGCTATTGAGAAGCTCCTGTTCCCCAGTTAGCTCCTTGATGATCCATACAGTGGTCCTATAGCTGTTTTAAAATGCCTACGTGGGCACTAAAATGTAGGATCTGCATATCCTATTGGTGCCTCAACTAACATTTGAAGAGTAGGCCTACAATAGAAGAGCCAGGACATAAATCACCTTTCCAAAGATGCCAGTCTTAGAGTTCCATTATTCCCATGTCAATAACAGAGCATTAGCAATAATTTTCACTTGAATTTTATTCATTCAACAGCAAATGCTGTTATGGTTGAAAATGGAAATTTGGCATCAGTGAAAGAGGTAGGACAAGATGAGACACATACTGCCCAAACTTCAGTGGTTGGCACAAATGCTTTCAAATTCCACCTTATATGGGCACATTTAACCACTTTAGAAATGAAAGACAACCAAGGTATTACCCTGCCTTTTCATCAAGCTGTTTCATCTCCATAGGGGGAATGCATATTTACATGATAAATGAGGCTTCTACTAAAGCATAATATATTTATGCTATATCTCAAGCCACCGGCACAGTATCATTCAGGCAAGCTCTGCAGCAGAAAATAAATGCCAAATCTCGGCAGTAAAGAAGTGTAAAAACTAACTGATAAACTGCATATGGACCCCTGAGAATTCAAATGTGAGGAGATTTCATACAGCTGAAATTACACGCTGTATCTCTGTAATTTATAGAGGGATTTAAAATGTGGGTTGATTTTTGTTAATAATGGTTCCTGGAGCCAAGAAACCAAAAGGAAAACCATCTCCATTATATTATATATATATATATACACACACATATACATATTATCTTTCCATTAGGGCAAGAATGTAAGAGAGAGAAATGTTATATTGATATTATTCCTCTTTGTCTCAACCAGGCCAGACAGGGAATTAATGTATTACTAATGCAGACTGACCTATTGACTCGTCACTCCAGAATTCAAACCTCAAAGGCAAGGGCTATAATGAGTGTTGTGTTCTCAGGCTAGTTCCTTCCAGACAACATTCAGCCCTGTGAATGTTTCACAAGCCCATCCGTGTATAAAGCAAGTGCTTCTCCTGGCACAGGTATTGTTCCACATGTGTCCGAGGTGAGTCATATACAACAGCTCTGCTGCATGGAGGTGTAAGCATTGTCCTGGCTTAAGATAGCTGAAATAGTTGTTGAAATTACACCCATCTGTCTGCCTGCCAACACAGCGTCTGCTTAGCGGATTAATAAAGTGAATGAAGTAGAGAGTGAGCAAGTTCGCTGCACTTTGACAAGAACAGAAAGTTTTCAAATCATCTTTATGTGGAGGCCAGGGTCTGACTGCACAGCAGCTCTGAAGGCCAATCACCATGGTCAGTGCCAGATAACACCGCTAGTTATCACTTGTGAATTCAAGATTAAAGCATGACCTTCTGAGAGTAAAATGATTCCCCTGCTGCCTAGCGGCAGCTTCAGTCCAGAGAACATCCCAGTCTTTCTCTAATTGGATCGCCTCCTATTTTTAAAGTTTTGTATTTGCAACCAATACTGTACAGCTAATATCTCAGACACCTACAGTGGCTGGAAGTCCTAATGAGAAATTCAGGGCCAGCACCTGGCCTGTCAGGTAGATTGCTAACCAATACCTACTGATTAAAGAAGAAAAGAAAAAAAAAAAGAAAAGTCTGTTGGTAAAAATAAAGGTATCAGTCAGGAGGGCAGGATAATTTAGAAAAACAACTTCCTTACTGATGTTTCTAGACTCCATCAACACATTTAACAGGTACTGGAAATAGTGACTTTTCATTTTTGATAGTTGCAGCAGTGGAGTTAAAAAATGGCATCCGATCATGCATAAAAGATGTAAGAATTCACATCCACTGCGAAGTGACCATTTTCAAGACTCTTAGAAAGGTCATCTGGATTGATTGGTTCAGACAGTGTTGCCAAGCTGACAGCCACAGCCCCCCTCCACTTTGCAGACAGCCATGAGGGCCCGACCTGCTTTTCATTATTGCCTCACAGTGGACAGGCTGAAAGGACAGTGTGATGTTTAGTGCTGCGTGATATGGCATGCAAGCTCCTCCATGCTGATTGCAAGTTCTGCAATCATACCTTGAGTTACCTGGCGATGCTGCATCTCACTCCTGGATTGGACACATGTTCACCTACCACAGTGCCAGAGGCCAAGTAAGTACATCTATAGATAAACACCCACAATTCCCTTAACTCTCCCCAGAAATGCACCATTTCTAGAATAATTTCATTGCCTTTCCTACTTCCAGCTGTTACGTCAGTGTTAGTTTGAGACAAGAGGTCGGGAGACGGTTGAATGGTTGAACAATGAATTGAGGGCCTTGTGCATGTTGACAGGTGCAGTCAAATGAACTAACCATTCTTACTGGGCTGCTGTTTGAGGTTTCATCAGTAAAGTGGTGTCATCAAATGTGAGTAAGGACTGGACAGTTTATAACAATTCCATGACCACAGAGACTTCAGTTGTCTACTATTCCCAGATGTCATGGCCAAAGGGTCACACCTGGTGAGAAAACTCTGGATCTTCAGCTTTAAAAAAATTGAAGTCTCTATTCCTTGACCTAAAAGAGAATCCCTGATAGCTCTGTAATTAGGGCTTCTAGTGTCTATAGGCCAGCCACTAGAGGGCAGCAGTTTGCCATTTTCCCATAGAAGGCTGTGGGTACAACTAGTTGGTACATTGTAATTTTGGGTGACAATCCTGCAATTCATTGCATGCAGGAGAATGGCTGCACCCACGCAGAGTCCCACTTATGTCAGCAGGGCTCCACACAGGCTCAGTGAGCTGTTTACATGCCTCAAATTGCAGGATTTGGGATTGCAGAGATTGGCACATTTCATGGTCAAAAACTGAGCACCTGGAACTCACGGAATAAGATTATAATTATTTCAGTTTAAATAACAACTAAACAAATACCTATCAAGGCTCTAAGTGCCCTAATGTATCATTAACAATACAATTACATTGCAGCAGCACTAAAATGATCCATTCAACAGGGAATCAGCCAGTCAGCCATCTATAAAAACTCAGACCTCTCCAAAAATCCTACCAAACAGATTTCACAACGGAATGTTCTTCAGATGGGCTATAGCCTTAATTTCCAGTGTCTTTGCCTCCATTTATCTATCTTTTAGACTGGAAACTCTTTACTGCACAGATGGGTCCTGTATGGCCCCAAACACATTGTCAGTGCTTAATAAATGATTACCTAAATATGTAGAAAGATACAACAATTAAAATTGGGTATTTTCTACCACTGAAGAATGATTAACATCTTTGACAGATGTGAATGTTGTGGTATGCTAGTAATACATTTCATGGCAGACACACACACATAAATAGTACCCAGTCAGACTACTGATTAGTTTTTTGAATGAAATTCATTAAAAAGACAACATTCCAACTTCCATATGGTTAATGCTATAATTCAAAACACTAGAGTAGCTCTCTGTTGAGAAACTGCCTGTAGGCATTTTAAATTCCATAGACAAATGTTATTGTCTAAATGCACAGTAGGACCAAAAAAAAAAGAAAAAATGAGCTGAATGCATTTCAGTTCTTCTAGCATGAAAAAAATAAAGTAGAAGCCCCACCTCAATCTTTACACATACTGCAGAGGAACTTGTATCTGAGTGGGAAACCACATCTATTATAAGCACTAAGTAAATGAGTGATCTCTGAATGCTACCTGTACGTTAGAACTAGATCATGGTTTTGTTTTTTCCATTTAGAAAGAGTCCAGAGTGAAGTTCTTCATATTTTCATCATCCAGTAGCATCTAGAGGCCTCATCATGCTCAGGGTAGGAGACCCTCCCTTTCCTGAACAGCTTCCACCCTAAACAGACAAGAGAGAGAAAGGTTTCAGAGTAACAGCCGTGTTAGTCTGTATTCGTAAAAAGAAAAAAGAAAAGGAGTACTTGTGGCACCTTAGAGACTAACCAGTTTATTTGAGCATGAGCTTTCGTGAGCTACAGTTCACTTCATCGGATGCATAGCATATCGTGGAAACTGCAGAAGACATTATATACACACAGAGACCATGAAACAAAACTTCCTCCCACCCCACTGTCCTGCTGCTAACAGCTTATCTAAAGTGATCATCAAGGAAGGCCATTTCCAGCACAAACCCAGGTTTTCTCACCCTTCCCCCCCCCCCAGACACACATACAAACTCACTCTCCTGCTGGTAATAGCCCATCCCTCTTTGAAACCTCTCTTTATAATGCGCATGATAATCAAGGTGGGTCATTTCCAGCACTAATCCAGGTTTTCTCACCACCACCACCCCCACACACACACACCCCCCTCCAAAAACCACACACACAAACTCACTCTCCTGCTGGCAATAGCTCATCTTACAATGTGCACAGCAATAATCCAAGTTTAACCAGAACGTCTTGGGGGGGGGGGTTTGTAGGAAAAAAACAAGGGGAGATAGGCTACCTTGCATAATGACTTAGCCACTCCCAGTCTCTATTCAAGCCCAAATTAATAGTATCCAATTTGCAAATGAATTCCAATTCAGCAGTTTCTCACTGGAGTCTGGATTTGAAGTTTTTTTGCTTTAAGATAGCGACCCTCATGTCTGTGATTGCGTGACCAGAGAGATTGAAGTGTTCTCCGACTGGTTTATGAATGTTATAATTCTTAACATCTGATTTGTGTCCATTTATTCTTTTACGTAGAGACTGTCCAGTTTGACCAATGTACATGGCAGAGGGGCATTGCTGGCACATGATGGCATATCTCACATTGGTGGATGTGCAGGTGAACGAGCCTCTGATAGTGTGGCTGATGTTGTTGGGCCCTGTGATGGTGTCCCCTGAATAGATATGTGGGCACAGTTGGCAACGGGCTTTGTTGCAAGGATAGGTTCCTGGGTTAGTGGTTCTGTTGTGTGGTATGTGGTTGTTGGTGAGTATTCGCTTCAGGTTGGGGGGCTGTCTGTAGGCAAGGACTGGCCTTTCTCCCAAGATTTGTGAGAGTGTTGGGTCATCCTTCAGGATAGGTTGTAGATCCTTAATAATGCGTTGGAGGGGTTTTAGTTGGGGGCTGAAGGTGACGGCTAGTGGCGTTCTGTTATTTTCTTTGTTAGGCCTGTCCTGTAGTAGGTGACTTCTGGGAACTCTTCTGGCTCTATCAATCTGTTTCTTCACTTCCGCAGGTGGGTATTGTAGTTGTAAGAATGCTTGATAGAGATCTTGTAGGTGTTTGTCTCTGTCTGAGGGGTTGGAGCAAATGCGGTTGTATCGCAGAGCTTGGCTGTAGACGATGGATCGTGTGGTGTGGTCAGGGTGAAAGCTGGAGGCATGTAGGTAGGAATAGCGGTCAGTAGGTTTCCGGTATAGGGTGGTGTTGATGTGACCATCGTTTATTAGCACTGTAGTGTCCAGGAAGTGACGTTCTGGTTAAACTTGGATTATTGCTGTGCACATTGTAAGATGAGCTATTGCCAGCAGGAGAGTGAGTTTGTGTGTGTGGTTTTTGGAGGGGGGTGTGGGGGGGTGGTGGTGAGAAAACCTGGATTAGTGCTGGAAATGACCCACCTTGATTATCATGCGCATTATAAAGAGAGGTTTCAAAGAGGGATGGGCTATTACCAGCAGGAGAGTGAGTTTGTATGTGTGTCGGGGGGGGGGGGGGGGGGAAGGGTGAGAAAACCTGGATTTGTGCTGGAAATGGCCTTCCTTGATGATCACTTTAGATAAGCTGTTAGCAGCAGGACAGTGGGGTGGGAGGAAGTTTTGTTTCATGGTCTCTGTGTGTATATAATGTCTTCTGCAGTTTCCACGATATGCTATGCATCCGATGAAGTGAACTGTAGCTCACGAAAGCTCATGCTCAAATAAACTGGTTAGTCTCTAAGGTGCCACAAGTACTCCTTTTCTTTTTTCTTTTTAAGAGAGAGAAAGAAAAACAAAGGATGGGAGGGCGGGGGGAAGAGTTGAAGCAACAGCAAATCAGTGACAGAGAGAGGAACAGAACCTTATCCTCCCCAGTCCCAGGCCAGCATACTGTCCATTGGAACTCATGGCCTCACATGGTAAGGCTTTAAGCACATAGACTAAGCTGTGAATAGCAGTGCACACCAGAGTGCTGCACTGTAACTCCCCCATGTGGATGCTGTGGGAGTGAACTTAAAGGTCTCAAGTTCACACATGAGTGCGAACCAGGAATCTTGAAGTTCGTGCCCACAACATCCGTGCAGAGGAGTTACAGTGAAGCATTTTGGAGCACGCTGCTCTTCACACACCCCATGCTCCCAACTGCAGGGCAGTGTACAGAAGCCTCAGGCTGCATGTAAACAAGATACATTAGCCAGGTGTTAACACTGTTTCTCGGGTTTTACTTAGATTTCAAGCTCTTTAGGGCAAGAATCCTCTTTTTATTAGATGTTGCCTAGCACAATGAGGCCCTGATCCCTACTTGAGGCTTCTAGATACTGTTACAATAAGAACAAGATATAATAATTATAATACTGCCCGTGGCAGTGAGTCTAGAGGTCTTAATCTCTGGTTGTGGCAAGGGAACTAAGGGACCACAGCCATAAAAAGGAGTAATTGTTGTAGGAAAGGAAGAAGGTGAAGTTAGGCAGAAGAGTGGTAACATGCTGCCACTAAGGGTAGACTTGGAAGGTGCGTAATTTGCTCTGTAACTGTTAACATTTTAAGATATTTGTTATACTTCATGGCTGGTAGCACTTTAAAAAATGGTTGAAAATATATGGTTAGATATAGGGATATTCAGAATCAAACTAATCTTTGGTCTGACTCCCTTGGAATTAAACCAAGGATGAATTTGTAGCATAATTTACACAGAAAAATTACAACCAATCATAATAAAGAGCTGACTGTCAACAGTATTACTGATTTCTTCTAATGTATGTCACCAGAAAGTTTATAACTGGTTATGCTCACCGGACTCCTAATTTATTTGTCTGGCCATTGACAGGCATCATCAGAGCCTAAGAAATCATTTTAAATACTTTGCAGACTATTTGTGAACATTTGTCAAACAGATCACAGTTTCTCATTTATTCATTATTTGAATTTCTTCAGCAAACAGTCCTTTTTTTGAAGATCATTTGTGAATGGTTTGTTGTAGATGTTCACAATTGGCTGATCCCTGCTGATTAGTTACAAAAGTCACATGGTATTGTGTATTCACTGACTAGATGATTTTTGTAACAGAATTTAATATTTTACGACTTTGTCAGATTTGAGCTTGGAATTTAGTTTTAAAAGCTTCAAGCTTTTTTTGTAACACTTTTGCAGAAATCAAAAATATGTTTTAAGTGAAATTTAAAATTTTGAAAAAACTATTTATGGAAATGGTTCTGCAGTATTCATCCAGCTGTAGTCATAATAGACCTTTTCCAAGCCCATCAGTTGCTTGCTTCTCTCAAATGTATTTAAAGTTAGTCCATGTCAATGTTAGTTGTACATAAAATGGATATTAGTGGTTCTACTCCGCTTTTCAAATTCACTCAAGAGTGTCGTTGACTTGGCAGGTCACTTGAAATGTGCTGTTAAATCTATTTACATTTGCAACACCTTTAAATCATACACTGTACCTGTCAGCGGAGGTTTTCAATTTGGTGCTAGCAAAAAAGAATTGCTATTGACATGCCATCTGAAACACTGTATTGCTTCGGGATAAAGAATGTCAAAGATTATCAGCTAAACTCCTTAGCTGGGATACCTGAGAGTGAGAAAACATATATAACAAAAAAAAAAAAATTGGTTGCCATGGAACCTGCAGGAGCTTCCAAGGGAGAAAACAATTCACACACACACACAAAACTACTGAACTTTGTTGATGCTCACACCAAATAATTCCAGAATCATGCCTTCATTAGTCAAGCACTTTAATTAAATGTCAGTTGACACCCTTCTTACATCTCCAGCAAACAGACTGAGCAGATGTAAAATTTAATGTGCTTTTAAGTCACACAAAATTAAGGTCCAGAATTAAATCTACAAAGCCTAATGGAAAACATGTTGAGAACAAACAAGACCTCCTTGTTAATCAGGTTTTTTTTTTAAAGTCAAATCTTAAGAACCAGAATAAATATTTAACCATTAAACCAATCAGTAAAAACACAGTTTACTGTGATTACGGTATACTTTAAAAAAAACTCCTCCTGCTGAGCCACGAGAAAGGAGATGTTTGAGAGTAGCAGCCATGTTAGTCTGTATTCGCAAAAAGAACGAGGAGTACTTGTGGCACCTTAGAGACTAACACATTTATTTGAGCATAAACTTTCGTGAGCTATGAATGCATCCAATGAAGTGAGCTGTAGCTCATGAAAGCTTATGCTCAAATAAATGTGTTAGTCTCTTAGGTGCCACAAGTCCTCCTGCTCTTTTTGAGAAAGGAGATGAAATTGATGCACAAATGTTTTTTCAGCAGTCTATAAAAGAATGCTTATATCACAAGACATCTACATGCTTTTATGTTTAGCTGTGTATTCATTTTGTGAACAGATTCATCTGTTAAACACTGAGCTGGCTCTTTGATACACAGATGGTCTAACAGAAACTGTGCAAAACAGCTTCGGAGTCTACAAAAAACTACTTTAAAATCATATGGAGTCAGAGTTAGGCATCCTTAAAAACAATGGCCTGTAGGCAGGATGATAACCATCCTGGACAGGATACTGCATTTTTGAGCCTGTCAAGCACAAGACATCTTTATGATTTTCTCAATCTCTCTCTGTTGCCAGTCAGTATAAACCTACTACAAGAGTCCTTGAAGATTGACAACAGAGCTCATGGATGTCATGGGGAAAGCGCTGAGATGACACAATACTGACATGGACTCAATAACCAGTGACAATCTCCCAGTGATCAAGTGGAAACCTAGAAGAGCTAACCCATGGTCATGCTGAAGTCAGGATTTTCAGGATCATCAGTTATTTTCATTATTGTCATGTTGGTTTAAGGTCTTGTCCAAGATAGTCTACCAATAGCTTACCAGCATTTTTTTAAAGGAGCTCTCTGCTTTGGTAAATATTTAGGTAGCTCCAGATATGCCCCCTGTGATGCTGGCAGACCCGCTGCCAGCTCTTGCCAAGAGTGTGGGCGTCAGCTGAGCACTGACAAATTCATAGCTGGAAACCAGACCAGCTTGCCTGTATGTTAGTATCTCTATTTTACAGATGGGCAACTGAGGCAAAGAGATTAAGGGGTAGATTTCCAAAGGCGCAGACAGCATTTAGGCATCTAATTCCCACGTAATTCAATGGACATTAGGTGCCTAAATACTATTGGTGCCTTTGAAAATCTACCTCAAAGTGACTTGCCCAACGTCGCAAAAGAAATGTGGTTCAGAGCCAGGAAATGCACCCCTCTTTAATCACAAGGCCATTGTTTCTGTCTGGTGCCAGGCAGTGGGGAAGAGGCACACTGTGGCCAAGGAGAGCACACTTTAAAAAATGAAAAAGAAAAGTGGTGCGTTTTAGACACAAAAGGTGAAATTCAGCTTTGATGGAAACAGACTAACCTGAATTTTCCCTGAATATCAATAAAAATTTCCTGGACAACAAGGCTGTGAAATAATTTCCCCAAGGAAAGTGGGAAAGTCCCATTATTTTCCAGAATGTAATAACTATAATAGACACAGCACTAGAAAATATACTGTAGGGAACAAACCTGCACTGTCAAGGAGATGGACTGGATGTTCTAATAAATCTTCTTCATCTCTAACTTCCATGATTATTAGATTCCCTCCACCCTCCCAATGGAGGTTCTCTCTTAAGTTAAACAGCTCCATATTTTTGCACATACCCATTGTTCCCAGTCAGCTGCTATAAATCTGTTCTGTTATAAACAGAATATATTTCTCTTCTACCTGTATGCCTCATACTCTAATTCACTCTCCACGGACTTTAAATGAAACATTATGACAATGCTACAAAAAAGAAAAGATTCATCTCAGGAAATTAACAAAAATTTACTTTGGATTAAAATAAAATCTACATTAGCTATTTTATTTTTTGTAAAGATTTGTGTTCCCCCCTCCCTTACAGTAAAGCCTTTTATTTAGTACAATTGCCATTAGCATCCAAAGGAGTTCGGGGCGGGGGGAATACAAGAATCAGCTCAGAAGGAGTTTAAACAAATGTGGATAACAGATTGTCTTCTTTGGTTTATTTATTTAGAGGAAGCATCCAATGGATTTCGTTTAGCATCTCTTGATGACTAAATTACAATCAAACATCTATTTTAAAACCTCAAAAAATGAAAATGTTAAAGGGTAGAAAGAAATCAGAACTCCCTCTGTGTGTGTGGCCTATTACAGAGAGAGAGAGAGAGAGCGCCCTGATTAATATTTGTAGATGTGGCAGATAATCACTAATGATAAATTATAGTGCTGGGCATTCATTGGTCTCAATGGGAAAAGTGTCAAGACAGAGACTGTATGCCCCATTTTTGGATGGTAGCTATGTTAAAGAGCATGGATTCACTTGGGCAGATTTTCAAAAGAGCTCAGAATCCTACAATGCTGAGCTCTGTTAAAAATCTGGTCAACATTTTGGTGCCTATATGGGAGCTGAGCTCTTTTGGGAATATGGCCCCTAGTGTCAAATTCATCCCTGCACAGCACATGGCTACCACAACACATCCCATCTCGGCCCTTATGGGATTTAAATAGGGTACAGGCTTTATATTGATTGACTGCACAGGGCTGAATTTCACCCTTAAATTTTGTGTGAATTATATTGCTCATAAAGAGTGAGTGACAAATAGCAGTACACAGCCTTTCCCAAGCAGCTCTGCCAATACTCCTCAGTCTTAATCTGCAATAGCCCAGTTAGTCTCTGAGCCAACAACTCCGTGAAATTGTAACGTGATGTAATGTTACAAATACCAATCTGAGACCACCATCCTCACTTAACTTGCTTTAGAGATCCCTTGAAACAAAACCTGTTTCAAGTCTCACTCACTCTCTCTTGCGACACACCAGCTTTGCTGAAATCCGTGTCCAAACTTCTTTGATTAATAGATTTTGAGGTCAGTCAGACACAAGTTATTGAGCTCAATACGGGGGGTAACTGTGAAAGTCTATGGACTCTGTTATGCAGGAGTAGGGTGACCAGATGTCCCGATTTTATAGGGACAGTCCTGATATTTGGGAATTTTTCTTATATAGGCACCTATTACCCCCCACCCACGTCCCGATTTTTCACACTTTTTAATTGGTCACCCTATGCAGGAGGCCCAGCTATATGACCTAATGGTCCCTTCTGGCCTTAAACTCTATGCAGAGACCATTATGACCATCTAGTCTGACCTCTTTGGTCCCCTTTCTAAGTTTGTATTCCATCATTCACATAGCTAAGGAAAGGTGTTATACCACCCCCTATGTGTGTAAGAACACACTTCTGAAAGCAGTAAGTATACGGAGAGGCAAGCCAGTTTAGCACCAAAAACAGAAGTAGGATTATCCAGTAATAAAGAAGTCAGTATAATGAAAAGTTAATTGTGGTGGTTTAAGTATTTACAAGATCGTTTCATTATTTTCTGTGGAGAAAAAAAAAAAGCAACAAGGAGAGAAACTGTATGTGATTGATTTCAATGACCCACTCTGTTTCCTTCTGTACCAAATGACGTAGAATGCTACACACCTATGTTGCTGCTGCAGATAGGAGAATAACAGATCTGTATCGAGTCTCCCAACAGCAGACAGTGTAAGTAAACAAACACATAGGAAACAATGACAAGTTGGAAAAGTAAATGAGGGGGAAAACATCCATAGTTATGTAACATTTTGTTTAGAGGATTAATTGGGATAGACTGAGAAGGATAAAGTGAATGTGTGAGAGCTACAGTTTTAATTGAGAAGACTTTCTCCAGGGCAGAGAACTAAGCTAAAACCATCTGTCCAGTTTCAGTGTTGGTTTGCTAAGGAAATGATTAAAACATTTGGGGATTAAAATCAAAACTGGGAATCAAGAAGGAAGCCCGGACAAAAATATTTTGGTTTTGATTTCAACCCAGTAATTTAAAGTCGGGGTGGGAGGGGAGAAGTTTAGAAACATGTTTCCCCACACACACACTCTCATCTCCAATAAAAAGAAAAGGAGTACTTGTGGCACGTTAGAGACTAACAAATTTATTTGAGCATAAGCTTTCGTGAGCTACAGCTCACTTCATCAGCTGTAGCTCACGAAAGCTTATGCTCAAATAAATTTGTTAGTCTCTAACGTGCCACAAGTACTCCTTTTCTTTTTGCAGATACAGACTAACACAGCTGCTACTCTGTCACCTCCAATAGAGACCATGGCCAGCCACTGCGAGAAAACATCCAAGCATGTTTTGTGTCAGCTGACTCGGGCTCACAGGACTTGGGCTGCGGGGATCTAAAATCACAGTGTAGATATTCAGGCTTAGGCTAGAGCACAGGTTCTGGGACCCCAAAAGGGCAGAGTGTCCCAGAGCCTCCAGCCTGAGCCCGAATGTCTACACTGTAATGTTATAGCCCCGCAGCCTGAGCCCTGCACACCAGAGTCAGCTGACGGGGCCAGCTGCAGTATTGCAGCGTAGACATATCCTGAGAAACGGAGTGAGAACATTAAACACAAGAGGGGCATTGTTGAGCAAAACATCTGGGTCAGCCAGAGGTCAAAGGGAAACAAGGAAGGAGATGAAACAGTATTGAGAAAAGCTGGTGAGGTCAACAACAACTTCATATGGATGGGACTTTAAAGGGCTAGATGCCAGGTACTGCAGCGAGGGGGATGCTTTAGCCACTGTCATGGTGAAGGAGAGAAAATGATCACATTGGCCTTCTCAGGACATTTGATAAGATACCCAGTGAATTTTCAATGCTTCACAAAACTGTATGGTACACAACTACTACTAATAGCTCTGTGTTAATCATAGAATCCAAGAGCAGTAGGGCCGCCAGGGACCTTAGGCAACCATCTAGTCCAGCCGCCTGCAGTGAGGAAGGGTGAAATACACCTCATGAATTATACCTAGTGGAAATATTAATTAAATGCCCTAATGCACTGAGGAAATAATGAACTTCAGGGGGAAAAAAAGAGGGGTTACCCATACTCCCTATGCTTAATTCACTCCCTACGTAGTTTTTATTCTACGATATCCATCTATTCCACATGAGGGGTTGCAAGAAGTTTGCCTCACCTATCAGTGGCATAAAAGGAGAGAAGGGACATGGCAGAGGGATATGGCAGGGCAGCGCTCCACAATGCCTCAGTCATACAGTGCTTAAAGTTAGAGCGGCTCCTGTGCGGCTCTAGCTTGTCCCAGCACTGGGCAGCTGAGGATTAGGTTGCTGCAACTGGTTCCCAACACCCCTCCTGTGCCTGAGCCAGGCTTTCTGGGGTAGGGAGTCAGGCTCCCTCAGGTGGGGTAGAGAATCTGCCCTTATGCCTTTTTGGGGGGCGGGGGGGGGGGGGAAACACACCTTAGAGCTAAAAACCAATGGCTACTTATTGTGCAGGCACCAGGCTGTTTGCCTAGGCTAACCACTCACAACAGTATTAATGTAGATTTGTATAAAAGGTAGCTACAGGGACAATTATAAGACACTTCAGAACATCTTCATTATAACCACTGCAATCGTACTGCACAGCGTTCACGTCGCATTCTCCATCAGTACCCGGCCAAAGTCGAGGAAGCTAGTGATCCAACCAGCGGACTAAATTCAGTGACCAAATGCACGTTGCACATAAGTGGCGGGTATCCTCAGCCTCCCCTGGCACGGCAGCTGCGGCTGGATGCCTGGTTTCAGGTTTGGTGGGGGAAGTTTTTGCTTTATTATGCCCCATGCAGATTCGAGGGCAGCTGAGGAGACAGTATCTGCTACTCAGCTTCCTGGGTTCATCATTAATCTCCCTGGACTCCAGAGAGATTACTGATGAACCCAGGAAGCTGAGTAGCAGATACTGCCTGCTCAGCCCCTCCCCCCATCCCCGAACCTGCATGGGGTATATTAAAAGCTCAGATTCTTCTTTGGGATTCTTCTTTGGCCTGGGGCTCTTCTGGCCGAGGGGGTGGGGGACACTCGGGGCTCCAGCCAGCCCGAAGCTCCTCCAGGCAGGGGCGTCTTGGTGTTCCAGCTGCAGGGGTGGGGGGGACATCTCAGGTTCCCAGCTGGGGGGCATGGGTGGAAGAGGCAGAGCTGGGGTCTAGCATCCCCGAAGGGGGGCTCCACCCGCCGTCCATGCATTGCGGATATGCTAAGACGACTCATTGCTCGGTAAAAACAATGACAAGAGCTGATAATTCGCAGGCTCTAGAGGGTTCTTTTCTTTGTAGTCAGGGAAAATGTTCTCTTATTTATTCTGCATGGTTTGCAAAGAATTCTGATTCCCCTTGGCCTAGCGGTACCTGTTTACCCAGGGCTATGATGGAAAATGTCCTGCCTGCCTAGATTTCTATATTGAAATTCTGGCCTGTTTTACATGGGATGAGAGTGCAGAAAACCTCCTCCCTCACCAAAGCCTCTTACGCAAAGTAAGCTGCCACGGGATAAGAGGAAAGGTGCTCTCATGGACTGGTAACTGGTTAAAAGATAGGAAACAAAGGGTAAGTATAAATGGTCAGTTTTGAGAATGGAGAGAGATAAATAGTGGTGTCCCCCAGGGGTCTGTTCTGTGACCAGTCCTATTCAACATATTCATAAATGATCTGGAAAAAGAGGTAAACAGTGGGGTGGCAAAATTTGCAGATGATACAAAATTACTAAAGATAATAAGATTCAGGCAGACTGGGAAGAGCTACAAAAGGATCTCTCAAAACTGGGTAACTGGGCAACAAAATGGCAGATGAAATGTAATGTTGATAAATGCAAAGTAATCACACTGGAAAGCAAAATCCCAACTATACATTTAAAATGATGGGGTCTAAATTAGCTGTTACCACTCAAGAAAGAGATCTTGGAGTCATTATGTATAGTTCTTTGAAAACATCCACTCAATGTGCAGCAGCAGTCAAAAAAGCGAACAGAATGCTGGGAATAATTAAGAAAGGGATAGATAATAGGAAAGAAAATACCATGTTGCCTCTATATAAATCTATGGTACACCCACATCTTGAATACTGTGTGCAGATGTGATCGCCCCATCTCAAAAAAGATATATTGGAATTGGAAAAGGTTCAGAAAAGGGCAACAAAAATTATTAGAGGTATGGAACAGCTTCCGTATGAGGAGAGATTAATAAGACTGGGACTTTTCAGCTTGGAAAAGAGATGGCTAAGAGGAGATATGATTGAGGTCTATAAAATCATGACTGGTATAGAGAAAGTAGATAAGGAAGTGTTGTTTAATACTTCTCATAACACAAGAACTAGGGGTCACCAAATGAAATTAATAGGCAGCAGGTTTAAAACAAATAAAAGGAAGTATTTCTTCACATAATGCACAGTCAACCTGTGGAACTCCTTGCCAGAGGATGTTGTGAAGGCCAAGACCATAGCAGGGTTCAAAAAAGAACTAGATAAATTCATGGAGGATAGGTCCATCAATGACTATTAGCCAGGATGGGCAGGAATGGAGTCCCTAGCCTACCCTCTGTTTGCCAGAAGCTGGGAATGAGCGACAGGGGATGGATAACTTGATGATAACCTGTCTGTTCATTCCCTCTGGGGCACCTGGCACTGGCCACTGTCAGAAGACAGGATACTGGGTTAGATGGACCTTTGGGCTGACCCAGTAGGGCCATTCTATGTTCTATGTTCTAATACACCAATATAGGAGACGGGCAGGATACAGACCTATCTGCCACACCCTTGAGCACTAGACAGGGAGCCTGGCTGATCTTCCACATCCTCAAGCAGGCATGTAGATTGATGGTGCAGCCAGGGCTCCAGCTTCCCAGCACAGGCCATTCCTTTGTGAAATGGTAAAAAAGCAGCTCTACAAAGTGCTTTGTCCATCCCTGAGCTGTTCTCTCTTGAACAGGCAGGATAGTTCCTGTATCCCATGTCTGGCCACTATCATTTCCCCTGCACAACAAACCTCGCACTAGTAGAGACAAAACCTTACCCTAACTCTACCCCATGGAGAAGCAGCCCATCTTTTGTATCAATCAGGAGAAGCATAAAGGCAATGTTGCTAGATGTTGTGATTTTTATCATGAGCCTCACAATATTTGGTGTTTTTCTTAGAGATCAGCTGCTGGAGTCAGGTGATCATATGAGCATCTCAGCTTTCATTTTAAAAGTTACTAGCCCTTGTGATTGCAAAGAAAAAGCTTGAAAATGTGAACACTCAAAGCAAAAAAGCCAATAGGCAAATAAAAAGAACCCCACTTTTTTTTTCTAAAATTTCATGATTTTTAAGCCAGTCTCATGATCTGAGATCTCTTGACGCGGGCAATACTGTAAGTGTCCAGTGGGAACTGCAAAGTTTGATTGTAACATTTTTGCAGAGAGATCAATGAAAGCAATATTAAAGATGGGCCCAAACTGACACCTTCAGATCTGAATCCCCAATCCCCTCCTCCAGCCAGGTGTTCAGATCTGAGTGGTGGGATTGGTCCAGGCCTACTTCTAATTAATAGAACCCCTTATTGCAGCCCTTTCAGGTAAATGCATGCGACATACTACGTAGCTTCATCTAATTTGCTAGGAGCTCTACAACCCACAGGTTGCAGTTTTAAAGTTGTGAACTGGTTTGACATGAATTAAAGGATTATTGTAACTGGGATAAGAATGCAATATTTACAGGTTCCCCCTGAAGGAGCAAGGGAATATATGAATGGAAAATAGTCAAATACAGCAGTATCCAGCCAAGCATGTATCTATTTTTAAATAGTGAGTATGATGTTATTCTTGTATGATTATAACAGTGAACCTTACCTTGAAAAGTTTAATAAAAAGGAGAAATCAAAGATCATTGATACAAAATGGTTCCATTGCATGGGACAACTTTGGGTCAGATTCTGGGAGGTACAGAGCTCCTTTGACTTCCCTGAAGTTCATTACATCTCTCACAATGGGGCCTTTTATTTCTATCTGATTGAAGCAGTCATTGTAAATGGGTGGAGTGAACTCACTGCATTGCCATGGCCCTAATCATTGCAGTATCTGAGACACCTCACAATCACAAATGTATTTCATCCTCAGAACATGCCTGAGGCTGTGGGGCAGAGGAATATTATATCTATTTTGCAAGTGGGAAATGGAGGCACAGGGAAGATTGAATGACTCACACCGTAAATCTGGCTGAACCAGGAATTGAACCCAGACTTCAAATCCCAGTCCAATGAGCTACCCATCAGGCAATCCTGCAAAGGCCATTGGCTGCATTTCTCCTAACAGAGCTAGTGACTAATGGCAGATTAAATCTGGAACAAATCAATCATCCAACCCATGCTCCAAAGGGAGCCCCAAATTCTGCATGTTATTTGGCCTCCCCATTCTCCCCAAAATTTACACATATGAATTTGAAGCTATGCTTTACCTCAATCCATACCGTTAAAGTGACCTGAAAAAGGGAGGGGGGAAGAGAGAAAGAGATATTTGTGCCTTTTTTGTTTAGAATAAAAAATATTGGACCATCTGACCTAGTATCCTGTCTCTCACAGTGCTCAGGACCAGAAACCTCAGGGAAAGGGGCAAGAAACCCTGCAAGGGGGGTGTGACGTTCCCCTGGTGTTGTCTGGACTGGTGATCTGCTAGGTCACTCCAATCCTCAACTCTGGGAGCCAGCCTTACCCTGCTCTGCTCTGCTGTGAGAACATCCACTCCCGGGTTGTTCCCTACACAGCCTCTAGCATGTAAGCTGATCCCAGCTATATGAGTGAGCACTGTTGGCCAGCCGCTGCTTGGATTGTGCAACCGAATGACACTAGCCAATATCTCCGGTCCCAGACACAGCCCTAGGAACCTCCATCTTGCAGTGTTCAGTTATGCCAGCTGGATGCTGCAAGCTTATATGAGTTCATCAATTTAACAAAGAAATTGATATGTACCAAGCTTATCCCAAGGGGAGTCTCTGACACGCTTCAAACCAAATGCACTGCTTCAGGTAGAATAAACAAACAAATTAACTACTAAAGATAGATTTTAAGTGATTATAAGTCAAAGCACAATAAGTCAGATTTGCTCAAATGAAATAAAAGCAAAACGCATTCTAAGCTGATCTTAACACTTTCAGTGCCCTTAGATGCTTCTCACCACAGGCTGGCTGGTTGCCCTTCAGCCAGGCTCTTCCCTTTGATCAGCGCTTCAGTCACTTGCTGTCGTGTCTGTAGATGGAGGTGGAAGAGAGAGGAAGAACATGGCAAACATCTCTCCCTTTTATCATGTTCTTTCTTCCTTCTTGGCTTTGCCCACCCTCCCTTCAGGGTCAGGTAAGCATTACCTCAACATAGTCCCAAACTGATCAAGGGAAGGGGGGGTGACTCACTCGAGAGTCCAACATGTCCTTTGTTGCTGCCGAGGCCAGTGTCCTTTGTTCCTGTGAGGCTAGGCTGGGTTTGTCCCATACCTGCCCTGATGAGGTGTGAACTGCCCCTCTGTTCCTGGAGAGTTTTGCCTGGGCTTGTTTTAAGCCATGAGGACACATTTTCAGCCTCATAACTATATACATAAAATTACAACCTATAACATTACTATAACAACAATGCTAAGTTCATCATGAGCCTTCCGAAGATACCCGACATGATAAACTTTGCATTGGATACCACACAATCATATTATAAGGATGAACATGGGGATGCAGGGTGTTCTTCCAAGATACAGAGTGTCACGGGGGGTTATAGAATAATCTGCCCAAATTTAGAGATTGCTTTATGGCCAGAAGAATGAGAGGTTATTATCTCTTCCCTTCCAAAAAACCCCACCAAGTGAGACTTTATTTAATGAAGCATTCAGAAGGCCTGAACAGTGGGTTTGTTGGTGGTGTTTTAATTCTGCCTGGTTTGCTACTAGAAGTCTCAGGTCCCACTTAACCACTTTTTGCTGGAGGACTCTAGGGAGAACATAGGCATGCTTACATAAAATGTTTAGTGCACAGCGAGTTGGGGTGTGAATCTACCCCCCCCCCAAGCCTGCCAAGGCCTAACTGTCCAAGTGGACCTTGCTGATCTGCATTAACCATTCGTTGGTGCCCTTTAACATTTGCCTGTTTCAAAGTGGGATAGATCAAAGCGCTTAGTTTGCACCAGCAGGGTCCACATGGACAGTTAGCATGCAGCTGTGTCTACACTCACTGAGTTGATCTCAGTAGGTCGACCAAAGCTCAACACCATTCAGGGAGGCAGTTTTACTGCCCCACTGTAATGGGGTGTTTGTGTGTGCCGGAGATAATTAGCATATAGACATGTGCACAAATAGGTTGACTCAAGGCCATTTATGTTGACCTAACTTTATAGTTTAAGCCAGGCCTAAATATTCATGTAGACAAGCCCAGGGTGTTTATAACTTCACAAAAGGAATCATGAGAGGGAGGGAACTTTTTGTTAGAGTAGCAGATTTGCCACTGCAGTCCAGCTCCACTTAGTACAGGTGATGAGCGCCATCAGAGAGTAGATATTGCCTCTCTGCTTCTGCAAGACCCAGCCCCAGCATCTGTTAGGCAGCTGCTCTAACTTCCCTGCTTGTGTAAGAGTTCTTAATTACCTAGTTACAGAAATATGGTTTACTGTCTTTGGTTCCAGATGCACGACCTTGCATTTACCAGTATTAAAATACGTATTGCCCAACTGCACCAACCTTACCAATTGATACAGATTGTTCTGCATAGTGACCTGTCTTCATTTACCACTCCACTGATCTCTGAGACATCTACAAAATTTATCAGCAAAGATTTTTTTAAAAAATTTCTTCTGGATCATTAAATAAAAATATTAACTGGTACTGGGCTGAGAACCAGTCCCTGTGGGACCCCAGTGGATACACTTGCTGATTTCCCATTGACAATGTGTTTTGAAGTCTGTCTGTGTTGGTAGCTCAGATAACTCAGTTCATTCTCTCTCTTGCTCTCTCTGTGTGAAAGGCATGTTAATTTATAACCAACTCCTTCTTGCCTTCTTTAAAACATTATGTAGTACATTAAATATATCAGGTGGATTGTTTGGTGCAATAGCTTTCTTATGCATTGCCCAAAACATATTATTTGAAGTCATTTCAATAAGATGACAAAAGAAACAGCCTCTGGGCTTTGGATGCAAAGCCTGATCTGAAACTTCTCAGCAATGATACTGGAAACCTGTGGTTAGAATTTCACCTTAAACCAAGTCTAGTTTGTTAAGTTTAGAAAGCATTTTATCTTTATTTTTCTTGTAACCATTTCTGACTTTAATGCCTTATTACTTGTACTCATTTAAAATCTCTCTCTTTGTAGTTAAATAAACTTGTGTGTTCTTTTAATCAAAATTAATTCACTGTTGTGAACTGTGTGGGTAACTCCATTTAAGTTGGCCTAAAAGAGTTGCACACCCATCCCCCAGAAACATCTTTCTTTTTTAACAGAGAAGGTTGGGGGCCCTGTTGGAGAGGAGGACAGCTGGATAAACCTCTCTTGCAGATAGAAACAAAGTGTCCGGAGCTCTTGTTCAAAAAGCGCATATATGCAGCCAAAGGAAATTTTGGTGCCTGGCTGAAGGTTGACTGGGAGTCTCATTGCGGTGCAAGGGCAGGAGATCTGCATTTCCTCTGTCAAATACATCTGCAAGGTCATGGTACTTGTGAGATATTTTGGTGGTGGTTAAAGGCAGGACAGTCAGGAGCATGCCCAACTTCTGTGGGCCCACTTCTTCACAGCAGGGATTCCCCAGACAATGACATAAGCTACAGAGGATACCGGTTCTCTGTTTGGCCTCAGGAAGACATAGTCACTGGCAGTACTGGGAGCAAAAGCATACTGTCTCTTTTCACCAACAGATATAGGGATCCTGGGTAGTGAGCCAGGGTATTTCCAGGATGACTGGTGAGTCAGGGGATGGGGGCAAATCAGCCCAAACTGAAGAGGCACCTGGTGCCTTGGAGGGTAACAACCCCTAGAGGGATGGTAAGGACCCCTAGAGGCCTGGAGCAACCCATCAATGGTTTCCAACAAATTAGGAGAATTCCTATGCACAGCAGGTATCCCATGGGCCTTAGCCACATCCTGGTCCATAAAATTACCTGAGGCCCCTGGGCTGACCAGAGCCTCTAGGGAGACTGGCGGGTTCATTGGG
This sequence comes from Natator depressus, assembly GCF_965152275.1. Taxonomy (NCBI): domain Eukaryota; kingdom Metazoa; phylum Chordata; order Testudines; family Cheloniidae; genus Natator; species Natator depressus. The sequence continues at coordinate 32,488,258 of NC_134236.1, forward strand.
AGTAGGAGAGACAATGGCATTCAGAGATGCATCAAGGGTGGATTCACAGTTGCTGCCATCCCGACAGAGGCGTGTGATGGTCAAGTCTCTCTCGTAGGGAAAGCTTCCCTCATCTATTGTATACATTTCTTAACTTCTAATTAAGGATTGTCACTAACCTCCCTTTCCCAACTTCCCCTCCACTTATCAGATGATAGATAGATGTATTGCTGCTATCTATCTCCATCCCCTCTTAACCAGGATGGTTTTGTTATCAGTGTAGTTTTTATTCATGGGTGAAGAATTGTTGCTTTTTTGGGCATCTAGTAAAGTGTTCTTAAATAGTTCCCAGTTTTCATTCGCATTCATCTCTGAATTTTTCTTCCCAATCAATTTTTTCTAATGAGCATTTTTAATTTGGGGTAATTGGCCCCTTTTAAAGTGCCAAGGATATAAATTACTAGCAGGACTATTTTCTGTTTGCACAAAATTAATGTATTGGAACGAGGTCTAATATTGATTTTCCCCATGTTAGGTACAATATTTTTTGTGTGTTATAAAATCATCATAACTAATTTGTAGGGACTCCAAGAATTTTTTTTTTAACTTCTGGAAGCATGAGACCTTTAACATACTCTCCCACTTGAATAGGGTATTGAGTCAGGAGACTCACATATTGTTGGGGACCACATCTAAGCTAATCAAAACTCATAGCTTGGCTTGTCTGGAAAAGAAAACTCATTTCCAAACAGGAGAATTTTCTATGAGACAATTTCTAATTTTGTCTTTTTTTAAATCTGTTTTATTCTTAATTGCAGTCTGGAAAACATTCATCTCTTTCCTCATCAACAGCCACTCACCCACTTCGTCTTTCCCTCCCTTAATTTCTAACAATATTTTTTATTTCTTTCCCCATTCCTTGATTTAATGTTATTGAATGGAAAGTAAGTCTGTGCTTCTCACCCAAGTACAGCATTCAACGAGGAAAGTTCAGATAAAAAACTCTTCATAAAAATATAGATTGCAGAGGGGGACCATTGAACGAGGATCTCCATGTCACCTAAATAAGACCAGGGATATTGCTTCTGTTTGCTATGTTATAAATTCTACTCAAGACTAGAGCTAGTATAGCCTAAGATTACATTTTGCCAAAGTTATTTGATGTGGGGGTGGAATTAGTAGAAAAGAGAACAAAGATAAAATAGCTCTAACTTTAATATGTTTTTACCAGTTTCTATTACTTTCGTCAGAGCACTTTGTTTTCTGAAGATAACAAAAGAATCTCAGCCTCTGAACAACCCCCTAGCCAGATTGTTAGGTCTGATTGCAGGGAGCACATAAGCAAAACCAAAACTCTGGTGTACTGCAATTGAGAAGTGAACAGATGTCTATAAAGGCTTTATGTCAGAACACAGAATAAGACTGTTTCTTTGGTCCTGAGGCACAAGGACTAAGAGAAACACTCCTTCCATCTCCCTGACACTTCTCTAGAAGCCAGATGCTTCACTTTTGTATCTATTATGTTGTTTGCTTTAAAATAACCTATCTGAGCTTAGAGGACAGTTTAAATTGAACTGGACTAAAAACAGAGGGATTTGGTATACCCCAAAACAAAAGGAACCCAATGTCTTCACCAAAAGAAAATGAAACTTAACAGTAAGAGAACGGGGTCAGATCCTGACACCACCATCCCAACAACAGAAGTCGATGGTATACGTAGTTATCTTGATTGATTATTTTAATTCACTAACTCCAGTTTCTGAATATAGCTTCAGGCTATAGCTTCTGAAAAACCTGTACATTCAGCCAGGCCCCAATGGGAGTGTACTGTCAGATAGGAAAAGGACGCTTCCTTTGGGGTAGCAGCCTGGACTGTGGCATCACATCACCCGTGAGTTACTGATTTGAACCAGGCAAGAAAATCCACCCCCCAAAAAATCAGAGGCAGCTCTCATTTGTCCAAGACTGAAGGACTCTACCAGCCAATAGAAACAAGACTTGGAGGCATCAATTTGTGTGCAGTACTGGACCATTATGGCGGTGCTTGATTTGCTGCAGCAGCGGGGTTAGAACTCTCCATTATGATGCACTGGTTCCACTGTAGGCGCAACAGCACAGACAATTTCATTTAAGCAGCCCTGTTGGATAAGTAAAAACAACTGAGCTAGGGAAAGCCTCACATGGGCTCCTACTCAGACACTGCACTTTCTCTTGCTTGCTACAGCTGTAGTCCCCCTACCTTGAGGGACCTATTTTGAGTCTTTGTTGAAAACAATGATGTGTACATGGCGCCCATAGGCTATGGGAGCTGCTGAATGCAGGTACAAGGGACGGATCCAGAAAAGTACATCCATTGCCTAGCAAGAGTACTAATAAATGATTGCACGGGTTTGTTGCTAGTCAGGTTGGATCAGAAAAAGCTGAAGGCTTGAGTCAGCCATGGCACAGAAGTTAATACAAACAATCCAGTCTGATGTCAGACCATCTAAATATGAGTTGACATACTGCCCACTTTCAAACGCTATACTAGACAAATTAGATCTTCTCTTCAGGCTAGAGGGACTTCATGACTCTGAAATATGTTACATTGTTATCCTCACTTGTTGCATGTATTTGATCCAGAGACACAAAATAGTTCACATCTTATTTCTATACAATGCGCATTTGAGGGTTTTAGAATTTTTGCAGACATTTTTTGCAGTAAGGATTAAACAATTGGTGAGAACAGAAATAGAAGAGCTCTGAATTTGTTCACAGAAAACAATGGTATTATGAGATACACATTTTAATGTTCTCAAGCAGATAATATCTCCTTTAAGAGAGGCACTTAGAAGAAAGACGCATTATAGATTACCAAAATAGCTAGATAGGCAGGCTACACAGTTTCCCTCCATCTAAAAATGTTTCTGCGTTGCCAAGGATTATGACTACTTTAGCTTTGGGGTTGAGAATGTCAAATGCTCTGCCATGGGCTTTTTTCCCCACACTCTTTGGTTCACCAGCCTTCAGACAGGACATAAAAATTCCCTTCCCACAACTGCTGGTTGCAAATCAAGAGGTTACTAACCTGAGAAGCAGAGGGGAAAGACACTATCATCAGGGCTGGAATTAGAGAGAAGATAAATGAACTTCAGCATATTGGAGATCCACATTAGCCATCTCAAGACAGAAAGTGTCGGAGAAACACAAAAGTAAAGATTAAGAACAAAGACAATGCAACATCGAGGAAGGAAACAGAAAAAACTGTGGTCAAAAGCCTATCATGAGGTGATACCCCTGGCTGCCTGAGTATTGGCAACTATAAGTGGACCCTAGCCCAAACATCTGGCTCAGCTCTTCCTGCTGTGATGGCCCAAGAATCACTTCCTACCCCACTAGCCTCTCCCTTCACCCCTACACTTATTTAATAACAAATAATAATACCACTTAGCTCTTCTACAGTGTTTCCCCATCAGTAGATCTCAAAGCACTTAAAGGAGGCAATTATTATCACCCCCATGAGAAAAATGAGGCACAGAGAAAGAAGTGACTTGCCCAGGGTCACCTGGCAGGCCAGTGGCAGAGTCAGGAATAGACCCAGGTCTGCTGAGTTCCAGGCCAGTGCTATTTAAAGTGTCTGTGTTAAGTTTAAGAGGAAGGTCCTAAAGCATCATCCCAAAACACCACGGGTGAAATCTTATACCCTTGAAGTCAATGGAAGTTTTGCCATTGACTTCAGTGGAGCCTGAATTTCACCCCTACTTCCAGTCCTGATGATAGGGAAGAGGGAGTTGATCTCTGGATGTCAGGCGCACAGCCACAGACATGGCACCCATGTCCCCCAGGAGCCCATGTTTTCCAAACTTGCTTTCTCTCAACATTTAATGTCTCATAATAACCACTGTCCAAACCACGTGGGGTGTGGTTTGCACCTGGTGTCTCCCGGAAGTGCTTAAAATGTTAGTCATATCTGAACATTTCAATGAATTACAGCTCTGTGGTAAAGTGTCTGGGAGGTGCCTATTGTTCAAGAGTCTCTAGAGGCCCACTTATAAAATAGTTCATTACAACTTTTTGATTTAGCTCTAGGTAATATTTTCAAGAGTGTTTATGTGACATAGGCATTTAAGTACCTTTGATTTTCAATGGGAATTAGGCACCTAAGTCATTTAGGGACTTTTGAAAATTTTACCCCTAGTCTTTGAATTCACACAGCTGATTTTCAAGTGTTCAGCTCTATTCTTTGTGAGTTATACTCCCCCTAGAATCTTCATCCAACTGCACAGAACTGTTTAAGAACTCTCCAAGTATAGCCTAGAACTCTCCTTCAGTTCTTCTAAAGACCTGAGCAGGAAACTGCAAGTTATTTCCCCCAACCATCACAGTCCCCTGCTGCAAAAATCCTTTACCAAACAGTGTTTTGAAAGAAAGGGGGACGGGAAAAGGAATACATTAAAAATTCAGCACTTAGTGTTCCATTTTATACAAATGTCCGTTTATTACTAAGCTTACGTGACTGTTTTAAAACTGAAGCTGAGTGCCTCTCACATCTTGCTGTCAAGCTAACTATAAGATACCAGGACACTTGAAAGTCAAAAATGTAGGTGATCCTGAGTACCAGAGATGCAGTGTCATCATACAGTGCAATAATAGCATTCAGTCAATCAAGGTCTTTTATTTTTGGAGCTGCCCCACATGAATATGACATTCATTAGCTCAAACCTGCATCATGGTATGGCAATTCAAAAACAAACAAACAAAGTCTCCGGAGAGAGTATTAAAAATTGCATGAAAGAGCTTTTCCCCTCTGGCAGCTCTTTTCAAGGTCAGAAAGCCTTGCTCTTATTTTTTCTGCTGACATGGAAATATTCAGTGAGATGTTACAAGGTGACCCACACAGAATCCAGGTTCTTTGATTCTTAAAAACTTTCATCTTCTCTCAGCATTTCAAATGTGTTTTTCTTCAACTTAACAGTGATCAAATGAAGTTATCAACAGCATGTGCTCTGACATGCCTGCTCTAGAACACATCTAAAGAAAACCACTCAGTTATGGGCAAACCAGTTCAGAGACTGCAAAATACAAACTGCCCCAAACCTTCAGACAAATCAGAAAATAAACCTTTCTGAAATTTGAAACATTTGGTTAAATTTCCCTGCTGCTCATCTTTTTTTTTTTACTTGCCTCTGCTTTTGTTAATTATTTCCATTTATTTACAGAGCCTCCTATTGCACCTTACCCTAATTTAAAACAAATATTTACCAAAAATAGGTCTCTTTAAAAGACCTCAAGTCAAATCCACCCTTCATGCAATTCCATTCACTTCAGTGGAGTCACACCTGAGATGATCTGGCCCTGAATAATTAAAGGAAAACACCAATGTTTGCCACACAAATACTGTCTGGGTAGATAAATATCCCAGTACACACTGTGTGATATACACATACACTCACTGTCTGCAAACTCTCCAAATCACATCTCTGCCTTGCTCTGTTGGCATTTCCCTGCACGTGGAAATGGTTCTGACCACAGCCCCGTGCCTGACATAGCTTCTGGAAAAGGACCCCTCGAGTCCACATTCTTTAACCATGTACCTTGTCCCAAGGCCTTTTTATTAAATCTCTGGTCAGTGATTCAGTTCATCTCAAAGGTGTTGGTATTCATTATCACGTCATAGGGAGATTATGTCAGCATTGACACAAAGTACTCCTTGATCAGGTGTGCTGTCTGTGGGGAAATGAAACAATCTCTGTTCTCCCATGCAGTGATTACTGTCCCTCTCCCTGTGAACATCCCCCGCATCTAGCTCTGGAAGTATTCCTCACTTAAGTGGCCCCAAATCCAGTACTTAACATTTTGAACTACAAAACTTTTAAAGACATTTTTTAAAATAAAATCTCACCATGTGACTAAGCTCATCAGCCAAAAGTTATACAAAAGTACTGAAGTGACTTGGATACTTAGGAACCTAAATCTCATTGAAAGTCAATGGGACATGGGTAGCTTGCAACATCTAAATACCTTTAAAAATCTGGGCCTTGGGAACCTAAATTCCACTGATTTTCAATGAGACTTGGGTTCCTAAGTGACTTAGGGTATATCTACACTATGAAATTAGGTTGAATTTATAGAAGTCAGTTTTTTAGAAATCATTTTTATATAGTAGATTTTGTGTCCCCCCACACAAAATGCTCCAAGTGCATTAAGTGCATTAACTTGGCGGAGTGCTTCCACAGTACCGAGGCTAGCGTCAACTTCCAGAGTGTTGCACTGTGGGTAGCTACCCCACAGTTCCCGCAGTCTCTGCTGCCCATTGGAATTCTGAATTGAAATCCCAATGCCTGATGGGGCAAAAACATTGTTGCGGGTGGTTCTGGGTACATTATCAGGCCCTCCCTCCCTCTGTGAAAGAAACGGCAGACAATCATTTCATGCCTTTTTTCCTGAGTTACCTGTGCAGACGCCATACCACAGCAAGCATGGAGCCCGCACAGCTCACTGTCACCGTACGTCTCCTGGGTGCTGGCAGACACAGTACTGCATTGCTACACAGCAGCAGCAACCCATTGCCTTGTGGCAGCAGACGGCGCAATAGACCTGAAAACCATCGTCATCGTATCCGAGATGCTCCTGGCCGCCTCGGTAAGGTCGGTCAGGAGCGCCTGGGCAGACATGGGCGCAGGGACTAAAATAGGAGTGACTCGACCAGGTCATTCTCTTTAGTCCTATTGTACCATCTTATGGTGAGCAGCCAGGAGATGTGGATGGCTAGCAGTCCTACTGCACCGTCTGCTGCCAGCTAAAGATGTAAAAGATAGATGGAGTGGATCAAAACAAGAAATAGACCAGATTTGATTTGTATTCATTTGCTCCCCCTCCCTCCCTCCATGAAATCAATGGCCGACAGTCTTTTGGTGAGCTCTGTCAGGGGAACCTTTAAAACTTTAATGGAGATTCAGTCCAGCCTGAAATACCAGAGGGAGGGATAGCTTAGCGGGTTGAGCATTGGCCTACTAAACCCAGGGTTTTGAGTTCAACCCATGAGAGGGCCATTCTGTGTGACAGTTGTTTTTGTTCCTTCTTGATGTAAAGCCACCCCCTTTGTTGATTTTAATTCCCTGTAAGCCAATCCTGTAAGCCATGTCGTCAGTCGCACCTCCCTCCGTCAGAGCAAAGGCAGACAATCGTTCCGCACCTTTTTTCTGTGCAGGCGCCATATCACGGCAAGCATGGAGCCCGCTCAGATCACTTTGGCAATTAGGAGCACATTAAACACCACACGCATTATCCAGCAGTATATGCAGCAACAGAACCTGGCAAAGCGTAACCGGGCGAGTAGGTGACATCAGCACGGTGACGAGAGTGATGAGGACATGGACATAGACTTCTCTCAAAGCACGGGCCCTGGCAACGCGGGCATCATGGTGCTAATGGGGCAGGTTCATGTGGTGGAATGCCGATTCTGGGCACGGGAAACAAGCACAGACTGGTGGGACCGCATAGTGTTGCAGGTCTGGGACGATTCCCAGTGGCTGCGAAACTTTCGCATGCTTAAGGGCACTTTCATGGAACTTTGTGACTTGCTTTCCCCTGCCCTGAAGCGCAAGAATACCAAGATGAAAGCAGCCCTCACAGTTGAGAAGCGAGTGGCAATAGCCCTGTGGAAGCTTGCAACACCAGACAGCGACCAGTCAGTCGGAAATCAATTTGGAGTGGGCAAATCTACTGTGGGGGCTGCTGTGATGCAAGTAGCCAACGCAATCAAAGATCTGCTGATATCAAGGGTAGTGACCCTGGGAAATGTGCACGTCACAGTGGATGGCTTTGCTGCAATGGGATTCCCTAACTGTGGTGGGGCCATAGACGGAACCCATATCCCTATCTTGGCACCAGAGCACCAAGCCGGCGAGTACATAAACCACAAGGGGTACTTTTCAATAGTGCTGCAAGCGCTGGTGGATCACAAGAGACATTGCACCAACATCAACGTGGGATGGCCGGGAAAGGTACATGACGCTCGCATCTTCAGGAAATCTGGTCTGTTTCAAAAGCTGCAGGAAGGGACTTTATTCCCAGACCAGAAAATAACTGTTGGGAATGTTGAAATGTCTATAGTTATCCTTGGGGACCCAGCCTACCCCTGAATGCCATGGCTCATGAAGCCATACACAGGCAGCCTGGACAGTAGTCAGGAGCTGTTCAACTACAGGCTGAGCAAGTGCAGAATGATGGTAGAATTTGGACATCTAAAAGCGCATTGGCGCAGTTTACTGACTCACTTAGACCTCAGCGAAACCAATATTCCCACTGTTATTACTGCTTGCTGTGCTCTCCACAATATCTGTGAGAGTAAGGGGGAGACGTTTATGGAGGGGTGGGAGGTTGAGGCAAATCGCTTGGCCGCTGGTTACGCGCAGCCAGACACCAGGGCGGTTAGAAGAGCACAGGAGGGTGTGGTGCGCATCACAGAATCTTTGAAAACCAGTTTCATGACTGGCCAGGCTACGGTGTGAAAGTTCTGTTTGTTTCTCCTTCATGAAACCCCCCGCCCCTTGGTTCACTCTACTTCCCTGTAAGATAACCACTCTCCCCTCCTCCCTTCGATCACCGCTTGCACGGCAATAAAGTCATTGTTGCTTCACATTCATGCATTCTCTATTATTTCATCACACAAATAGGGGGATAACTGCCAAGGTAGCCCGAGAGGGGTGGTGGAGGAGGGAAGCACCAGGAGGGAAGGACAAGGCCAGACAGCACTTTAAAAGTTTAAAACTTATTGAATGCCAGCCTTCTGTTGCTTGGGCAATCCTCTGGGGTGGAGTGGCTGGGTGGCCGGAGGCCTCCCCACCGCGTTCTTGGGCATCTGGATGAGGATGCTATGGAACTTGGGGAGGAGGGCGGTTGGTTACACAGGGGCTGTAGCGGAGGTCTGTGCTCCAGCTGCCTTTCCTGCAGCTCAACCATATGCTGGAGCATATTAGTTTGATCTTCCAGCAGCCTCAGCATTGAATCCTGCCTCCTCTCATCACGCTGCTGCCATCTTTCAGCTTCAGCCCTCTCTTCAGCCCGCCACCTCTCCTCCCGGTCATTTTATGCTTTCCTGCACTCTGACATGGTCTGCCTCCACGCATTCCTCTGTGCTCTGTCAGTGTGGGAGGACAGCATGAGCTCAGAGAACATTGCATCGCAAGTGCGTTTTTTTCGCCTTCTAATCTTCGCTAGCCTCTGGGAAGGAGAAGGTCCTGTGATTCTTGAAACACATACAGCTGGTGGAGAAAAAAAAAAAAGGGAGAGTGGTATTTAAAAAGACATTTTATAGAACAATGGGTACATTCTTTCACGGTAAACCTTGCTGTTAACATTTCATACATAGCATATGTGCTTTCATTCCAAGGTCGCATTTTGCCTCCCCTCACCACGTGGCTATCCCCTCCCCCCTCCCTGTGGCTAACAGCGGGGAACATTTCTGTTCAGCCACAGGCAAACAGCCCAGCAGGAATGGGCACCTCTGAATGTCCCCTTAAGAAAAGCACCCTATTTCAACCAGGTGACCATGAATGATATCACTCTCCTGAGGATAACAGAGAGAGAGAAAGAACGGATGTTGTTTGAATGCCAGCAAACATACACTGCAATGCTTTGTTCTACAATGATTCCCAAGTACGTGCTACTGGCCTGGAGTGGTAAAGTGTCCTACCATGGTGGACGGAATAAGGCTGCCCTCCCCAGAAGTCTTTTGCAAAGGCTTTGGGAGTACATCCAGGAGAGCTGAAAATGCCAGGGCAAATTAATCATTAAACATGCTTGCTTTTAAACCATGTATACATATTTTAAAAGGTACACTCACCAGAGGTCCCTTCTCCGCCTGGTGGGTCCGGGAGGCAGCGTTGGGTGGGTTCGGGGGGCACTGGCTCCAGGTCCAGGGTGAGAATCAGTTCCTGGCTGTTGGGAAAACCGGTTTCTCCACTTGCTTGCTGTGAGCTATCTACAACCTCATCATCATCATCATCTTCCTCATCTCCAAAACCTGCTTCCGTGTTGTCCCCATCTCCACTGAAGGAATCAAACAACACGGCTGGGGTAGTGGTGGCTGAACCCCCTAAAATGGCATGCAGCTCATCATAGAAGTGGCATGTTTGGGGCTCTGACCCGGAGCAGCCATTTGCCTCTCTGATTTTCTGGTCAGCTTGCCTCAGCTCCTTAAGTTTCAAGCAGCACTGCTTCGGGTCCCTGTTATGGCCTCTGTCCTTCATGCCCTGGGAGATTTTGACAAACGTTTTGGCATTTCGAACACTGGAACGGAGTTCTGATAGCATGGATTCCTCTCCCCATACAGCGATCAGATCCCGTACCTCCTGTTCGGTTCATGCTGGAGCTCTTTTGCGATTCTGGGATTCCATCATGGTCACCTCCGCTGATGAGCTCTGCATGGTCACCTCTGCTGATGAGCTCTGCATGGTCACCTGCAGCTTCCCATGCTAGCCAAACAGGAAATTGAAATTCAAAAGTTCGCAGGCCTTTTCCTGTCTACCTGGCCAGTGCATCTGAGTTGAGAGTGCTCTCCAGAGCGGTCACAATGGAGCACTCTGGGATAGCTCCCAGAGGCCAATACCGTCTAATTGTGTCCACATTACCCCAAATTCAACTTGGCAAGCCTGATTTCAGCGCTAATCCCCTTGTTGGGGGTGGAGTAAGGAAATCGATTTTAAGAGCCCTTTTAGTCGAAAAAAAGGGGTTCGTCGTGTGGACGGGTGCAGGGTTAAATCGATTTAACGCTGCTAAATTCGACCTCAACTCCTAGTGTAGACCAGGGCTCAGTCACTTTTGAAAATAGCACTTAGAATCTTAAATCACTTAGGCCCTTTTGAAGATGTTTCTCAAAAATGAAAAAAGGGGAAGGAAGGGGGGGAAAGGGGCAGGGAAGGTGCTGCTATATGAAAGTCTCATAACTCATCTTGTCTGTCTGTCATTTCCCTAATCTTATTCCCAAAAGAAGAGAACAACAAACAGATTGTCTCTTGTTGTTTTCCTTTGGTCTGTGTCATATTCAGCAGTGCAGTCCAGAAGGGGCTGTGTCACTGCCTGCCCCACAACCTTGGGTGCCTCATAACGCTTTGTTGTTGTAGCTCTCAACTTGGGCAGCTCACAAACAGCCTAACAGCATGCAGGTCATGCCCTGAGTGTCTTGTGTAGAGCTGCAGCCCTAGTACAGCAGCTCTGACCCAGCACCCTGTCTGCAATGCACCAGTCACACTCTGGCTTCCACCAGCCTTGGTTATTACCTGTAGGGTGACCCCCAACACACTCCAAGTCTGCACCCTGTCCTTGCCAAAGAATGGCCATTTGACAGCTGATTGCTAATCAACTTTGATGACACTTGGCTAGAAGTGTCAGCTTATCCTTTGTCTTTGAGAAACAGGTTTACCCCATCCCCAGACTTGTCTGGTAAACAGATTTTATTAATAATTTCATCTTATGTTCATAACTTTTAATTGGCATTTCATACACACATTGCACACAAATTTTAATGATCAGTGTGATTAGTTTTTAAATGATACCTCACACAGCTTATTTTACGCACAGATTATTGCAATAATGTGTAGCGTGTGAATACAGGGGTGCTTAGGGTCACAGTCTTCAAAAGTTAAGGTGTCTTGGAGAGAGGAATTGGGGGTGACCATGTTAGTTCTAGATGGGGAGACACTACCAGAAAATGAATGTCTAAACTCCTTGAACATGAAATGTGCCAAATATTGTTGTTACCCGTTTTAATCAGAGCCACAGAAATTTCATGAGAAAGGCTGCTCCTGTGAAACTTTCAACTCAATTTCAGGACTAACAGGAGGGTTGGATTAATTCAGATAACCTTTGGGTAAGCATCTGAACTTTGCGGGGCTTATCAAAAGTGAACTTGTGAACCTTCTGTATTTCACTCCTCTCTGAAAATCATGCCCTCTGCTACAAGACCTTTCCCAAAGGTGTGGATAACTGGAAAATATCTGCATTTTTATAAATATCCTATACCCCTGAGGTTATCTGTTTTATGTTAACTTGCCTGACTGCTAGGACTTAAATCACAGGAGGCTGTTAAGAGAGACATGCACAGGAAATGAAAATGTCACAGACAAGAATCCTGGAGGAAACAACAGAAAAGCTGCTTATTGGGTGTAGTGGTTCCGAGTGGTTCCTCCCTGTCAGCGTCCGAGGGAAACCACTTCACCTCGCTATGCCACCTAACAGCGGAGAGCCAACCAACAGGGGATTAGCATGGTAAGTCAGTAAAGAGTCTAGGTCCCTGGCCCCTTAGGACAGGGCAATTGGCAGACTTTAGCCCAGCCACCTGGCTGCAGCCGACAACCACCAGTAGGGTTCAAGCCCTCTGGGCAGGGCAGAACAATAACGGTTTGTAGCCAGCTTTTTGGCTGGAGCAAGCAGGAAGCATGATCAGGCTCAGCTCTCCAGGCAGGACAGAGCAATAGCAGGTTATGGCCCAGCTCCCTGGCTGGGGCAGACTGCAAACACACACAGGCCATCCAGCCAAAAGCGGGTTGGCAGCAGGGGGGCCAGGCCCACCCTACTGCACCAGGTCCCAGCCCAGGGCCCTAATAGTGAAAGGGAATCCTGCCACTGGCTCAGCAGGGATCCTGCGGAAACATGCTGACCATGGTTTCAGCAACACAGCTAAACTAATGTCTGATTTCCCTGGGCTATTTCCTACCCTCATCTGTTCACAGGGCTACATCTCTTACAGGCCCTCAGGGTACTTGGCCACCAGCAGTTCCAGCAGCTCCTCCAGAGGCAGGGATTGATACAGCTCAGTCCCTGGTTCAGGGACCAGCAGCAAGGCAACAGCATCCGACTTCTTCCCTGGCTCTCCCTCTACTGAGCTGGAGGCCCCAACTCTTATACTTCCTGTTCTGTCCCTCGGCTTGCGGTGCAACGGACATGGCTCTGCTCTGCTCACCAGGGGGCAGGGAGTGGTTCCTCCCTGTCAGTGTCAGAGGGAGGCCACTGTGCCTCAGTACATTAGGCAGTAGTTCTCAACCAGGGATCCAGGGCCCCTTGAGGGAGCCAGGAGCAGGTTTCAGGGGGTCCGTCAAGCAGAACCAGTGTCAGCCTTGCTGGGGCCCAGGGCAGAAAGCCAAAGTCCCACTGCATGGGGCTGAAGTCTGGGGCCCTGAGAAACTTAGCTTGTGGCATGGGGCCCTGGGCAATTGCCCTGCTTGCGACCCCTTAACGCCGACTCCGGCTTTTATATGCAGAAAACCAGTTGTTGTGGCACAGGTGGGCTCTGGAGTTTTTATAGCATGTTGAGGGGGCCTCAGAAAGGAAAAAGGTTGAGAACCCCTGCATTAGGGAATACCCCCCAACTGACACCATCCAAGTTAGAAAGGTTTATTTGGGTCACTAGGCTGAACCTGAGGTCAAAGGGAATCCTAGCCCTCCTAGGCCGTAGAAACGGGAGATTTGGGTGAGCTGGGAGAGGCTCTCATGGAGGCATCAGAAAAGCTGACAGGCTGGTAAACACACACAGAGGGAGAGCGGTAGCACTGCAGCAGGGGCAGTCTGTTTCTCCCTGCCACGGATGAAGGCAACTAGTGGGAGGGACACAAAGGGGGGGACCAACTAACGGGGAGTGTGTGACTTCTCCACGTGACCACCCCACGTGACATGTACCTGCCCCCTACGTGACCCCCTCACGTGACTCCTCCCCGTCCCACTCCCCATGTGAACCACCCATATGACTCATCCCCACCCAACCCCCAACCCGGGGGCTGTGTGCTCTGCCCATCCCACGTTACCTGGCATGGGGGGGGGAGGCTCTGCTCCAGTCCCCCTGGCATGTGTGGAGCCACTAATGCACTTTTCCAGGCAGCCTCCGGCCACGCTGCCTGCCTGGGCTGTGCCAGACAAGCAGCGTGGTCAGAGACTGCCTGGGAGAGTGCAACCGCTGTGTGCGGCACCAGGCAGCGTGGCCAGAAGAGGAGAGGCTCTGGCCCCACCTCGTCCCTTCTGGCTCTGGCCCTGCCCCTTCATCTCTCCGGCTGCCGGCCTTGCGTGTCCCTTCCGCTCCCCCTCCCCGGGGGGTTTGGGAGGGTCATGTGACCCTTCAGGGCCCCCCCCCAAGTTGCCGTTGGCTGGGCTTAATACCCAAGTGTGTGTAAACCTTTTATTATTTTTACCTTTTGCTGTCCAAAGGACTTGTACCCTTCAGGGATGAATAATGCTTTGTTCTGAAAATACTGTTTCTGTGTCAATACAAATGTATACTGCCACAGGATCCTAAAGGGAATCTCTTACAAATGTCAAAAGCAAGTTGGACTTGTACCATTAACACAGTGAGGAAACACAGAGGCTGCCACCCAGGATCCAGACAGAGTAGCTGGACCACATGGTTCCACCTAGAGTGAGATGCAGGAAGCCAGGCTGCCACCTGAGGGGTGCACTCAAGAGGGACTTAAGGGATCTAAGGCACCGCTGGCCCTGTAGCCATAACATACAGCTTCCTCTGTGACAATGCAATAGTTAGGGGTCTATCAAATTCACAGCCATGAAAATCGAGTCACGGACCATGAAATATGGTTTCCCACATGAAAGCTGGTCTCCAACCACCCAGCTCTGAGGGCAGAGCAGCGGCTGCTGGCGGGGTGCCCAGCTCTGAAGGTAGTGCTGCCACCAAGCAGCAGCGGAGAAGTAAGAGTGGCATGGTATTGCCACCCTCACTTCTGTGCTGCTGCTGGAAGCCGTGTTGCCTTCGGAACTGGGCACCTGGCCAGTAGCCGCTGCTTTCAAGCCACCCAGCTTCAGGCAGTGCTACCGCCACCAGCAGCAGTGCAGAAATAAGGGTGGCAATGCCACGACCACCTGACAATAGGCTTGTGATGCCCTTTTGGGTTGGAGTCCCCAGTCTGAGAAACCACACATTTTTCATGGGTTGGTCATGGCATAAACAGCAAATTTCAGGGACATGTTACACATCCATGAAATTTGGTATTTATGCCATGACCAACCCACAAAAAATGTGTGATTTCTCTGCAATTTAAGTAAACGCCTAGTAATAGTTAAGGTAGAGTGGACGTGATGGTGTTACAGCCCTTCTCATGTTACCTGGAGTAGGCTGCAGGATCAAAAAGAAAAAAATATAACATGAAACAATGCACAGTGGTCATGTTCAGTAGGGGCAAATGCCACGTCATTGGGGCAGAATTGAACTGGTGACCACCAAAACCACATGAGCCAAAGCAGAATCCACTTAATGGGGAACCAGAATCAAGCTGTTCTAGCTGCTGAGCCAGCCACTAGTATGAGACATCATCAGCTGCACTAAACCAGTGCACTACAAACAACTTAGTTATTTGATGACCTACATACCCCCCAAAAGCCTCATTCAAGTATTTATAAGTTCTGCCTATAGGGGATGGAGATAAGAAAATATTGAGCAAACCGGTGAAGAGTCTGATCTGCACCCTTGCTGGATTTCAAAACAGCATGGCTCCATGCTACAAAATTACTTGGCAGTGATCAAGGAGGGATCGTAGATTTATAGTTTTACTGAATCCAGTCCAGCAAACCCATCTGCAACTGTGTCGATGCTTATGTTTTCCTCTTCCTTTTACAAGAAATTTTCTAACTATGGAACCTGTGTTTTGTACACCAGAGGTTTCAGTTTTGACCTTTAAAACTAAAATCCCCATCTACATTAGAGAAACATGCACTGGTATTAGTACCCGGATGTAAACAAAACTTTACGCTGCTGGGAGTCACCACCACAATTTATGGATTAAATCACACGGCTTTAAACCTCACTTTACATTAGTGCCGCGCATCTACATTAGGGATTTGGAATCAGTGTAACTCTAGCAATGTACCTACACAGTGCTAATTTTCACTATTGTCCCTAATGTCTTAAGGGCATGGGTCCTGAAAACTTCAAGTAAAACATTAACCCAGTGCAGCTAATAAATGCCATGGACCAAACTGCTACACCATTTGGCACACTATCCAAAACCAGATGTAAGGGGACTGTTGCCCCCTTACTAACATTCAGTGGGGGTGTTTTAGTTGCTAGGTCCCAGTACTAAAAGGGGGGAAGGGCCTATGGGAAATCAGGACCCTGAGACTGACAGTCCCCAGGAACAATGGGGAGAGGCCAATGCTCCAGGAAAGCCTGAATGACAGGGCGGGCAGACTAATCAGGGAGTCAGGAGGCCAGGGAAGTCCCGTCCTCCGTGTGAGCTGGATTTGCCTGGGTCAGACATAGTGGGGCTGAGCTAAGGAGAAAGCAGGGGCCCAAGCTGAGCTGAGGAGCAGAGCTGTGCCAGATCCAGAGGGACCAGAAAAGCAGCCCACAAAGCAGGTCAGTGCTGGGAGCAGAGTCACAGAAGCAGCCTGCAAAGCAGACCTGTCCTGGGAGCAGAGCTGTAGCAACCAGAGCCAGAGGGGCCAGAGAAGCAGCCCAGGCAGCTGGAGGCAGAGCAGCAGCTGTGCTGAGGCAGAGTGGAGCTGGAGCTGGGGCTGGAGCAGTCCGGAGCCGGGTGTCGTGAGCAGCTGGGGAGAGCGAGGGGGCACCCTGGGCAGTGGGCCCATCACAGGGAGACGCCTCAGCCAGGAGGCTCTGCAAGCCAGACTCGAAGGGGGATTGGCAACCCTGACAGGGCGGGGGCGACACTGGGAAGAAGGCCCCTGCCACCTAGAGCCGGAGAGCGTGTGGCCACCACCAGAGCGAGTGTCCAACCCACAGCATCCCTGCAGCACAGCCAGGGCCTGAGAAGGAGGCCTGGGACTTACAAGGAACAGACTGTGAACTGCCTGGACATTTCAGAGACACTGTTTGTGATGTTCCCTACCACAGAGCAGGTTGATGTGTTTCCTTTAACCTTTCCCATTTTTCCTTATTCTTTTTAAAATTAATTGTTGATTAAATAACTTGCATTTGCTTTAACTTGTATGTAATGGTCAGTGGGTCAGAGAAGTGCCCAGTGCAGAGAGAGTACCCTGGAGTGGGGACACCCTAGCCCCTGTCCAGCAGGGTTGGGGGTTGAGCCCCCCAGGAATCCTCGACCGAGCCTTGTTGGGGTTACGAGGACTCTGCCAGACAGGAGAGTGGAAGGGGAGTCCTCAAGGGCAGGGAGGCCACTGGGTAAAGGAAGTGGGAGCGAGGACTCGGATCCTTTCGCTAGCCCACTTCACCGGCGTAGTGCAGAAGCCAGGAAAATTCCCCACAATAGCAGGACTATTCCCCTGCTTACACAGAGAATGCTAAATGCAGCAAATCACAGAGTTGGCTTGTGTGGAGACAGACTGAAGAAAGTTGGACTATTTTTAATAGAAAGAGAGAGGAGGCCAGAGGAAGGTGCTGCAGCAAGTGAAAGCTTTAGGTAACATGGAATGGTTGATTCTAGCTCATCCAGTCTCCCACTATCATTGAAATTGATTGGTAACAATTCTAGAACTGAGAAAAAGGGGGTGTTTCTTTACACAACCTCTCCTTAATCTGTGGAATCCCAGAAGTAATCTTGGCAATTTGTTTAGTGACATTTAAAAGGCTTCTGGAAAACTACATGCGTAAACAACATAGATGGTGATGACACAAGGAAGACAGCAACGCTAAAACAACTGTTTGCACTTCTAAGTATACTCTGACCACCTGTGGGGATAAGGAGGGCAAATCCACTTGTGTTAACTGGTATGGTGCTCACACAGCTTTATACCTTTTCCTGAAGTATCAGGGCAGGATACAGAACTAGGTGTGCTTAGATACTCCACTGATGGACCCATGTCAAGGACCTAAATAGATGGATGTGTTAGTCATTTATAGGTGTGTTCTCACAATGTGCTGCAGGGCACTGTCCAAACACATACATAGGAACACAGTGCCCCAAAGAGCTTTCAATCTAGAAAGAGCTCTTGGTACCTGGAGACAGAATTGAACCACTGGTCTGGCATATGCTACTCTCCAATGGTGCTAAACCTCTATACTGCACCAACAGTGAGTAAACTAGTTTGGAAGGTTCTGCAAGGAACAGAATCCCTGACCCCTTTCCCTGCTGTGGACACAAAATTGAACAGCTGTTCTAGAGACTTAAACCTGCAGCAGTGTCTGTGTATTGTACCTTTTGACCAGTCAACCTGGCTGCTAAGAGCATTACTCAACATCACAAGACATTAAACAGCCTCTCCTGATTTCCAGTCTCCTGTAGAGTTGCATGGTGTACTACTGACGTAGCCAGCATGTTAGCCTTCATACTGTAATGAACTGGCTAGTAGTATGTATGAGTTCTACTGCCCTCTACTGGATTAAAAAGAACCACTCAATGGTGTGTCATAGGGTCTACACCACTGACAGGTAGTGGAGATTCTCCACCTTCTGAAGCGATAGGGGGACTAAGCTTCTGAAGCGATAGGGGGACTAAGCTTCTGAAGCAGGCAAATTTGAGTTTTGTCTCTGAAGTTCTGCAAGTCGAACTGAGGCCATAGATTTGTGAAATCATTTTCCCTTGGACCTTGCCACAGCTGTTAGATGTAATACTACTTATATGTGAGCTAGAGCTAGACAGGAGAGAAGAAAGTGCTGAGCACCTGGATAACAAGGATCAAGAAACAGCAAATACTTCATAAGAGACACCCACTGCTGCAGAATCGTAGCATTATTCCCTCTAGTATGTTCCCATCCACAGCAACTAAGCTCAATATAGCTATTCCCAAATAGTTACTCAGCAGCTTTTGTTAGCTGCAATAAAGTATTCACAGTAAGTGCAGCATTTGACTCTAAAAATGTGTCCTAGTCTGTGTTCTTGTAATATAAGCACACATAATTAGGACTAATGCCTAAATTTTAATACAGTTACATAGCAGCTACTGGAAACACAACGGTGCTTGAAAGAAACAGACCAGGGCTGGATAAAGGGCAGAATGAGGTCCAGCTGAGACTCGTGGAGTTCTACAGTACGGCTCACAGGTACAGAATCTTTAATACCAAATTATAGTTTCTTGAGACTCCATCCTGCCTGGCTATATACCAAGATGCAGCAGTCACCCAAGATGGATGCTCTCCAGTCACCCAAGCTTATACCACCTTAATAGCTGGACACTTTCCACAAGATAAAACAAACAAACACCTCACTGAAATGACTCCTGGTGTAATCAAGGTGTGACACATTTAAGAGACTGATCTTGGCATTTCCTGACCTCAAGCCAAACGACAGAGTTGCAAGAAGTTACACTCCTGTTCCATGGCAGGGGTAAGTATCCAACAATTCCAGTGCCCATGAGCAAACCCATAGGGATGGTGTAAGGGTGACAGAATGTGGCCTTAGTGTCAAATAATGATAAATACCACTTTTGCTCTTCCGAGTGCTTTACAAATATTAACTAGTCTCCAGCACCCCAGCACCTTACTGGGCATGGCATGGCCCTTACATAGGGTCCAAAAGAATTCTCCTTTGTGCAAATGCAGGCTAAATCTGTTAGTGCAATATTGCAAATTTTCACACTGCAGGCAAGCAATTTTTCTTCTTGTTTAATTGTATTTATTGACTGACACGCACAGGCCCTGTGCTGTTCAAAATGTGACATCTCTCTTTTTACTCAGCATAGCAGCATCTATAATTTTACAAATTGATACATCCAATGTATTATCATTTTGGAAGCATTAGTATTTGCACAAACATGCCCAAAGCCTCTTATTTTCCTTTTTACATTTCTGCTACATTCAGATTGCAATTTTCCTATATCTTGTCATTGAGATTTCCTCCTCCCTCTTCCTGCCACCTCCGACAGAAATTAGAAGACACGCTGCCAGCTCTAAAAGCTTTATAAATAAAACACGGTGCATACACAAAGGCTACACTTTTAAAGAGTATTTTTGTATCCTGGATGGGTTTATAGAGGTCATTGCAACCACACAGATGTTGCCATTTATGGGACCTGCATCACGCCACCAAATAGCCCATTGCTTGGATAGATGACTATACACATGCTAAATAAAGATGGGACCTTAACAAGCATTGTATCACCAGTTCTACATCCCAACAGGTTGGGTCTCATTGTATTGGCAGAGGCTTCTCAGAGCAGAAAGTGACCTGCCAGTTGTTCCTATGTAGGAGGGACAATATTTGGAACCATACTAACCATTATGGATCAAGACTTTGTTTTCTGGGATGAAACTAAAACAATGTTCCACGTTCCTCCTAACCCCGCTCAGCTAAGATAAAAGTAGTGCTGGTTGGAAAACACTATATTTTCTGCAAAAAATAATTTTATCATTCGCAATATGTTATGGGCATTTTAGTTTCTCAATGAAAAAAAAGAAACATTTTTCTATTTTAAAAAAAGAAACCATTTGGGGGTGTTTATTTCTTCCCCTTTTTCTATCTTGCCTCCCCCCACTTGTTTCCCCACAAGAAAAAAAAAGGGGCGGAGGAAAAAGGGGGAGAACAAAATTGAAAGGGTTGGTGGGAGGGACTCATCAACAAAAATCACAAATTTTGATCACAAATTTTCAGAGAAAGGCTTTTTTCCCCCTCAAATCAAAAACTTTTTCTTTGTTGTTGTTAAAAAAGACCAGCTTTAATAAAATACTTTGCCTAATTCAGAACCAGTACCCCAGGCAAACATGTGAAGTGTCAAGTGTAGGAGAATGCATTGGAAAGTCCAAGAGATCAAGGACAACCCCGTGGTCCATAGTGAAATTCAATACTAGGTTACTTTCCTTTAAAATCACGTATCCCTTTTAAGAGCTGGATGTTGCCACTCAATAGCTGTCAAGTTGACCCAGGCCTTGAGTAAATGCAATACTGCATGTTAGGTAAGGGCACAAAGTATGTTACAATGATCAGGGCTGGATTACCCAATAGGCAGATTAAGCACGTGCTTAGGGTACCAGCAAAGCAGGGGGCACCAAAAAAAATGAGATTTTTTTTTTTTTGAAAATGAGATGTGTCTCTCCCACAAATGGAAAACCAGTTGAACCATTTATAACATTCCTCAATTTGAAAAGCCACACTGGTGAAGAAATGGCAAATCAAGTACTGCATTATCTGTGCCAAGAAAATAGATTTCTCAAAGTGCAGAGGTCAATTTTATGACAATGCTGCCAAAATGTCAGGGCGTTATCAAGGAATGCAGAAGCAGCTTTTAGAACAGAACAAATATGCCATATTCATACCATGTGCTGCACACTCTCTCAATCTTGTTGGCTGCAGTGCTGTTGATTGTTGTCCAGTGGCAGTAAGTTTTTTCTCAACAGTCCAGTCACTTTATACATTTTTCTCTGTCTCAACACGCCGATGGGCAGTTCTTAAAACATATTTGGGCAATGATCATGTGTTGATATCTCTTTCTAATACTCGCTGGGAGGCACATGCAGTGGCAACAAGTGCAATTCTGGAGTCCTACTCAAAGATTGTGGATGTATTAGAAAGTATAGCTGAAGACCAATCACAAAAGGGAGAAACTATACAAGAGGCAGAAAACATTGCAAACAAGATGCAATAACTAGAGTTTGTATTCATGTTGACCATGTGGAATGAAATTTTACAACACTTTTACCACACAAGTCAAGCTCTCCGAGAAAAATAATTCGATTTGAAAACATGTGCAGACCTCTGTCAATCATTAGCAGACCACTTACACACTTTGAGGAATGATTTCGAAAGATTTGAAGACATATCAAAAGATACCTTGCCTGATACTAACTACAAAGAAGCCCAGTCCCACAAGCGAATCAGGAAAAAACAAGCATATGGTAGCAGTGCAACAGAAACAGCATTGAATCCTAGAGACAAATTTCGCATATCTACATACTATGCTATAATTGATACACTTGAAGCTCATATGAAGAGGAGAGGTGAAGTGAACAAAGAAGCATCAAGTAGATTTTCTTTTCTAAATGATATGGACTTATCTGATGAACAATATTCACAAGGTTCCCAAAAGCTAGTTGACTCATACCCTGTTGTCTTGAACATGAATCTCTGTGGAGAAGTACATCAGTTCGACTGTTATATGTGCGCAAAGTTTAATGAAACAGGAAAAATGAAATTCAGTCACATCGATCTTCATGACACAATATTGAAAGATGGAATACAACGTATATTTCTAAATGTAGAGATCGCACTACATATTTTTCTAACATTGATGATTACTAACTGCTCCGCAGAACGCTCTTTTTCTCAACTGAAAAGAATAAAAAACCCTCAGAGAACAATGTGTCAGGACAGACTTGATTCACTTTCCCTATTGTGTATGGAAGCGGATATGCTTCATCGAGTCAGCTTCAATGAACTTATCCAGAATTTTGCAATCAGAAAATCTAGAAAGAAGTTATTTTAATTTCAGCGTACATGTAAGTATTGTGTCATGTCAAAAAATAAAATTTTATTTTACGGTATAGTATTGTTTTTATTTTGAATTACATATGGGGGGGGGCATCATAATCTTTTCAGTGCTTAGGGCCTTTAAAGGTCTTAATCCGTCCCTGGCAATGATGCTAGGCGGTAAACAAGTTTAGTTTCAAGGCATAGCAGGGACATCACCTATGTAAAATTTAGGCTGAACCTCCTAAGGAAGCGTATAGACCGACAAAACTCAGCAGAATTTTTTAAACACTGTTGGAACTTTCCAAGATTCATTGCAAGAAAACTAATGTGCTTTTGAATCCATATAGAATTCTTCAGTGAAGCACCGTGGAACATAATAATACAGTACAGGGATATTTTAATAAACTATCACAAGCAGTGAAGGCAAAACTGAAAAATATTTGTCTGATGTCTGTGTAGCACCATGCATATGCAAAGGCATATGGGAATTGCCTCACTCAATCAGACAAGTGGTCCAGTTAGTCCAGTACCTTGTCACTGAGAATGGCCAGAACCAAAATCTTCAGAAAAAAAAGCTCAAGATGCCCTGTAGAAGACCAGTTTGGAATAGGGAAGACCAGTCCGGAATACTCCTGAGGGAAGTTTCTATGTCTCTCCCATTAGTGATCAATTTATGCCATGAAGCATGAGGGGATACATAGACGCACACATATCTACCTTACATAAAGTTTGCTATCCTGTCTAAAGTAACAGTGGATTTTCTCATCCACATAAATGTTTAATTTTTCTAAGCTCCTGGCCTCAGCAGTATTTTGTGGCAATGGGTTCCACGGGCAAATTTGTATATGGTGCTAAAATGTATCTCCCTTTATCATTTTTAAATTTGTTGTCTTCCATTTTCATTGAACACCCTTGTGGTCCAATTTTATGAGAAGGATAAAAAGAAGCACTGAATTTACCTTGTACGTATATTACTCATTGTATAGACCTTTCTCTTGGTCCCTCTTGTTCACCTCCTCTCTGAACTGATTAGTTGGCACGAGCAAATGGAACAAATCCCCAGTTTTGCCAAAAAAGTTGGGACGTCCATGACAGGACTTAAAAAGAGGGGTGTCCTGGTTAAAATGGGAGTTATGATCACCCTAATCTAGGTACCTAATACAGCAACTATTGCCCTGGGAATTTAAGTTGAATACAAGACAGGATGCAGAGGAGGATAGAATAGGCAAGAGAGGAGCAAGGTAGAAAATAAATCAAACCATTATTCTACACATCATTTCATTGATTACAATTACTTTTTTGAACTAAGTAATTCTAACAAATTAGCTGGAGAGGGTACAAAGACAAACCTCGTATGTATGAGATCTGCAAAATGAGTCTGGTTCTGTTTATTGGGTGAAGAAACACTTGAGATGCAGCATTTAGTAGAGACAGATCAGCTTTCCAGCATTTAACAACAAAAGGACTTGTCAGAAACCTGAGCATTCTCATTCCCTCATCCTTTCCTTCTGTTACTCCCCCAGCTCCCTACATAGCCACAGCTGACAATCTGTTAGCAATGAGAGGTGTTTCTAATAAGCATAGGAACTCTATTGGAACATTGGAAAGTAACTTGAGACCAATTAAATATTTTATCTCTAGGCAGCAACAGATTGGCTATCACTGCCTTTCCCACTTTTCAATCATAGATAAATGCAGTGCACCAACTTTCATTAAAATTGACCTCTGAAAATAAATCCTGCTGAAATACAGTTGGTACCTCATCATACTTATAGGGCTGTCCCTATGCCCCAGCTGATACAGATAAGGGCAAGAGCAAGTGCATTGCATTAGCATCTTATTTTGGGCTTGAGAACCTATTAGAGAATGGCCAAAATCCCAGCTCTTAATACCCTCAAATTTTGTGGCTGCAGTCCATCCCTCCCTTTAATCTACTGTGATGGGTGCCCTCCAACACATTTTGGTACAAGCCTAGAATCAGGTGACAAGATTCCTTCCTGTGATCGTCGCACAGTATCCTAAATGTAACCCTTCTGCCAGGCCAAGTTGATAGCAGCAAGGGCCGGGTTCAGTACACAGGGGTTCCCTCTCATCAAAGCAAATGCAAAACTGGCTCGAGCCCCCACCCAGTGACCTGGGAAAATCTTACACACCCCCTAGATGCCTCAAGAGACAATACTTCCCCTCTCGCAAGCACAGAGTCTCGGTGTAGCAGAGAATCTTTAATAACATGAGGTAAACGACATCAGCATTAAATTGGGGAAATACCACAACTAGTGTTCATTAACCGAACCATGAGCAAAGACCCACCCCAGCAAATTGGGCCACATCCTTTCCCTCAGGTTCTTGAGTCCCAGAACCCAAACATCTCTTGAGTCCAGCAATCCACAAATCACCCAAAGTCCAAAAAGTCCAGCCCCAGAGTTCAAAAGTTCATCCGCAGAGTGTTACTCCCCAGTCTAGCTAAAATGTGCCTGTGTGTGGGGGAAAGAGGTAAGGGGCACCTTACGTGTTCTGAAGCTGACTGCCCCACAGGGCTCTGCTCCGCTCCACCACGACTGGCTCCGCTCTGCACAGCTCGCCGTCTCACGAACGCTCCACTCCGCCGTCTCACGAACAGCTCTGCTCAGCTCGCCTCGTCGTCTCATGAACCCTCCGCTGTCTCACGAACGGCTCCGCTCTGCACAGCTAACCTCGCCATCTCACAAACACTCCGCCAGCCTATCCACGAACAGCACCACTGCACTCTAGATCTTCCAGCTCCCCACTACTTGACACAGTGCTCAGTGATTTCAGCTCATAGTAGTGGGAGCCTTAGTGCTGGTGCACCATAAGGCCAAAGTGAATTCAGCACAGTACCTGAAGCAAGACTCTTAATAGACCCAAAATTAGCTCTGACATTCCACAGTGGAGAGAGACAGAGGTGCAATTGGTGTTTCAGGCCCTCACAAAGGGGCCCACACCACCAGGTACTAATACCTGTCTCAAGCCTCTCTCTCAATTCACAGAGTTTTGGAACCCATGTCCCTTGCCTAGCGAGTGCTACTTAGTTGATAGTGAGTCCCTCCATCATAACAAAAGGCCAAGTACAGTTCCAAGCACAGTTCCCATAATCAGGGTAATAATTTATTCTTCCCGCCCCAATAACAGAGACACTGGGGATTCCACAACAGCCAAAGTGACCATTTGGGCAGTTATGGCCTCATTCTAGGCAGGGTGGGTGTGCCTATGCAAATGAGATCAGCCCCTGAAGTTCTTTTCCACAACTTGCCACACCTCACCACCAGATGTCAGGGTGGAGCTCATCCTGACTCTGCTTACATCAAGAAAGCAGTTGCTACCCTGGAATATCCTTCTGTCCCTCAGTTAGAGGAATAGTTTTTCAGCCATTTGCCTTGTAGCTGGCACGATGTGGCTCACTAGAAGACAGAGTAGAGAATCTGAAATGGATGTGTGTCTGAAAGAGAAGCCCAGGGTCAGCCAAGATGTTATTTACAATTTTGATAATGCCAGGATTTAGGGAAATCTCCAGCTCTGAAATGGAGTAAGTGTCAGGGGAAAAGTAGAAGACTGGTAGCAGCAGCAGTTAAAAAACTTCTCCCTTCTATTCCTTGCCCCCTCATCTGTAAAGATGAAGGTCAAGACAGCTCCCAACCCAAAATATCCTGTGCAACACTGCACATGCCCTCTTGGCTGATTTGTTTTCATCAGAAGCCCTGAATGCACTGCTGAGATTGGGGGCTACTTGGTCATCTTGTGTATTTCATTACCATGGGGGGGGGATGGCTCCGGTGCCCATTCCGGAGGTTTGTGTGATTGGGAGTTGATGCTGAGCGAGGCTTACCAAGTGTCTCTCTTCTAGAGATGGGCTAAGGAGGTTGGATCCAGTGACAAAAACTCGGGCCATGTACATAATGAGCTGAAACATTTCAACCTTTCCTGACCCCTGGGGAAACTCCAGTCTGAGGCTAAGTTTCACAGCTCAAACCCATCTCTGCTTTCAAAAGACAGAATTTTTTCCAGTTCCCAGAGAATTTAGTGACCTTCCATGCAACCTTTTCTTCTAATGTTTAGTAGGTAACAGTTCTGAACTACTGGGACACATCATAACAAGAAAATTAAGACTTGTTTCTAACTGATGTTTGTCACAGGTTCTGCTTTATCGTGTTAAACCCAGACTACTGCCCTTCTTAGATCTGTCACATGTGGAAAAAATAATTACATGTGCATTGAGGGTAGCTATTGGTTTAAGGACATGCTTAAGGAAAAGATCCACATGATGTGCTGAATTTTGAATTTGATCTCTGCATTAGCTGAAAGAGGTGTAAAATCAACTGAATGGTGACAGCTCACTCTGCTACATATCTGAGTAGGTTCTTGTGCCATGTGTTTCTCATTTCAGATGCTTCATGAAATATGTAGTGCTCATGAAATGTGTCTCATATACGCTAAGTGTGTTCCACCTGTACCCACTTGCTGTCTCGTCTCATACGTCACTTGAAGCTTTTTGGGGGTAGGAACCATATTGTTGTTCCATGTTAGTACAGCGCCTAGCACTATGGGGTCCTGGACCATGACCGGGGCCCCTGGGGTTAACTGCAATGGAACTAATAATTCTAGTTTAAATAATAATAAATAATACTATTTAGCACTTTATATATTTCCAGGTTTGTACTAATACAAACTAATTAATCCTATAACACTCCTGTGAGGAAGGTAAGGAAGTATTAAAATCCTAATTTTATAGACATGAAAACAGAGAGATGGGGGAGACTTACGCAGGATCTGTAATGATCCAATGGCAGAGTCTGGATTTGGACTCAGGGACTTTCTAATTGTCAATCTTCTTGCTCCCTCTTCCAGATCTCACTGCTCCTTTGTGTTTCACCCAGGCACACACAAATAGTTGATAAGCGGCACTGAAATCTTGCACATTTTGATCTCTCCTGGGGATGTTCAAACACATGTGCCGTAGACATGCATGGATGTCCTATGGTGCCTGTTGGAGGACTGGAGTGTTATTTAAGCCCAGATGTAACTTTGAGCCAGCGTTCCTGCTAATCACTCAACAGCATGTGGAGTTCCGCTCTTTGCTGCTATGCAAAGCCAGATCTGGAATCAGAACTGAGCCCCAAGCATGTGTAGATTTAGAAGCAAGCAAGGTGACATTTGGCTGAGCCACATCCTCTTGGGACCTCCTAATGGATCATAACTCATAATTGTGGACATCTCATGTACAGTACTAACCCTTCACTTGCTATTCCTGGATCCATGGCAATATGGACAGACACGCAGACCAATCCACCTCTTCAAAAGAAGAAAAAGGGTCAGCTGTCATTCATTCCAATTGTGGAACTGAATTCTCTATTTTAACTTGGGCTGGCCAGGAAACAAGAATTTTTTATTGCGACAAATGTTGAGGTTTGGGAATTTGTTTTCATTCTGCAGCGGGATAAAGCTAAGACTCTGTGACATTTTCTGCAAAAAATGGAGAGAGAAACATCCTCCTCCTAGAACCAGCAATAGCTCTGTAGTTAGGGCACTCAGGTGGGATGTGAGAGACCCACGTTCCACCTCCCGCTCTGGTTCAGACCTGAGGCTCCCATATCCCAGGTGAAGGCCCTAACCACTGAGTTAGAGAGTCCATCTTTCTCGCCCAGACTAAAGAATTTTGGGGCCCTGTGCACTATGGAAATTTCCTCACCACCACCTTCCCCATACATAGACCACTCCACACACAGACCTCCAACTATACCTTCCACACACAGAACTTCCCAAACCCTTCATCAGCCCACACCTAACCTAATGGCCCCCACACATCCTAGCAGCCATGACATACATCCTGCTCAGCTCAGCCCCACCAGCTCCAGCCCCCAACATCCCCCACTGGCTCCAGCTCCTCATCCTATAGCCCTCCAACATTCCTCATTCACCCATAGCTCACTCACAATTCATCCCCAGACCCCAGCACCTGACCCACCGCCCCCAAGACCTTCCTGTCCACTCACCAGCACCCGCCTCACCCCCTTCTCAGCATTCTGCCACTGTCCTAGGCTAGGGCACCTCCTCCTGATTCCAGCCTCCCAGCTCTGCTTGCTCCCATCACCAATCCCACATTTTGTTCAGTATCTTCATTAATAATCTGGAGGATGGCGTGGATTGCACGTTCAGCAAGTTTGCAGATGACACTAAACTGGGAGGAGCGGTAAATATGCTGGAGGGTAGGGATAGGATACAGGGGGACTTAGACAAATTAGAGGATTGGGCCAAAAGAAATCTGATGAGGTTCAAGAAGGACAAGTGCAGAGCCCTGCACTTAGGACTGAAGAATCCCATGTACTGCTACAGACTAGGAACCCAGTGGCTAGGCAGCAGTTCTGCAGAAAAGGACTGAGGGGTTACAGTGGCCGAGTCAATAATGTGCCCTTATTGCCAAGAAGACTAACAGCATTTTGGGCTGTATGAGTAGGGGCATTGCCAGCAGATCGAGGGACGTGATCGTTCCCCTCTATTTGGCATTGGTGAGGCCTCATCTGGAGTACTGTGTCCAGTTTTGGGCCCCACACTACAAGAAGGATGTGGAAAAATTGGAAAACATCCAGCGGAGGGCAACAAAAATGATTAGGGGGCTGGAACACATGACTTAGGAGGAGAGGCTGAGGGAACTGGGATTGTTTAGTCTGCGGAAGAAAAGAATGAGAGGGGATTTGATAGCTGCTTTCAGCTACCTGAAAGGGGGTTCCAAAGAGGATGGCTCTAGACTGTTCTCAGTGGTAGCAGATGACAGAATGAGGAGTAATGGTCTCAAGTTGCAGTGGGGGAGGTTTAGATGGATATTAGGAAAACCTTTTTCACTAGGAGGGTGGTGAAACACTGGAATGGGTTACCTAGGGAGGTGGTGGAATCTCCTTCCTTAGAGGTTTTTAAGGTCAGGCTTGACAAAGTCCTGGCTGCCTCGATTTAGTTGGTGATTGGTCCTGCTCTGAGCAGGGGGTTGGACTAGATGACCTCCTGAGGTCCCTTCCAACCCTGATATTCTACGATTCACACAGCCCCGCACTGCTTAGGTTTGATCATGAGGGAGAGGCAGCCAGCCCATATCTGAACGAGTGGTGTTGCGATCTGGCTCACAGGATTGAAGCTCCACTTGGTTTGGTGGTTTTTCTGGTGGTCAAGGGCACCCCTGGGAAGAGGACAGAGCGCAAGTGTACAAAATGCACATTGGTTAATCCATGCCTGCTCTGGCCCAATGAATATTATTTATACAAAGGGAAACAGCTCAAACAGAGGAAATTGA
Source organism: Natator depressus (assembly GCF_965152275.1). Taxonomy (NCBI): domain Eukaryota; kingdom Metazoa; phylum Chordata; order Testudines; family Cheloniidae; genus Natator; species Natator depressus. The sequence continues at coordinate 32,517,832 of NC_134236.1, forward strand.
GCGCAAGACTGACTCTATACCAGTGGTGGGCAACCTGCTGTCTGACGGGATCTGCTGGCAGGCCACCACACAGTTTGTTTACATTTGCAAAGCCCCCCGCAGCTCCCAGTGGCCGCGGTTCATAGTTCCCAGCCAATAGGAGCTGCGGGAAGCGGCGCGGGCCACAGGGACGTTCTGCCACCGCTTCCCACAGCGCCCATTGACTGGGAACGGCGAACTGCAGCCACTGGGAGCTGCGGGCGGCTGTGCAAATATAAACAAACTGTCTGGTAGCCTGCCAGTGGATTACCCTGATGAGCTGGAGGTTGCCCACAACTGCTCTATAGCCTGGTAGTTAGGGCATTCACTTGGGAGGTGGGCACCCAGTGCATGCAACTGTTCCCCTTGCCCCCCACAGGCTGTGTTTTTGCCATAGATGAAGTCACATACATTATGTAGTAGGTTCTTCCACAAGCAAGATCCTCCCATGAACCCCTTCCATCCAGCCTCTTATGGCTTAATTTTCAGAAGTACAAGCAACCACAAATCCTACTGAAACTAATGTAGCCTGAACATCCAGTTCACTACTCTTTCCTGTATGTTGCTAGCCACAGAAACTGGTTAGTTATACCAGATTACAGCACCTATCTGAGCTGTGAGAGTTGTATAGTCTGGACAAATAGCAAAAAAGATCTCCAATCCACAGCATACAAAATCCTCCACCATACCCTACTCATACCCCTATGTTTACAGACCGCTGCTACATACCTCCCCTTATCCTTCACTGCATCCCAGCTTTCATTAAATATAGATAGCAGAAACAGGCCAAGATGTTTTGAATCATAACTTTCCCAAAATGTGGGTGTTCAGATGCCTGATTCAGCAAAGCATCCCTATCCCCATGTGCTGAAATACTTTGCTAAATCAGAGCCTTAATTAGCATTTATAAAAACATACACCAACATTATGTTGAAGAGTTTTCCCCATGACAGTATTCCCAGCTTTAGGCCAAATTCATGTCCAGGGTCCATAAATAAATAAATAAATAAATAAACAAACAAGTAGGACTGTTTTTTGCTTCCTCTGTTACTATTACCAAACCCAGAACTCACATTGTTTGAGAATTAATTTAATAAGCTGTCACTTTTTTTTCATGCTGCAGATGGGTACTCAAAACTGTAAAATGTAAAACTTTCTATAGGGCAGACATTGTTTGGGACTGACAGCTGGTACATTGTGTGCATTAATGACAGGAGATATTAATGAGAAGATCTTTTAGGCTACATTTGCAACTTTCTTATTTTAAGTGGAGTCCTTGATTTCTTGGTACAGTCTCCAGCTTTCACCTCATTTCCTCTAATTGTATTATTATTTCCCTTTTATCACTGTGAAGAAGGATTCTTATCTGGTTGGTTTTTTTAATTTCTTTCAGTTTATCTGCCTGCATGGCAAAAGTAAATGTTCTGGATCTATCAGAACAGTATTTAAAGAAGTCTGAAAAAAGTGAGTGCTGGTGGGGGGGGTCTATCAAAATCTGGGAGCAGCAGCTTTAATAAGACCATGCGTAAAGTGAGCCTGTCAGCTGCCTGGCTTGATTTTTATTTATTTTTTGGCTGGGTCTAATGACCGCTTATGCCCCTCCCCCACAAACACTTCAAGCACTTGAGTGAACTTTACCTGGATTACTTTTACTGTTAGGATGGCAAAATTTTCTGACATTGGGGAAAAAAATATTTTCCGACGTTGGGAAAAAAGACACTTTGATATAGATTGTTTTATGTACTTGCATAAGGTCAATGCCATACTTTTTGCTGAAGGATAAAGTAATAAACGACTACAAGGCACCTCCATTCAAGGGCACATGTATATATTTCCAGGCAATCATATCAAAGTCATTGTAAGGGTCCCCCCTATCTGGACAGAAGCACATCCTGGCATCCCACAGATAGAGAAGTTACCAATAGGCAATTCTGCATCACAGCCTTGTAAAGGGGTCTATATTTGTATGTAGATGCACCATGGCTTCCCGCTGTGAAACAAAATAATATACATAGACACTTGTGAGTTATATTTCTCTGCCATTTAAAGGCTGCTTTGGTTGCCTTTTGCTTGTCACAGTCTGTTCAGTTTATCAAAAAGAAGATTGAGAGGTGACTCAATTACAGGGTAGAATTACATTCCTAGGAAGAAAATACAAGGCTTTTTAATCTAGTGGAGAAAGGCATAAGAGAAACCAATGGCTGGAAGCTAAAGCCAGACAAATTCAAAATAGAAGTTAAGCACAACATTTTAACAGTGAGGGTGATTAAGCACTAGAACAAATTGCCAAGTGAAGTGGTGGATTCTCCATCTCTTGAGAGCCTCAACTCAAGACTGGATGCCTTTTGGAAGATGTCTTTAGCCAAACACAAATTATTGGGCTCAGTACAGGGCAACGGGGTGAAAGTTAATGGCCTGTGATGGTCTGACTAAATGATCTAATGGCCTCTCTGGCCTTAAGCTCTACAAAACTATGATAATTTTATTGACACTCCAGGCAATCTCTAAATTTTGGTACTTCTTCCTTCACAACTCCCCTAACGTGCAGCCTTCCCTCTCCATCCATACAACAAACCCTGTACAGCCCCTCACTATTTCACTACCTCTTGATTACTGCACTTAGGATGGAAGAATCCCATGCACTGCTACAGACTAGGGACCAAATGGCTAGGCAGCAGTTCTGCAGAAAAGGATCTAGGGGTTACAGTGGACAAGAAGCTGGATATGAGTCAACAGTGTGCCGTTGTTGCCAAGAAGCATTTTGGGATGTATAAGTAGGGGCATTGCCAGCAGATCGAGGGACGTGAACGTTCCCCTCTATTCGACATTGGTGAGGCCTCATCTGGAGTGCTGTGTCCAGTTTTGGGCCCCACACTACAAGAAGGATGTGGAAAAATTGGAAATCGTCCAGCGGAGGGCAACAAAAATGATTAGGGGACTGGAACACATGACTCATGAGGAGAGGCTGAGGGAACTGGGATTGTTTAGTCTGCGGAAGAGAAGAATAAGGGGGGATTTGATAGCTGCTTTCAGCTACCTGAAAGGGGGTTCCAAAGAGGATGGATCTAGACTATTCTCAGTGGTAGCAGATGATAGAACGAGGAGTAATGGTCTCAAGTTGCAGTGGGGGAGGTTTAGGTTGGATATTAGGAAAACCTTTTTCACTAGGAGGGTGGTGAAACACTGGAATGCGTTACCAAGGGAGGTGGTGGAATCTCCTTCCTTAGAAGTTTTTAAGGTCAGGCTTGACAAAGCCCTGGCTGGGATGATTTAGTTGGGGATTGGTCCTGCTTTGAGCAGGGGGTTGGACTAGATGACCTCCTGAGGTCCCTTCCAACCATGATATTCTATGATTCTAACCTACTCCTCTCTGGCCTGAACAAATGCCATCTTGCATTAAATCTACCCAAAACGCTACTGCATCGTCATCTTCCTAGCTCATCATTTTGACCATGTCACCCCACTCTGCATCCCTCTCCTGCATCACCCCTTTTCTACTACATCAAACACCAACTCTTTGTCTTCACTTTTAAGGCTCCTCATGGCCAACACTTGCCCTACTGATTGTCTCTTTCACACTATAAAGATAGAGAAGCCCACCTTCTCTCCACCAGCAAAGCTGCCCTTGAGTGCTCATTGGTCCCTTGATGCTTTCTATAATGCTGCCCTTTATACAGGATTGGAGTTCCCACAAGACTCCACAAGGCCACCACCACACTATCCATCTTTAAATCTCTCCTTGAAACCCACCTATGCCGTAACTCCTACGGGACGAGCCTGGATAGAGGTTAGACAGTTGGTGTGCTGTGACAGATGTGGCAGCTGTTTATTAAATTGTTCATAACTGTATTGCTGTTATCTTGTGCTCCCCCATCTGTTTTCATGTGCACCTGTCATTTCTTATCTTAAACTTAGATTGCAAGCTCTTTAGGGTAGGGATCATCTTTGTTACTTATCTGTACAGCATCTACTCACTAGGCACTATCACAGTATAACTAGTGATACTCTTTGGTTGGGGGGAAAGCTTTTTATTTTTTATGGAAAGACTTTGTGCCCCTCAGATGTTGCCTTGATATTCATGAATGAATACATTTGTCTCAACTTGGTAATTTGGGGTTTTCTTAGCAACTAGTATGAAACCTACATATATAACACAAGTTTCTTTTTAATTCCAACCACCAATATAGCAGATAATTATGTGGCTGCTGTGCTCAGATAACCTTGCAGTCTCTCCTTTTATGAGAAAAAAATCTTAGCTATCCCCCATGGATCTGCTGTCATTCTGTTGTCTCATTATGTTGGAAGAAACATTCAACTCTCTGTTGTCTTGAATTTAAATCCTGGCTGAGAAATCAAATCCACACAAAGATTGCAGTGAGTTTCCAAAGCAAGTGCATATTAATTTGGGGGGTGCTTATTTGTATGAGGAAAGAGAGAAGGGAATTTTAGTCTTTTGGAGAAGCAGGAGTTTGGCTGGAGAAAAAGTTATACTAATGTAGGAGACAATCAAATACGTACACACCGAAACACTGGTAAATGGCAGCTGGACTCTTCAACTTGAAATACCCTCAAAGATGACAGAAAGGGATCTCACAATTGTTACTTGTGCTGTGCAACCCTCAGAAGGAGGTTCTGGGTTCATATAGACATCCCAGCTTTCATTTGCTCATTCAGACACAGATTTCTTTAGTTGAGTGAAGGGTCTGGAAATCGCCCTAGGTTAGGGTCTCTCAAGGTTTCTTGTTGCTGGGAGACAACATCCAAGTTTGAACATTCTCACAGTGATTCCACTTCTGGTTCTACCAAAGTTTGGTAGAGAGTGTGTCAAATACAATAATGTAGAGAGAAAGGGGACATGCTTGTAGAAAGAAAGAGGAAAAAAGATAAAGCCATAGGGAGGAGGAGGAGGACTTGAAAAATGCTGAAGGCAGAGCTGTGAGGAGTGAGACAAAAAGTTGGGTTTTTAAGGCTTGTCAACATGCAGAGTTGCATGAGTTTTGCTTAAGGTGGGATTTTAAAGTGAAGGAATTAAACTGGCACAAAAGGCTGTGTTGGACCAGGCTTGTTCTGGTTTAGCTTAAATCAGTTAGGCAGAAGCATAAAGGCAAATGGAAATAAAAGTGTCCCCACAAGGTACCAGTTTAACTAAACAAGTACAAATTTGCATATAGATAAGGCCTTAGGATATGTCTGGAGAGACTACACCAGCATAGCCATGCCAGCATAGTCCCAGGTTTGGGCATAGACTACGCCAACAGAAGGCTTTTTTCCAGAGGGGTAGGAACACCATCTCCCTGAATGACATTAACTACATCAATGGAGACACTCTTCTGTTGACATAGCTGTGTCTACACTGGGGGTTATGCTGGCATAGCTAGGTCGGTCAGGAGTGTGTTTTTTTTCACACCCTGACCAATGTATTTGTGCTGATATAACTTAGTGTAGACCTAGCCTTAGAAAGAGGGAAAGAGAATTGGTGCCAATGGAAACAGAGACAATAAAAAGGTAGCACAGAAACTTTTTGAACAGACAGAAAAATATCTGGCAGATCCAGAATATGAAGAGCCAAGACAGAGCATCTATAAGACACACCATCTTTGGAAGAACTGTGCTACCAAGGCAGGAGGGAAGCATTGCTATTTATTTTTAATAGCACAAGATCAACTAACTTCTTTACTTAGAAAATCTTTTCCCCCTGTCAATTTCTCATTAGTTCCCTTTTCGAAACATCTGATGAAAAATGTTACATTTCAAAAAGTGCTTCATGAAAACATCTAGAAGTTTTCAAAATGATCTAAAGATTTTTACATAACCTCAGAGTTGTTTTGGATGCTTCCAGGAACCCAGTTTTCTAGAAATGGTGTGGATTGCGTCCTCGTTGTAGCATAAATGAGGGTTTTTAAAGGAAATTTACATTGCATAAGGCACGCAAGTGGGCTCCTGGGCTGCAGATGAACTTTATGAGGCAGAGGAAATAACATTGTTGGGTATTTTCTTTTGGTTTTTTAAAAGTCACAAGAGTATCAACTTTCAGGAGAATATTCAGATGTTTCAACCTAATCTGTGCTATATTAGGAAAGTTAAACAATTTTTGCGTAGGTGGCTCTGACAGAAGTTGGCACAAGTTTAATTTTCTAAGTAAATAAAGTATTTAGTGGAATAAGCAATAAAAGCATTTTTTAAAAAGTCAAACCACTGGGATTTGTACATTTCAGACATCACAGAAATTGGGTCATTCTCTCTGTAGACAGAAACTTACTGTCTGTGCTGCTATGTTAACTGTTGTTAGTTATGTGCCAAAAACACACTCAGTGCTGCATGAGACAATGTGTAGGCAGTCCCTTTCCCACGGAGCCTAAAATCTAATTGATGGGATGCACTGGAGGCTATCTGGGTTTCTTAGATGTTCAGTTTGGTTAATTTCTTATGGACTGAGCATAATCTGAGCTGCATGAAGGAGTCTTGGACAAGGAGGGGGATTCAAATCCTTAGACCTCCCAGGAAATTTTGCTGTAGCCCAGTCCAGAATTTGCCCTCTACCATGCTAATAGTGGAACTCCTGTGGAGTAGCATCGCTGCATGATTTGTGGGACATCATGTTTGGGGCATCCAACATCTGCTCCATGCTCCTGTGCCTGGTGCAGCTGCCTGTGTAGAGGAACTGCCAGAATCTAGCTCCAGCTGTGTGCCATTATGTAAAATGACTTAATGTAATGTTGAGACTGAATCATGCAGATCATTAAGTTCAGTTACAATATCCATTCATCCCTGATGAAAATGTCCTATAGAATTTAATAGAAGGTTATGACCACACTCTAGGGTTTTTACCTTCCTTTAGAATTGAAGAGAGAACTATGCACTTTCTATAGATAACCTACAGAAAGGACAAAACTCTGTTAAATTCTTTAGTTTTATTTAAATTTCCAAGGAACTCCATTGTTTTCATCTCTATTAAATCCTCTAGGACTTCTTCATAAAAAAATGGAAAGCTTGGAATTTACATACACTGGCAGGAGGGGGCTATAGATGAGTATCATGCCGTAGTAGTATAGAACCATTAAAGAGATGGATCATTTCATAATATAGCCTTAGTAATCTGTATTATTCCATAGACCGTTTTAAAAGAGAGAGACAGACATCAGAGTCATTTTGTGGGCCTAATCCTGCAAAAGGGCTGATTGCTGTGCTACAAGTGAAATTCAATTAGGAGAGCTTGCAAGATCAGACCCTATTCTTGTTAGTACTCAATATGGATCAAGTATGTTGTTACTACACATTGACTGAGCAACTGAAAACAATTGCTGTATCCGAGTTTTAGTGACTTGGATGTTTAACATACTGAAAGGACATGAGCCACATTATAAATAAATAGGATTCAAGTTCTTAAGCAAAACTTTGCCACAGGAAAATTTTCAACCATGACCAGCATAACATTTTGTTTGCCTGCCTCTAATAATAAAAATCAGCTCTACTATCAAGTGTTTTAATAATATATTTTCACACAGGGATAGAAATTGTATGCCAGCTTCAGTGCCAATGGTTATGGCTGACTAAAGAATTCCTGACATGAAAAGTTTTCAGTGAATGAGTGATGACTGGCTAAGACCTGATCCTGCCCCAGTCAAGTCAATGACAAAACTCCCACTGACCTATGGCCATGCCCTAAGTGTGTATGTGTACCTCTGCCTTGTACTTTATGGAATGTTAGACCTGCTCAAGTGACTGTCACTGGCTAGTGGCGGGACTAGAGTGAATAATGCCTTAAGCAAAGGAGAATCTATACTATCTACATGCATATTTTGGCTTATATATGTCACCGCAACTTGTGTGCTGAAGCTTCAGAGTATAGGGTTAGCCTTTGGCCTTATTTACACTGAACTTTTTGGGCAAATTTCCTCAAGATTCACTGCCACCGACACAGCTCCCCCAGTGGTAGCCACGGTGGGAGTGCTAACGCGGGAAAGGCTTTGACCTGATCTGTTTGGACCATGATGTTGTCTAGACCTGATCTGAGCAGCGTTACAGGACACAATGGAAAAATGCCAACCTCCTAGCCGCACTAGCTCTCCAGAAAGGGCTTTTACTGTTGGAGCTGCACCAGTGGTGCACTTCTCAAAAGAAACCTAGCATTGACACAGCTCAGAGCACTGAATGCCTAGGTTTACAATAAACTGCAGTGTTCTAATGCTGTAGAATTTCAGAATAAGACTCGGAAACAACACAGTCCTGAACTGGAAAGTGATTTATTGTATACCCTTGTCTACGCACTCTCTGGGTCAAAGGGAAGATGGATACAAACTCTCACCTGATATCTGAGGGAAAAGGACTTTAAACTGAAGAATTATAGTGACAAGATTTCCAGGGTTTCTGTGTTTTCTGGGCTATGTGACGCCATTGTGTCCACTGCTCCAGCAGTTCATTTGCGTGCAGGAGCTGAGAAATTAAGATGTAAGTCATTAGAAAAATTTGCATTGTTGTGTCAAAAGCATTTAGCACTCAGAGGAATTATGTACTCATCTCATTTTTGACAGCCAGAGCTAAATGACAGCAGCTATGTCCAATGAGACCAGAGCCTGGAGAAAATGTAAGGCACAAAGGAGTAATCAACCTAAGATTATCAATATGAGCTACTTGGGCAATACTGAGAATGGACAGCAAATGGAAATTATCTTATGGAAGCATCAAAGTGGAGCTGTTTGTGTGTCTGCAAGAGGAATAATCAGACTAAGGCACCAACAAGCAAGTGCTACTAATACTTTATAACAATACACCTTCCAGTTGAGAATCAGAGAGCTTTTCAAACGCTCATTACTTCTCACAGCTTCCCAACAAGGAAGGCAAAGGTTGTCATCTCCATTTTGCTAGAAGGAGAAATTGAGGCAGGAGCAGGCAAAGTAGCCTGCTCGAGATCACACAGCTGGTCAGTGGCTGAGCAGCAAATCGGACGTAGAAGTCCCAATCCAGTGAGAGGTCCCTTGTGCTTCTCACACTTCTGACAGAGCTGGTCACATACAAACCATCTAAAGTACCTCTCTGACTAATAAAGTTATTCATTGAATAAATTGTTCTGTGAAAAATTGTATCATATATTAAACCAGATCTACCTCCGAATCTCAAATATCAACAAAACTCTAAGGCCCATTTCATCTCCACCAACTCCAACATGATAAAATTACTAGTTTATTCTTTTAGTAGGGCAGCATAGTGAACTTGAGGCTCATCAAATACGAGGCAACATTTAAAGCATCTTTCCCCCCCTAGGTGGAATAGAACAGTCAGAGAAGGCAAAGTACTTCTGGATTCTGCAAATACCTATCGATATCCACTAAAGCAATCTGCAGAGAATTCCTGACCTCAACTGAACAGCTACAGAAATGATGCATGATCCTGAGTTTTGCAATTTGAACAATTCTATAGTCAACACTGAGCCCAAACAAAAAAATACATCACTAGCAAGTGCATCCAGAATTGGATTTGAACTCAGAGGCAAGAGATTAGGCTTTATTGATCATCTGCTCATCTTGAATTCAGTGACTCACTGGGGAGTCTAGAAATCTGAAATTATGAGGTGGATATAAAATTCTCCTCTTCTATTACAGTATTTCCAGACAGTGTCCCCTGAAAAGCCAAGTCAACTTAATTTTTAAATTGTGGTGTCTGGCTAGCTGGTTTCTTTAGAAACTTTAGATGAATGACTGACAATTAAATTTAAAATGTCACTTTCCAGGTTACCACTGTGGGTTACATCTGTACCGCATTAAAAAGGTACCTAAATGTCAAGACAGATTATCTTCCTGTGTTTGTTCGTTTTACTGTTCCAATTTATTCACAGAGTGGCAGTCAGGAATTTGCAAAATTACAAATGCAATTGTTTAGAGCAGGAAAAAATAAACAGCATAGCTTAGTGAAAGTTGCAATCAATTTGTTCAGCACAGCATCCTGGAAAAAAATAGCACCTTTGTATCAACTGCAAATTGCTTCACAAATTAATGTATAATTAAAACTTGCATTTTTGAGCCTCCTGCTGGTAGTTCCCATTCTGCCGAAGACTCACGTCATCCTAATACTTACCATTTATATAGCACTTTAATTTTCATTTGGCTTCACAACAGTAATTAAGGCTCTCTATCCTGGGGATGCAATTAGTATGCATTATATATGAGGAAACTGAGGCAGAGGTTAAGTGACTTTCCCAAGGCTGTGGAGAAATCAGATCAGTGCACAGGAGTTCCTAGCTCTCCACCGTATGCTTGGAGCCATTAGATTGCATCTAGACATATTACATTTTTGACTTACATGAGGTCCTAATATCAGAAACACAAGCTGTTTTCGATGCTGGTCTAACAGTCTGAAGAATGTAAAAAGAAAAAAGAAAAGGAGTACTTGTGGCACCTTAGAGACTAACCAGTTTATTTGAGCATGAGCTTTCGTGAGCTACAGCTCACTTCATCGGATGCATAGCATATCGTGGAAACTGCAGAAGACATTATATACACACAGAGACCATGAAACAAAACTTCCTCCCACCCCACTCTCCTGCTGGTAACAGCTTATCTAAAGTGATCATCAAGTAGGGCCATTTCCAGCACAAATCCAGGTTTTCTCACCCTTCCCCCCCCACACACACACACACATACAAACTCACTCTCCTGCTGGTAATAGCCCATCCCTCTTTGAAACCTCTCTTTACAATGCGCATGATAATCAAGGTGGGTCATTTCCAGCACTAATCCAGGTTTTCTCACCCCCCCCCCCACACACCCCCCTCCAAAAACCACACACACAAACTCACTCACCTGCTGGCAATAGCTCATCTTACAATGTGCACAGCAATAATCCAAGTTTAACCAGAACGTCTTGGGGGGGGTTTGTAGGAAAAAAACAAGGGGAGATAGGCTACCTTGCATAATGACTTAGCCACTCCCAGTCTCTATTCAAGCCCAAATTAATAGTATCCAATTTGCAAATGAATTCCAATTCAGCAGTTTCTCGCTGGAGTCTGGATTTGAAGTTTTTTTGCTTTAAGATAGCGACCCTCATGTCTGTGATTGCGTGACCAGAGAGATTGAAGTGTTCTCCGACTGGTTTATGAATGTTATAATTCTTAACATCTGATTTGTGTCCATTTATTCTTTTACGTAGAGACTGTGCAGTTTGACCAATGTACATGGCAGAGGGGCATTGCTGGCACATGATGGCATATATCACATTGGTGGATGTGCAGGTGAACGAGCCTCTGATAGTGTGGCTGATGTTGTTGGGCCCTGTGATGGTGTCCCCTGAATAGATATGTGGGCACAGTTGGCAACGGGCTTTGTTGCAAGGATAGGTTCCTGGGTTAGTGGTTCTGTTGTGTGGTATGTGGTTGTTGGTGAGTATTCGCTTCAGGTTGGGGGGCTGTCTGTAGGCAAGGACTGGCCTTTCTCCCAAGATTTGTGAGAGTGTTGGGTCATCCTTCAGGATAGGTTGTAGATCCTTAATAATGCGTTGGAGGGGTTTTAGTTGGGGGCTGAAGGTGACGGCTAGTGGCGTTCTGTTATTTTCTTTGTTAGGCCTGTCCTGTAGTAGGTGACTTCTGGGAACTCTTCTGGCTCTATCAATCTGTTTCTTCACTTCCGCAGGTGGGTATTGTAGTTGTAAGAATGCTTGATAGAGATCTTGTAGGTGTTTGTCTCTGTCTGAGGGGTTGGAGCAAATGCGGTTGTATCGCAGAGCTTGGCTGTAGACAATGGATCGTATGGTGTGCTCAGGGTGAAAGCTGGAGGCATGTAGGTAGGAATAGCGATCAGTAGGTTTCTGGTATAGGGTGGTGTTTATGTGACCATCGCTTATTAGCACTGTAGTGTCCAGGAAGTGGATCTCTTGTGTGGACTGGACCAGGTTGAGGTTGATGGTGGGATGGAAATTGTTGAAATCATGGTGGAATTCCTCAAGGGCTTCTTTTCCATGGGTCCAGATGATGAAGATGTCATCAATATAGCGCAAGTAAAGTAGGGGCGTTAGGGGAGAGCTGAGGAAGCGTTGTTCTAAATCAGCCATAAAAATGTTGGCATACTGTGGGGCCATGCGGGTACCCATAGCAGTGCCTATCAAGCATTCTTACAACTACAATACCCACCTGCGGAAGTGAAGAAACAGAAACTAGCCGTCACCTTCAGCCCCCAACTAAAACCCCTCCAACGCATTATTAAGGATCTACAACCTATCCTGAAGGATGACCCAACACTCTCACAAATCTTGGGAGAAAGGCCAGTCCTTGCCTACAGACAGCCCCCCAACCTGAAGCGAATACTCACCAACAACCACATACCACACAACAGAACCACTAACCCAGGAACCTATCCTTGCAACAAAGCCCGTTGCCAACTGTGCCCACATATCTATTCAGGGGACACCATCACAGGGCCCAACAACATCAGCCACACTATCAGAGGCTCGTTCACCTGCACATCCACCAATGTGATATATGCCATCATGTGCCAGCAATGCCCCTCTGCCATGTACATTGGTCAAACTGCACAGTCTCTACGTAAAAGAATAAATGGACACAAATCAGATGTTAAGAATTATAACATTCATAAACCAGTCGGAGAACACTTCAATCTCTCTGGTCACGCAATCACAGACATGAGGGTCGCTATCTTAAAGCAAAAAAACTTCAAATCCAGACTCCAGCGAGAAACTGCTGAATTGGAATTCATTTGCAAATTGGATACTATTAATTTGGGCTTGAATAGAGACTGGGAGTGGCTAAGTCATTATGCAAGGTAGCCTATCTCCCCTTGTTTTTTTCCTACAAACCCCCCCCCAAGACGTTCTGGTTAAACTTGGATTATTGCTGTGCACATTGTAAGATGAGCTATTGCCAGCAGGAGAGTGAGTTTGTGTGTGTGGTTTTTGGAGGGGGGTGTGTGTGGGGGGGGTGAGAAAACCTGGATTAGTGCTGGAAATGACCCACCTTGATTATCATGCGCATTGTAAAGAGAGGTTTCAAAGAGGGATGGGCTATTACCAGCAGGAGAGTGAGTTTGTATGTGTGTGTGGGGGGGGGGGGGAAGGGTGAGAAAACCTGGATTTGTGCTGGAAATGGCCCTACTTGATGATCACTTTAGATAAGCTGTTACCAGCAGGAGAGTGGGGTGGGAGGAAGTTTTGTTTCATGGTCTCTGTGTGTATATAATGTCTTCTGCAGTTTCCACGATATGCTATGCATCCGATGAAGTGAGCTGTAGCTCACGAAAGCTCATGCTCAAATAAACTGGTTAGTCTCTAAGGTGCCACAAGTACTCCTTTTCTTTTTTCTTTTTACTAATACAGAATAACACGGCTGTTACTGTGAAGTCTGAAGAATGTTACTGTTTAACACACACAGTGTTAAAACATTAAGAGACAATTTCTTTCAAAATAAGGAGGGCTTCTTGCATGTACAATTGTATGTCTACATTTCTTTGTGCAGTTACTGTGATTTCACAAACAAATCTGCTTTGCAAATAAACCATATTCCATAAGATTTCAAAACCCCTCTCTCTATATTAGGACATTACTTTTTCAAAGCTTCTGGATGGAGTTGTCATGTCAACAGGCCTCTCCCACCTGGAAAGATGATATGTACAAGCAAAGCCTAGAGAAAGGCTTTCAGTGGTGACCTCCCCGAGAGAAAAAGCAAACCATTAAAAGTGTTGCAACAAGACCCAAGTTCATGAGGTCACAGCTCTAAAAGCATCTCTTCAGCTCATTTATTCTTCCTTCACCTTGTTTGTATGTGCAGATATAGGTAAAAATTATGTCTCTTATTGCTTTGTAAATGTTCAGACTATGGCCCCAATTCTATCATATTTGCATTGCAAAGGACTTATTATTGGGTGTTGTGTTTGGCGAGGCCAAATCACTGCACCAGTAAATGGCTGAACCAAGTGTCCAAAAAGCGTAAAGAGAATCTGTTAGAGCTAGGTGGTCAGTAGGACGGGATGTTTTGGCTTGTGCTAATAAATAACTGCTGTGTCACTGAAAGAACAGTTTTTGGTGCATAACCCAGATCCCCATTAGACACGTGTTTATCACTACAGACCATGGCCTGGGAGTCAGTAAAATCCAGGGCTCCACCACGATCATGCTGCATGACCTAAGGCAAATTCACTTAATCTCTGAACCTTAATTTACAAATTTAAGATAAAGGTAAATTAACAGTGACTACCTCTCACAGGGTGGGGCGAGAATTAGTGTCTGACTGGTTAGCGTCATTACTTATGTAACCCTTCTGCCCATCCGAGTTGGCAGCAACAAGGGCCGGGTTCAGTATCTAAGGGTTCCATTCCAATAACACAATGCAAAACCGGCTCGAGCCCCCACCCAGTGACCTGGGACAAATATATACCACCCCTGCTGGGTGCCACTAAGAGGCAATACTTCCCCTCTCACAAGCACAGAGGCTGAGTGTAGCAAAAGCCTTTTAATAACAGACAGAAACAATGTGGCATTATGTTGGGGAAACACCACCAACAGGATTCATAACACAACCCACGAGCAAAAACCCACCCCAAGCAAATTGGGCCTTGTCCTTCCCCTTTGGTTCTTGAGTCCAGCAACCCAAAAGTCACCCAAAGTCCCAAAAGTCCAACAACCCAAAAGTCTCTGTCCCTGGTCAGTGCAGCCCCAGAGTTCAAAAGTTTATCTGCAGAGTTTACCTCCCAACCTTGGTGGAAATGGGGAGGGAGGAGGGGTTAAGGGGCACCTTACGTGGTCCGAAGCCGACTGCCCCACCTCTCCATGGGGTTCCGCTCTGCTCTGCTCCACCAGCCGTCCCACGAACTGCTCCGCTCTGCCAGCCATTCCATGAGCCACTCCAGCCCTCCCGTGAACTGCTCCGCAATATATCTTCAGGCCCCCCCAATACTTAACACAACACTCAGTGATTTCAGCTCTTAGTAATTTCAGCTTGTGGTGGGGGAGCTTCAGTGCTGGTGCACCATTAGCCCAAAGTGAATTCAGCTCAGCAGCCTGTAACTAGACTCCTAGAAGAATCAAAACTAGCTCTGATATTCCAGAGTTGGGAGAGGAGAAGGTGCAATTAGCACGTAGGACCCTCACCAGGGGCCCATACCACCAAGCATTAATGCCTGCCTGAATTCACTAGGTTTTGGAACCCATGACTCTTGCCTAGCGAGTGCTGTTTAGTTGATGGTGAGTCCCTCCATCATAACAAAAGGCCAAGTACAGTTCCACTGTCCTTGTTTCATATAATCAGGATAATAACAGTTTATTCTTCCTGCCCCAATAACAGAGAAACTGGGACTCCTACAGCAGCCAAAGTGACCATCTAGGCAGGGTGGGTGTGCCTATGGAAATGAGATCAGCCCCTGAAGTTCTTTTCCACAACCCACCATGACTCACCACCAGATGTCAGGGTAGAGCTCATCCTGACTCTGCTTACACTTATATCTACTGCAGTAGCACCACGGGCGGTGGGTACAATAGGCCAGGGGAGGCACTGCCAGGGGTGAAAGTAACTGAGGCCACTTACCGGTACGGGGCGGGGCGGCTCCGGGTCCAGCCCCCAGAACGGGCGGGGCCTCAGGTGGAAGGGGTGGAGCTGGGGGGGTTAGCATCCCCCAGCCAGTCCTTCCAGTCCGGCTGACCCGCGCTGCACCCCATATGGGCAGCAGCGTCCGGAGCCCCGGGCCCTTTTAAATCGCTGGCCCCAGGGTAGCTGCTCCCTTTGCCCCCGTCTGTCCGTCGGCAGCCAGGGGGGCCCAAAAGGGGCAGGAACGTTAAAGTGCTGCAGGGTCCTTTGCTGCCGCAGCACTTTAACGTTGCTGCGCCTTTCCCCCGCCGACGGGGGCCCCACCGACGGGGGGTGCAGCAACATTAAAGCGCGGCGGCGGCAAAGGACCATCCTTAAAGCGCTGCTGCGGCAGCACTTTAATGCCCCTGCCCCTTTTGCCTCCCCTGTCGGCGGCCGTGCCGGTACAGACCCTGCCAGCAGAGCCGCCGACACGGGAGGCAAAAGGGGCAGGGACATTAAAGCGCTGCTGCAATGTGGGCTGGGTATGGGCCGGTGCGGGTTCTTACCGGTACACAGTACCAGCCCCTACCGGCTCCCTTTAAACCCTGGGCACTGCCTCCCACAGCACAACCGCGGCCGCCAGACCACCGGTTGCGGGGTTTGGCAGCAAAGTTTTTGCTTTTATTATGCCCCATGCAGGCTCCAGGGCAGCTGAGGAGGCACATACCATCTCCTCAGCCGCCCCAGAACTGCACGGGGCTTATCAAAAGCGTCTTCTACAGATGCTTTCCCCCGGCTGGTGGGTGGGCTGGGTATGGGGAGGGGAGGCACGGCGTGGCTGTGGCAAGCCCCAGGCTCCTCCGGGCAGGGGAGCGTTTGGGGCTTTGGCCAGCCTGGCTGGGCTCCTCCGGACAGGGGCGGGGAGGCTCAGGGCTCCTGCAGCCAGGGGGGGCTCTCTGGGCAGGGGGAAGGCATGGGCAGAAGGGGTGGAGCTGGGGGCTAGCCTCCCCAGAGGGGGGCTCCACCCGCTGCCCATGGTAGCACCTACATTAAGGCCCCACTATGCATATATATATATATAAAAAGAGACAGTCCCCTCTCTAATGAATTTACAATCTAAAGTAACTTTAGCCTTGGCTGAAAGGACTATAGAAGTGCAAGTTAATTACCCAGTTGTATTATTTAACTTTCTGAGTACCTGTAAAGGGGCAGTTATGGTATATGTGGTATACAAGGTATATTCGATAGAGAGAACTATTTCATGCAACCCTGGAGAAGACTAAGGCCATGTCTACACCAGCAAGCTTATAGCAGCACAGCTGTACTGATGTGACTGCGCCACTGTAAGATCACTCGTGTAGCCACTCTAAGCTGACGCGAGAGAGCTCTCCCATCGATGTAATAAAACCACCTCCACAAATGGCAGTAGCTGTGTCAGCAGGAGAAGCTCCACCACCGACATCGTGTGTTCACACCGGCACTTCTGTAACTTATGCCGCTCAGAGGGGTGGGGGTTTTTATACCCCTGAGTGACATAAGTAATATCAACAAAAGTGGCAATATACGCAAGGCCTACATTTCTGAAAGGCATGCAGATGACATACAAAGGGATAAGCCCTTATTTTTCCATGTATAAAACCATAGCTGTACACTTGCAGTCTATATCCTCCTATCTTGATTGCACCTCTACTGTAAGAAAAAAATTAATTGACTGAAACAGAATCGGCAGAAAGCATAACATCATTTTCGGATAGGATTGAGTTTGACTAATGTTGTGGTGGCCACTGAAGTTCAATGGGGAAGAAGGTGGAGAGGGTGTGTGTGTGTCAAGAAGGCTCTGGATAATTGTCTAGTTCTTGGTCCACAAAGCTTTTTGGGTGGATTTTGCTGTTGGTTAGCTCGGAGGACTCTGAGACTCTGCATTTGATATCAACATGAATTGTTCTCCAAGTGACTTACCATTTACAGCAAGGTCATTAAAGCAAACCACGTTGCTCTAATTAGAAATGGAGACCGAAAGTTACTATCAGAACTTGTAGAATACACATTGTATTTCAATTTAACTGCCTCTCTTGTCTGTGTCCTGAAGGCCTTGTCTCCACTGGAAACATTTGTAAGAATTTTTCTGCTTCAGTGCACATCCTGTCTACACTGTAAGTTTCTACTGTCAGTAGGGAAAGTTTCATGAGAGAAAAAACATTTCCAAAATTTCCCAGTATAGATGCACGCATAGAAGTACTTCCCATCTACTACCATGTGCAGCTGCTACCTCAGGCCTTTACTGACAGGCACTCTAGGCTATTAGTACTGGACCCAATTCTTTGTCACTATCCTTCTCCAAAAGTTGGGTTAGAACATGATCAGCTGAGTGGAAAGTGACAGGCACAGGTAAGGTAAAGTGCTCAAAAAGTTTGGGAACCACACATCTGTAGGTTTCCTCAAATCTTTATCTTATAGCATCAGGTAGGCTTATGCTCAGGCTTTAATTCAAAGCTGTGGTTTACGCAAAGAAACTATAACTCTGCAGTTATATGCAATCTTTCATTCAATACCACCTCCCTCGCAATACACAGCAGTATTGGTCAGATTCTGAATAAATGAGTAAAAGCGTAAGTTAGACCTGGCTGATTATGTCTAGACGCTTGTGAAATCCTGGGAGCAGCAATATCTGTGCAATGATTTCAGGCGCTGGTAAATCACCCAATTATGCTCATTATATTTTTATTAGGTATTGACGTACAATTTACAAGGCTTAATGTAATGTGATAGTTTAACCGTCAGATTTGATATTTCAGAATCACATTATAGTAACTTTTTTTCCCTTAAGTCTTTCAAGTGTGTTCTTGAAATTAAGTGCAAAAGTCCTTTAGCTGGGCTTTAATCATTAGTAGTGGGGTTACGTGTGCATTTTTTTTTTAAAGGAATCTATTCAACAGTGGCAGATGTGGGTGTAGCTGTCTTGCCCCTAGCAGTTTAAATCAGAGTCTTGGCTCTCCTTTAAAAAAAGTTTCCAAGCCCTTAAAGTTTCAAGGAGAACCTTCTGAATGTGCTTCAGCTAGAACTGCCATGTCACAGAACTTTCCAACACACACACACAAAATGGAGTTATTTACATATGAACCAGGTGTTCTGTACTAGCTGAAGCACAAAAGGTTTGATGCATCCACAAGAAGGATCAGCCTAGCCAAACTAACCAGGAAGAATGATGGGGTAACATAGTAATGACATTTTGCATTTCTGTGGCACTTCATTCAAAGATCTCAAGGCATTTAAGAAAAATAAGTCTACTGGAGTGGAAGCAAAGAGAGAGCATTTTACAGACTGTCACTGCAACCAGAACTGAACACAAAATGGCAGCTGCCTCCAGCTAAGTTATGTACTATACAAAATGGCAGCTATCTTAAGTTGCCTCCTAGAAACATAAAGGTGCAGTGTATGAAAACAAAGCCGTAGTGTAATGAAGCCACTTACAGCATCTATTTAACAGTGCACAGCAAAACATATACACCACAATTTTAGGGCAGGGAGTGAGGAAGAATGACATGTCCATTAGAAACTCCAGTGGAACATAAGTAGAATTGTGATGGATCTGCTCCCTCCCCCTTGTACATCCCTTTCCCCTTCCACTGGCTGGGGAAGGGGAAAGGCCCTGAACCAGGAAGTGGCGGGCTCTGTTTGGGGAGTGGGAGACACGTGGCAGCAGGGAGCGATGGACAGAACTATGTGTCGAACAGGCTGTGACTGCTGGACATCCCAACTGGGTACTGTCTGTGTGAGACTTATGGGGGAACAGGGGCAGCTAAGCAGGGACCCAGTGCAAAAGGGCTTAATGAGAGACACTAACTGAGCCTGGCTTGGAAACCCAAAAATGCTTATTTGCTTGATTAGAGACTGGACAAGAGGGGATGTCCCAGGCCTGAAGAGCCCTGACTCTCGAGTGGTTGGCCCCATGGACCCAAACAGGAACAGCTGTTGCTCACTTTGAACTGTCACTGTTTAAGCCACTGTACCTAGGGTATTTGCAACCCTCCCCTTTTCTGCCAGCTATAGTCAAAACCCTCTCCCTAGCCAGGTCTCTGAGTGTATACTGGGACCCACACATGGCTAGCACCTACAAGGGCCTAGCTGCTAAAGCACCTGCAGTGCCTACTTCCAAGATGCGGTACACCAGGCATGCTCTTTAAGCATTTGGACTACAGAGTAACCCCGATAATTACAGACTGTAATAACCTAATAGAATGGGCCTGTGAGACAGAGATTATTACCCCTACCTTTACAAGAAGGGTTATGGGTTTCTTTATGATTACAAGTGGTCAGGAGTTTGGCTTTATATTTCATGTAAAAGACATCACTTCCACCAGCGCATTGCCTCCTTTAGCACGGAGTGAGACCTGGTTCAGGATGGACTCAAAGGGAGGACTGCTGCGTACCAGAGAGCCAGCACTCTAACTGACACCTTTATCCTGCAAGGTGCTCAGCAAAAGGTGGACCCCTGCACCTGCAGGGGCCCCACTAACATCAATAAAGTTGTGTGTATGTGGAAGACTTTGCAGGATGGGGCTTGAGAGAGCACTTTTTCCTTCAGGTGTTCAGCAGCTTCTCTCAATGGGCAGATTTAAAAGAAAAAATTCTCTACAAAAGGCACTGCTACTAAAACGAAAGCCTTATTGCTACAAACCGTTTTTTAAAATTCTGAGTACATCTGCATATTTATACAAATATTTTCTGCCAGTCATGACTTCATCTTACCCATCGTGTCTGAAAACAATTTTTAGTGCTACACTTTAGAATCTCTCTGTGTTCAAAGGTATATTTTGCAAACATTTTTCACAAGGTAATGGTTAAATTTTCTCAGCTTGGCTTTGACCTCATCTACAGAAAGACGACGGGGATAAACTGAATCAAATTAGTCCTGGAATGCAATTTTAAAAAGCATTGGGTGTGGACTGTGAGTGATGGACTATCACTATGCAGTATAGGATATTAAATCATACTTTACTTAGGATTTGGAGCATCCAGAATTTTAGATTCAGAATTCAAGCCTCTGTATTTCAGAGCTTGCCTATCCTTATACTGAATAAAACATGATTTGTGTTTGCTTACATTCTGCATTTTACACTGACTGGAGCTGTATTCCAAGGCAAGTCTCTTTATAAAATGTAGAGAGCGAGCATAGAACATTTGACTTATAGCTTATTTTACTTTCAACTACACTAGTTAATTGTCCTGTTAAAGCAACTGGGATAGCTGGGAGTTTTTTGTTGTTGTTTGGTTTTATTAATCCGGGTATTACTTTGAATTGTTTCATTGCAACACTAAAATTTGTGAATAGTCTCTGATTAGTTTTCTTTAGTTGCTTTATTAGTGTATTACAGAACCATTATCAAATGGACTTATCTAAGAGTTCGATGCTTGGCCAAAAATCTTCACAGTCACCAGACAGATTAATATCCCCTTGGCTCACAAAAGCACTTTTAGAAGCTCCAAAAGGAAGGCAGTTCATTCCCCATACACTGAAATGCTGCCACTGCTAGGGTGGAATGCGTCTGCTGTTTAACATATCACACAGTACTGCGCAGCTCGAAGCCAAGAAGTGAGCACAAATACTATATCCAATGAAACAGTAGAGGAGTTTTAGAAATACAAAATGGAGTTGCCCAAGCTGGAATTTGGCCAGAATGCTGGAACTAATACACTACTCTTGCTTTAATATAATCCCAAATTTTATGTCTTATCTGAAAGATGGCACTCCCCAAAACAGAGTGCTCCTAAACAGGTTCTGCCTGGGTGCAGGGGTCTGCCACTGTGGATCTGATTGTAGGATTAATGCCTTGGAGACCTTTAAACTCTCCTGGGTGGGGACATAGACATCTCACAGTAGACAAACAGATTTCAGATTTTATACAATAATATATAATTTTGTTGCATATAGAGCTGAATATAACCAGTTACTACACTGTCAGCCGTGAATGTGCTCTCAAACACGGCACCTCCAAACAAACACTAATAAACAGGGAAATAACAAAACAGTTCCTGATCACAATCAAAGAATGACAAACACCAGAATTAAACTACGAGCAGAAGGATTAGAGTAAACCTCCTATAACAAAACTAGAAGTGTTTCCTCCAAAGTCCTTAGTGGTCTTTATCCCCCACAATAATCAAACAGATAATTTTTCATTTGCTCCCTGTTAGACAGTATGTAGGGATTTGACACAAAACACTAGGTTGTTTTCTTAGTCTTATTTCTTGCAGGTCTGTATAATTATTTTTGATAACAACCAGAACATCAGCCAATTTAAGATGGAGTAAGAATCCTAAATGCTTATCTGTAGCTCTTACCTCTCTATATGGAGAAACTTTGAACCTTTTGTGACAGATGAAAACAGGATGAGAAAAAAATCTGTCTTCCTCTGATCTGTCTTCCAATATTCCCTTTACCTATGTGTGAATGTAGATCCTTCAGGTGCTTCAGTTAGTGGTAGCTTGACCTGAATACTTCTCTTACAGCACATACATGGAGTAATACATGTAATACATGGAGTAGACTGGGCCAGTAGGTTATTTTTCCCCACAGCAGGGCATTCTGGGATAGCTGAAGTAACTATAAAAGAACACAGTCTTCTCCCAAATGGGACTTTGCTCAGAGAGGGGTTAAGACACCAATCAGAGTAGTATGCTAATTCTGTAAGAGAAAAGGAATTGGTTTTTTTGCTTTATTATGAATGTGTTAATTGTGTTAAGTTTTTTTCCCCCCAACTACACTCAGAGTGAAACTTGCCTGCTCCTTCTATCAGCATTCCATTCTTAGTTGATTTTCCACTGCTTAAAATAATCAGGATAAATCTCTTTAGCCTGGAAAAAGTTGTTGCAAAAATAATTTGATAATAAGTTTGCTAAGCTTTCAATTTCAAAGCCACAATACTGCCTTCAATTCTATACTCACTTCCCTCAACTCACATCTCCCAGTTAAATTACTCAGGATAATCAATTTCTTTCTCAGAACATGCCTGTCATGTTAAGTGGCAGAAGTCCTCCTACATCTCTCAGCACAAGTCTATGTAGTTACACAACACTGAATTTGCTAATGAATGGCCCCTAATTGTCTTGGATTTAAATCCTATGTGGAAAATACCATAAAGGTAATCCCCAAAGGACAGAAGGCAGTACATTTTCTGAGCAGTCGATACAATTAGAAGAGACAATCTTGACCACATAATTAGCCCTTTCTACTGAATTTAAAGTCACAAATGCATCCGATGAAGTGAGCTGTAGCTCACGAAAGCTTATGCTCAAATAAATTGGTTAGTCTCTAAGGTACCACAAGTACTCCTTTTCTTTTTGCGAATACAGACTAACACGGCTGTTACTCTGAAACCTGTCATATTTTTTTAAGTTTCTTCTCTCCAACGATCTCAGAAATACACTAACGGCTGATTTTTTTCATCCTTTCACACAGACATGAGAGAGGACTCAGATGTAAACACCAAAATGGGAGACTGATACAATAATGATACACTACATTGTTGTAGGAGAGCACAAAGGAAGCCATTTCAGTATATAATGTTGGGTCACACTTCATAAACTACAAACGAATCCTTAATAAAGGGTTAATAAATGATTACTTGATGTTTTAATAAATGGTTCATCAATTGTTAAAGTCCAATGGCTAACTAGGTTGCTTATAGCCATTTATAATACCTATTACTCAAGGACTTCTAACCATCTGTAACAGGTACTGCTCAGGTCTGTAACATCAAGTTATCATTTATTAACTCTTTATAAACGGAACCTTAATATAAAGTGACTCAATTTTGGTTTTAAGTCTCTCTAGTTCTTTTTCTATTTCTTAATAGGAATATTATGTTTACAGAGCATGTTTCCTAAAGGTTATGTGTCTGTTTTCTATGGAGCTGAGGACCCCAGCAGCGCATTCCGGAAGGTAGCCTGCATAACCCTCTGACCTGAGGTGCTTAGAGATTCTTCTCCACACCCCTTCTATCCATGTAGAAGCAGGACAGAAAAGTTAAAAAAATTGAGTTTGTAATTTTTTATCTGCTCTTATTCTGGGTAGAACAGAGCAATGGGGCTAGTTCTGGAAAGTCAGAGCAGGGGGAAGGACAGAGCAGAGCCAGGGTAGGGTACATGGAAATGAAAGAGAAGAAACAAAAATAGAAGTGAAGAAAAGGAGAGGCAAGGACAAGAACAGAGAGATAACAGAACAGAGATACCTGTGCACTTGATAGGTCATGAGAATATTATGAGCTAAGTAAATAGTTCCTCTGGTGACCGGACACCAAAAACAGTTATTTTATATTTGTGGCACTCAAAACAATGAGTTCTCATTCTTCATTCTATGTATGTTCAATACAATGATTTTTCCTGATTTGTACAGTGAGTGATGAATTCTTAAGATCAACAATAACCATTATATGTCTGACATAAGCCTTGTCGACAATAGGGAAATTTGGCAACCAACCACATGGTGCTTCTAACACACCTGTAACACTACATCCATTGTCTAGCACTAAAATGATGGGGAATAGCTCACCCCAGAGGTACAGATAGATTTCCTTCATTGTGGAATTAAGAGACCCATCCCAGGTCTCAAAACAACTCAATTCCAAAGTCCGTAAGCATGGTCCAGACCTGAAAGCAGCACACCATTCATTGAACATAATCCTCAACTATCATGTGGAGTGGACTTCTCTAGGGACTGTAAGGGCACAACTGCTGCTACAGAAACTCCATCATCTAGCTGCCTGCAAGGACTGTAAAATATTTTCAACTGCCTCACATCAAATGCCTCATAGCTACTCTTCAAAAGCAATAGCAGAAACATCTCTTGCTATCCCCAGCTCAAATTTTGAAAAAAGGCGTATAAAATAGTGTCGGCTCCTGGAAACGTAGAGGAGTTTGAGCTCTTCTTCCACTATTCCTGTTGGGTCCCAGTAAGCCTTTTGAAATTTCCCAGAAGCTATTGCTTCAGGAAGCAGTGCCAAGAACTGTAGGATAGTTACCCAGAAAGCAGCGTAACTGCAAAAGAAGAACATGGTGTGCACAGGAGGGAAAACCACATGTACAACAGCTTGGTTAGCACAGACACATTGCAACACTGGTACTTCCATCAGAACTAGCCTACAGGTGCAGTTATCGGCAGTTCAGTTCTCTCATGTAGGCGCAGCCATAGGAGCCACCAGCAAGACTGAACACTATAGCAACATTTTTTGGTGAAGGCAGCCACATCCCCACAAAGTACGACAAGCTTAATAATACTTCTCTGGGTGTCACTGTTGTAGGTAATACAAGTGATAGAAGGGTAATTCAATTTTATAATTAAACTTCCTCTTGGAGATATCAAGGTACTTCTGATGAGACCAGCAACTGCTTTTCTGACTCATCTTAACTCTAACTACAATTCACACACACGCACAACCTATTTCCTAGTCCTTATGAGCCAAGTTATAAATAATTAAAGAAACAATGTATTTTAAAGTGCTTGGCATTTCAAAGCTACTTTGACAAATACAAAATAGAAACTCTTGATTAAACATGAGCCCTTGATTACTGGCCTTTCAGGGAATATGTTTGGTAACAAAAGCCCGTATAGTCAAGAAGAATGTGATATTTTTGTCTGCACATTTCTTTGTTTAATTTTTATTTTGTCACCTTGATAAAGGCAGCTTAAGGGAACTGAGCTTGCTCCTGATGAAGTTAATGGAAGATTTGCCATTGACTTCTATTAGAGTAAGATCACACATCCCAATCACTTTTTTTTTAAAAAGCCACATGCACTAGTGATAACATGGATGGACAAAAATATAGATCCCACCGTTTTAGCTTGCTGTGGAGCTTTCATGACAAGATGCTGTACTATAATGCTGCAGGAGCATGTACCTCATTGACTCAGCTAAGTCACAAGGAAATCTGGTCAATCCATGAGAGTCTCAGTGCTTCAGAGATGACGAAAAGAACTAGATGATGGAAGCATTTTTCACTATGTCATTTCACTATGTCACTATGTCACTATTCATTTCAACTATCAATAGCTGTAGGGAGGGATTTTCAAAGCACTCGCTATTGACCTAATGCTGGTCCCATTAAATTCAATAGGAGATTCAATAGGGGAGTGAAGTAAGGCCAAAACTGAGCGCTTTTGACAATCTCACCTTACATAACTAGGTGTCTGATCTTGCCTTCATTGCAGGCAACAGGAGTTGGGCCATTGACTTCAGTAGGAGCAGGAGCAGACCATTGCTGTTTCACAGCAGACCAGTTGTCCAACTTGTCTCTATATGCTGCAGAAATATCCTCCATAGTGAACCTAGATCTTGAGTAATATACAATGGTGAGAAATACTCCTGTCTCCACTTGGGGAGCTGCTTATAAGCTGAAGCAAGAGGCTCTATAGTCCTTGTAAATTTTTCCTTGGTGATGTAATTACAGATTCTGTTCTTCATATCAATGATATATTTTATTTTAAAACTTTATTAAAAAAGAATTAAGAGCCTGATTTAAAAGATACTAAGAACACATCGCTACCATTGACTTTGAGAAGAAATGTGAACATTCAGCACTTCTGAAGTCAAGCTCAAACCTTAAAGCAAAGGGTGAAAAGAAATGACCAGTCTGAATTTCATAACTATTTGCACACACATTTTCCACAATTACATGCAAATGTGTCCTGGGTCCATTTCATTTGTTAAAAAAACACTACCACAGCAACAGGCCCAACTACTGCATTAGTACTATTGCAAGTTGAATGGGTTTGGATTGCTCCAGTAGTGCTTTTATTAGGGTTCCACCTGTCAAACACACGTTTTTAGGCCTTGTCAGCACCAAAAAGTGTTCCAGTGGTTTTTAACATGAAGGGCTCCTGACCAAGGAGAAAAAGAATCAGTTTAAATTCTAGTTTAAACCAGACTAAACTGATTCCAAGCTGTTACAGCCAGATTTACTTCCAGCAGGTCTGAATCATGTGTGTCTGAACTGATTTTGCAAAACAGTTTTGCCTGCTGTACACTATCACCTAAAACTGTTTTTACACCAGGGGACCCAATGTTACAGACCGTGTTCAACATGGATTATAACACTGCTAGAACAATTTTCAGAAGAAAAATATCAGGGAAATAGGAGCAGAACTCTGCTTGCAACAAACGTGTTTAAAATATGCATATAACTAATGTAGCTCTGATCCCACCATGTACAGGGTCAAAGAATGAAGAATAGTATCATAAAGACAAGAGGGGCCTAGGAATAAATCAACACACCAGGTTGAGAGCTAAAAGAGGAGGAATATTATTTTCAGCTTCATCTGCCCTCTAGTGGGCACTGCTGCTGACACTTCTTGAACGTTAAAGCCAGCTGTCATCTGATTCAAGCTAGATCTTCAAAGCTACTCTTCATCTCAGTTAAAAGTTCTGTTGTAAACAAATTCAAGTTCCTCTTGAGATAGGACAGCTTTAGAGTTTACATTACAGCCTTTCTTGCTTCAAATGGCCTACCAGTCACTCTAGGAAACCTGTTTATATCTGTAAAAATCACAGGCACCCTTCAGATAAAGGTAGTGCACCATGCCTGTGATAAATGTGTGAGATTTTATATATGTGTGCTCATGTGTGCTCATGAAGCATGTGTGCTCATGAAGTGGGTCTGGCCAATGGGACCCACTTAATTCCAAATTCACTTTTTAAGTGAATGATTCTAGTATAATTTCACTGAAGCCACTGTATTACTCTTGGATTTACACTAGTGTACCTGAGAGCAGAATAAGCCCCTCCAAACCTGCACCCTTCCTACAAGCCCCTATAATATTGAATGAAGAACCATTCTTCCCCAAAGCTCTCTTCAGTCAGGGTGCACTAAATTCTGTCACAAAGCCTTTCTTCTGAAAATCTGCAAAGTGCAAAAGAGTGAAAGATGGGGAGAAGTGATCTTGAGCTACAGGGCAAATCTGAGATCAACAGCAGAGATTATGACCTCTCTTTGCTGCAAAGTAGAAACGTGGCTTTTCCAGATGCATCTATAGGTACACAAGCTACATATGCTCTGACCCTCACCTCCATCTACAGAAGGAATGTAGCATGGCCCAAACGGGCATACCACACTACGGTACAGGCAGGGATTCTGCTGTGTCAGCATTTGTTAAAATATACAGCATCTTAGGTAGAAAAAATATCTCAACCTTTAGTTGGAATCAGTGGTGATGTCGAGAACTCTACCTCTGATGTGGAGAAATTAAGCAGCTCTGATAGACACATGTATCTCTCTCTCTCTCTCCTGTACCTGCTAATAAGGTCACAAAGCAAATGTTCACAACACAAAATATGCAGTTGTTCATGGACACTTGTTTCCCAGGAACTCATAGTCAATGGGCATTGTTCAAAAGATGAAATTCTGCTTCCACATCTTGTATAGAACCGTAAGAAACCGTTCTCCAAACCCACGGTCAATCAGCAACTAAACGTGGAAAGCACTGTAATAAACTATTGCTGAATACCATCTGTGAAGGAAATTCACATTTCAGAATGAGAAAATTGCATGATACTCTTTCATAAATAATCATACTGTTACTCCTTTTGACCTGAGTATCCAGCGAAAAAATTGGAGTATAATAGGTTGTTCCAGCTGGGAGTAGAAATTGATGATGAAGTCTGGTATTTTCTTTGATGCAATCTTGATTATTTACATGGAATGTATAAAGTCCTCCCTCTCTAAATCCAGAAGGGACCAAAAGCAGGGGATAACTTCTTTGCTTATAGCCTCCAGGCTCTTCAGCCAGCACCAGACCTAGAAGCTCCCTAGACTTCATCCAAGACCACACCAAGCTTACAGGCTGCTGCTTGGCTTTCTTGCTTGCTCTCTCTCTCTCTCTCTCGCACACACACACACACACAAAATACCCAGTGGAACTGTCTGCTCATATGGTGCTAGTTTCTGGACAGACTCTATTAGGCCTTGTTTTAGGTGTGGCCCTTTAGCTGTCTCTTGCAACTATCTTAAGTGAAGGGTGCATTCACACATCACATCAATTTCAACAAGACTTAACTTAACCCATAATAGGGTTTCCTTAAAAGCCAGACCACAGAACAAATCCCAGCTTGTCAAAGGGTATATCTACACTACGAAATTAGGTCGAATTTATAGAAGTTGGTTTTGTAGAAAGCGTTTTTATACAGTCAATTGTGTGTGTCCCCACACAAATGCTCTAAGTGCATGTAGTCGGCGGAGTGTGTCCAGAGTACTGAGGCAACCATCGACTTCCGGAGCGTTGCACTATGGATAGCTATCCCACAGTTTCCGCAGTCTCCGCCACCCATTTGAATTCTGGGTAGAAATTCCAGTGCCTGATGGGGCTAAAACATTGTCACGGGTGGCTCTGGGTACATATCGTCAGGCACCCCTTCCCTCCTTCCCTCCGTGAAAGCAAGGGCAGACAATTGTTTTGCGCCTTTTTTCTTGAGTTACCTGTGCAGACGCCATACCACGGCAAGCATGGAGCCCACTCAGCTAACCGTCACTGTATGTCTCCTGGGTGCTGGCAGACGCGGTACTGCATTGCTACACAGCAACAGTTTATTGCCTTTTGGCAGCAGACAGAGCAGTATGACTGGTAGCCGTCGTCGACGTAGTCCAGGGTGCTCTTTTAAATGACCTCAATGAGGTCAGAGGCGCCTGGGCAAACATGGGAGTGATTCAGCCAAGTCATTTCCCTTTTAAGTTTCGTTTCATGGCGATTCAGTCCTACTGGCAGAAGACGATAGCCAGCAGTCATACTGCACCGTCTTCTGCCGAGCACCCAGGAGATGACGACGGCTAGTGGTCATACTGCACAGTCTGCTGCCAGCAAGATGTATAAAGGTAGATGAAGTGGATCAAAACAAGAAATAGACCAGATTTGTTTTGTATTCATTTTCTCCTCCCTCCCTCCGTGAAATCAACGACCTGCTAAACCCAGTTTTGAATTCTATCCTTGAGGTTTTGAGTTCTATCCTTGAGGGGACCATTCTGTTTCTCGCAAAGCCATCCCCTTTGTTGATTTTAATTCCCTGTAAGCCAACCCTGTAAGCCATGTCATCAGTCGCCCCTCCCTCCGTCAGAGCAACAGCAGACAATCGTTCCGCGCCTTTTTTCTGTGCAGATGCCATACCACGGAAAGCACGGAGCCCACTCAGATCACTTTGGCAATTAGGAGCACATTAAACACCACACGCATTATCCAGCAGTATATGCAGCAACGGAACCTGGCAAAGCGAAACCAGGCGAATAGGCGACATCAGCGCGGTGACAAGAGTGATGAGGACATGGACATAGACTTCTCTCAAAGCATGGGCCCTTGCAATGTGGGCATCATGGTGCTAATGGGGCAGGTTCATGCAGTGGAACACTGATTCTGGGCTCGGGAAACAAGCACAGACTGGTGGGACCGCATAGTGTTGCAGGTCTGGGACGATTCCCAGTGGCTGCGAAACTTTCGCATGCTTAAGGGCACTTCCATGGAACTTTGTGACTTGCTTTCCCCTGCCCTGAGCCGCAAGAATACCAAGATGAGAGCAGCCCTCACAGTTGAGAAGCGAGTGGCAATAGCCCTGTGGAAGCTTGCAAAGCCAGACAGCTACCGGTCAGTCGGGAATCAATTTGGAGTGGGCAAATCTACTGTAGGGGCTGCTGTGATGCAAGTAGCCAACGCAATCAAAGTTCTGCTGATATCAAGGGTAGTGACCCTGGGAAATGTGCAGGTCATAGTGGATGGCTTTGCTGCAATGGGATTCCCTAACTGTGGTGGGGCCATAGACGGAACCCATATCCCTATCTTGGCACCGGAGCACCAAGCCGGCGAGTACATAAACCGCAAGGGGTACTTTTCAATAGTGCTGCAAACACTGGTGGATCACAAGGGACGTTTCACCGACATCAACGTGGGATGGCCAGGAAAGGTACATGACGCTCGCATCTTCAGGAACTCTGGTCTGTTTCAAAAGCTGCAGGAAGGGACTTTATTCCCAGACCAGAAAATAACCTTTGGGAATGTTGAAATGCCTATAGTTATCCTTGGGGACCCAGCCTACCCCTTAATGCCATGGCTCACGAAGCCATACACAGGCAGCCTGGACAGTAGTCAAGAGCTGTTCAGCTACAGGCTGAGCAAGTGCAGAATGGTGGTAGAATGTGCATTTGGACGTTTAAAAGCACGCTGGCGCAGTTTACTGACTCGGTTAGACCTCAGCAAAACCAATATTCCCATTGTTATTACTGCTTGCTGTGCGCTCCAGAATATCTGTGAGAGTAAGGGGGAGACGTTTATGGAGGGGTGGGAGGTTGAGGCAAATTGCCTGGCCACTGGTTACGCGCAGCCAGACACCAGGGCGGTTAGAAGAGCACAGGAGGGTGCGGTGCGCATCAGAGAAGTTTTGAAAACCAGTTTCCTGACTGGCCAGGCTACGGTGTCAAAGTTCTGTTTGTTTCTCCTTCATGAAACTCCCCACCCCTTGGTTCACTCTACTTCCCTGTAAGATAACCACCCTCCCCTCCTCCCTTCGATCACCGCTTGCAGAGGCAATAAAGTCATTGTTGCTTCACATTCATGCATTCTTTATTATTTCATCACACAAATAGGGGGATAACTACCAAGGTAGCCCAGGAGGGGTGGTGGAGGAGGGAAGGACAAGGCCACACAGCACTTTAAAAGTTTAAAACTTTAAAACTTACTGAATGCCAGCCTTCTGTTGCTTGGGCAGTCCTCTGGGGTGGAGTGGTTGGGTGGCCAGAGGCCCCCCCACCGCGTTCTTGGGCATCTGGGTGAGGAGGCTATGGAACTTGGGGAGGAGGGCGGTTGGTTACACAGGGGCTGTAGTGGCAGTCTGTGCTCCAACTGCCTTTCCTGCAGCTCAACCATATGCTGGAGCATATTAGTTTGATCCTCCAGCAGCCTCAGCATTGAATCCTGCCTCCTCTCATCACGCTGCCGCCACCTTTCAGCTTCAGTCCTCTCTTCAGCCCGCCACTCACTCTCTTCAGCCCCCACCTCTCCTCCCAGTCATTTTGTGCTTTCCTGCACTCTGACATGGTCTGCCTCCACACATTCCTCTGTGCTCTGTAAGTGTGGGAGGACAGCATGAGCTCAGAGAACATTTCATCACGAGTGCATTTTTTTTCGCCTTCTAATCTTCGCTAGCCTCTGGGAAGGAGAAGATCCTGTGATCCTTGAAACATATGCAGCTGGTGGAGAAAAAAAAAGGGACAGTGGTATTTAAAGAGACACATTTTATAGAACAATGGGTACACTCTTTCATGGTAAATCTTGCTGTTAACATTACATACATAGCACATGTGCTTTCGTTCCAAGGTCGCATTTTGCCTCCCCTCACCGCATGGCTAGCCCCTCATCCCTCCCCTCTCCCCGTGGCTAACAGCGGGGAACATTTCTGTTCAGCTACAGGCAAACAGCCCAGCAGGAACAGGCACTTCTGAATGTCCCCTTAAGAAAAGCACCCTATTTCAACCAGGTGACCATGAATGATATCACTCTCCTGAGGATAACAGAGAGAGATAAAGAACGGATGTTGTTTGAATGCAAGCAAACATACTGCAATGCTTTGTTCAACAATGATTCCCAAGTACGTGCTACTGGCCTGGAGTGGTAAAGTGTCCTACCATGGTGGACGGAATAAGGCTGCCCTCTCCAGAAACCTTTTGCAAAGGCTTTGGGAGTACATCCAGGAGAGCCGAAAATGCCAGGGCAAATTAATCATTAAACATGCTTGCTTTTAAACCATGTACACTATTTTAAAAGGTACACTCACCAGAGGTCCCTTCTCTGCCTGGCGGGTCCGGGAGGCAGCCTTGGGTGGGTTCGGAGGGCACTGGCTCCAGGTCCAGGGTGAGAAACAGTTCCTGGCTGTCGGGAAAACCGGTTTCTCTGCTTGCTTGCTGTGAGCTATCTACAACCTCATCATCCTTGTCCCCAAAACTTGCTTCCATGTTGCCTCCATCTCCATTGAAGGAGTCAAACAACACGGCTGGGGTAGTGGTGGCTGAACCCCCTAAAATGGCATGCAGCTCATCATAGAAGCGGCATGTTTTGGGCTCTGACCCGGAGCGGCCGTTTGCCTCTCTGGTTTTCTGGTAGGCTTGCTTCAGCTCCTTAAGTTTCACACGGCACTGCTTCGGGTCCCTGTTATGGCCTCTGTCCTTCATGCCCTGGGAGATTTTGGCATTTCGAAAACTGGAACGGAGTTCTGATAGCAAGGATTCCTCTCCCCATACAGCGATCAGATCCCATACCTCCCGTTCAGTCCATGCTGGAGCTCTTTTGCAATTCTGGGACTCCATCATGGTCATCTCTGCTGATGAACTCTGCATGTCACCTCTGCTGACGAGCTCTGCATGGTCACCTGCAGCTTGCCACACTGGCCAAACAGGAAATGAAATTCAAAAGTTTGCGGGCCTTTTCCTGTCTACCTGGGCAGTTCATCTGAGTTGAGAATGCTGTCCAGAGCGGTCACAATGGAGCACTCTGAGATAGCTCCCGGAGGCCAATACCATCTAATTGCATCCACATTACTCCAAATTCGATCCAGCAAGGCCGATTTCAGCGCTAATCACCTTGTCGGGGGTGGAGTAAGGAAATCAATTTTAAGAGCCCTTTAAGTCGAAAAAAGGGCTTCGTTGTGTGGACGGGTGCAGAGTTAAATCGATTTAACGCTGCTAAATTCGACCTCGACTCCTAGTGTAGACCAGGGCCTAGTGTAGACCAAGGGAAAGACAGACAGGGTAACATACTGAACACTGAGGCAGAATGTCTGAATAGATAGAAAGAACACTTTCAGGAACTTCTTACCATCCCATCAGAGCTGCAGCTCCAGGAGGATGCGAAGAGTCCAGTGACCACCGCTCTGTGTGATGTAAAGAATGTGACTATCAAGCAGCCTGTGAGCTCAAGAATGACCATGCTGCCAGTATTTGCAGTATAGCTGTGAGCTGATCAAGCCTGGCAGGGATTCCATCTTGGAGTGGCTGACTCAAAAGTATGGATTTGTTAGGAATTACCGGACAACTGGCCCTGTGGAATGATTTTGGAAAGGGAAAGGCAATGCTGTGGGGTGTTACAATCACCGCGGCATCACTTTGCTTTCTATTCCAAGCAAGACGTTCATACTGATTCTTCTTGAGCATGAAAAGCCCACCATAAGGAATCTGTACCATCTACAGCTAGCCAGGTTTATGCCCAACTGATCAACCACAGAGCAGATTTTTCCCATTAGACAAGTTATTGAAAATGCTTGAGAGTTTTGGCACAGGAAGGATGAGGTGCTTATAGCCTTTATTGGTTTAAAAGTTCCCTTTGGCTCTGCCTGCAAGCTGCTGATGTGTGTCTGACAAGCTCCTCAACCTTCTCATAGAAATGCACCACCAAAGCGAAAGCTGCTTAGATACTATGATGTCCAGCTGGTTTGAGTATAACAGTGGCATCTGTAAAGTGTGCATGGCTGCCCCATGTCTATTCAACACCATTATTGACTGAAAGATGGAAGCTATCATTAGCCTACTGGTGTACTGTATGACTTTGGCATCACAGACCTGGAATATGCCGATGACATCGCAACATTCACTTCCTCACAAACTAATCTTATGAATGCCCTGAAAATATTTATGGAAGAGGCAAGTAAGCTTGGTCTGCAAGTCAATCAGAAGATGAACAGACTGATGGACCTCTATGCCTAACCATCATAATCAATGGACAAGAAGTTGAATTCATCAACTCATTTGAGTACTTTATCTCTGTTGTCACCAATGAGTGAGGTTGCCTTACAGACATGAAACAGCAAGGCTACGTTTGTTATGCACACTTTTTAGAAGCCTCTGTGGTGTCAACACCACATGTCAACTCAGACTAAGATGCCTACCTATCAAACAGCACTGGTGTCTACCCTTTTGTATGGCAGTGAAACTTGGGCCACCAGAGACTTCAGCTGGACACTTTCAACATGAAACAGCAACAAATATTGAAGGTATATGGTGGCTTCCTCATATGATGAATGAGGATGTCAGGTGTCTGGCCAACCAGCCTTCAATGGCTTTCTTAGTGACTCAGTGTCAGCTCAGTTGGCTTGGCCATCTGTTCCATATGCCACAGTTTATACTAGCCCACCAGCTTTATCTGTTTGATCCAGCAACACATGGAGGGATGTCGCATGGATGGAGAAGACCTAACAGATGGTCTCAAACATGCCGGAGGGATTTTGTGGTTTCCATCCGCACCTGCCCCAGCCTGAAAATAGAGCAGGTCACAACACTAGCAGGTGGAAACAGGTGATCCACGAGCAGAAGAATTAATGACTGAATAATAACAAATTTTAACCAACTCATAACAGTGCTTAGCTCATGCCATGCACTTCACTGCAGAGAAAGGAATGTGACCCACCAGGTGTGTGCCTGTCCCATGCAACCTTGGTGTTCCCTTCACAATGGCACAGGTAATTTGTAGTATGGTTCAGTCTGGATGGCAATTTGTAGTATGGTTTAGCAGGTATGTCACTGTCACAGGGTGGCTTGCCCTTTAAGGCCTAGCCCTGAGGCTAGCCAACCCTGACTAGTGAATGAGCCACACCTGAGAGAGATCAGGTGGTTTCACTATAAAGGTGGTTGACTCAAAGCAGGGGAGTAAAGACCCCTGAGGAAGGAGGAGATGAGCCTGGTTTAAAACTGGTGTAAAGACTGTTTTGGACTCTGAACAATAAAAGTTTTGTCATTCGCTTCCCAGTGTAGACAAAGACTAAGAGACTGACCTGCAGAGGTCACAGCAAAGAGGCAGGTGGCAGCAGAAAGTGACTGACAGTCGGCCGGTGGGAGTGGCGAGCAGTCATCTGGCAGGAGTGGAACGAGTAGCTGGCAGGGTGGCCAATGAAGAGGAACCAGGGCTGGTGGGGTGGGCAGCCAGAACAAGCGCTCAGATGGCAGAGGAAGCAAGGTGCCTTCTTCCCCGGGTGGGAAGTGAACTCACACAGATGCACTTCTGAACCCTGGGTCCTCACTGACCAAGGACAACCACTGTGAGTGGGGTATCCTGAGGGAGCAGGGAGGGGCACAGAAAGGGAACTTTTGGTTGTAGAACTCACGAACATGAAGCAAAAGATTCTGCCCCTCGCACTCTGGGGTGGGTGTCCTGCTTACAGTTTTATTATTATGAGTCCTACTTACTGCATTTTCCCAAATTAATGTCAGGTGACTTCCCTCTTTTCATTAAAAGTTTCTTTTCTACACTCAGACTCTGTGCCTGCAAGTGGGGAAGTATATTACACACCAGGGATGATGTGTAATTTCCCCAGGTTACTGGGTGGAGGCTCAAGCCGGTTCTATTATATTGTTGAAAAGGAACCCCTAGATATTGAACCCGGTCCTGGTTGCTGCTGGCTCCACCTGGCAGAAGGGTTACATATGTATTTATTTTCAACCCACTCAGTCTATTATTTTGCACATAATCCTTGAATAGTGTATCTTCCATCAAAAAATATGTCCAAAGGTGGAAAGATTTAAAAACTTATCAGAAAGTTAGCCTACTTAGAATGCAAAAAATAGCTTTTAAATTTGATGAGGGATAACCCTTTTATGCAATCTATATCAAAATGTAATTCTGTTAGGCAGATTCTTGGCTGTTTGCCAGTCTGAGCTCGTATGTGGAAATAAAACTGTTCTAAGCATTGTAGATTACCACTTCTAAAAATCAACCCATGCTTTCACAAGTTACATGGCTACTTACAGTGCTATAAAGAATGAATGTGATAGCTATAACATCAACGGAACTGGAGATACAATTTCCAAAAGCAGTAATTGAAAAACAGGAAAGTAATTAAGCCTTGGATAAATCTGCAGAGTATTTTGCTTAAAGCAACTAGCAAATCCAATAGACAATATTTCTGCTCCCTTCAGAAGTGAATTACATCTAGCAGAGGGTGCATTTCAATAGCATAATAGGAACTCATGGCTGGAAAAGACATATAGAACAAGGACACTTAGCACTGCTAACATTTGTCCATTGTGAAATGTTCATTTTTAATAAGCTTTTTACTTAAAACACTGCTTACAAAAGCTCATCTGATGATCTACTCCACAGGATCACTATTAATCACCATTTCTTGCTGTTCCTTCTGAATATCATCTTTGCAAACACGTACAAATTAGATTTTCTACCCCCCTCAGTTTTTTCCCAGAAGATCTTTCTTGCTACACTTAGGTCCATTGTACAATCCAACACGGTACCATCTGCAGAACTGGGTTATTATTGGAGCTGGCTGGAAAACATTTCAAAATTTGTTTTTGGCCAGAATCAGGATAAAAGCCAAAAATTTAAAATTTTCCAGGAACCAGATATTCTGAAAAATTTGTATACAGAAACATCACATGACCTTATCAAAAAGTCATGTTTTGATAATGTCAAACCTAATATAAAATATTAATTACATATGTTGACTATGTATAATATTAAATATCTTATAATAGACCAAATGAATGAGTTTAAACAATAAACTCCATCTCATTTTCAAATAGTTTTTTAAATGTTTTCATCAAAATAGACATGTTCCCACAAAACATTTCAATTTCAAGAAGATGGTATTTTCCAGCAGAACACGGTGCCATTGAAAATTTGTCATCCAGCTCTAGTTATAATCTAGTTGACTCCAAACAGTTAAATTGCGCGAACAATATGGGCAGTGGATGGCTGATGGTCGTAGCAGGGCTGTAAGTAGATCATAGTCTAAATTCATGCTTACAGTGTGGCTCTTCCCCCATATCCCTGGGGCTGGGGCACAAAGGCTTGAGTCTACTACTGCCTTTGAGTTAACGGATTGGGGTAAAATTTTCAAAAGTGCCTAAGGGCCATATTGTTAAATATGTATGGGCACCGAAAGATGCAAACGGTGGGGTTTTGAAAATAATGGGAGTTAGGCACCTGAGTGCTTTTGAAAATCTAGCCCCAAGTGACTTTGATGCCTAAGTCCCATTGAAAGTTTAAGGCACAGTTTAAAGTTTCCAGCTTGGTCCTTTAGCTCAAATTGTAGCAGATCATGCTTTTACAGCCAGCGGTCCCAGGGTTCAATCCCTACAGAGGACACATTTACAGTAAGAGAACTGTTCTGGCAGTGAATATGGGACATTTAGACTGCTTCCCCAAGGTGAAGGATCCACAAATATGAGCATGCTCCAACAAGGAATTCAGGCACCTAACTGGGAAGTATATACAAATAAATCTGGCTTTGGCCAAGTGAGATCATCTAAGTGTACCAGCAATTTATGAGACTGACACTGCCAACCAATGCATGGGGGCATAGGAAGCAGACAGCTCAGTATCACCAGGCAAAAGACCATTTCTAGGAGGTTTGGCAAGCCCAACCTCACCCCACCTTTCTGCAAAGAACTAACCAGGTTCCCAGCACTAGACTTATCTCTGTTCTCTGCTATGTGCCCACAACTCCAAAAGGGTGAACGCTTTACACACAAGTTACTGCGAGAATTTGTCTCCAGGTGCTCAGTCCCAGTCTGCTGCTAACAAACACCAGTTTGTGTTCTACAATAAAAAACAGAGAGCATGAGCCTTCCCCCTCAGGCATGCAGTGATTTCATATCATTAGTGAAGCAGCTTTGTATTAAGCTGACAGCAATACCTTATTTCACCAAAGACCTCCAAAGTATAAGCATCCCTAAATCAGTAATTCCCAAAGGGAGTCTCTCCCTCTGTTGAAATCTGCTAAAAACCATTTAATGAACAAAGCACTCTTGCTTATGGCATAAGTTACATACTGTAGTATAGCCAGAGAAAAAGCAGGATGAAAGATTATTATAAAAAGAATTACAAGACTATTTAACCCAAGGCATTTTTTAGAAGAAATATTTTCTCTTTTAATATTTGAAGAAGCTTCATAAAGGAATGGATAACAATTGCACACACAAAATCAGCATTGCTGGGTACTGCATTTACTCATCTTTGATGCGTCTCAGAGGATTTCCATTAGCAGAAAGTGGATCAAAACATTCCCTGCTATGGTTGTTTAGCATATTATAGTACGTTTATCTGTGATCATATTTTTCTCCCCCATTGAGTACAGAATACTCCCATTAAAATCAGATACTAGTCCATCAGATTTAAAGGCACACTATGAAAGTCAATCACCTTATCATCAGGAGCTATCAAAACCACAACTCCATCAGTCTGCCAATACATTAGAACTAGAATTTCACATATAGTTCCAAATTGCAACCCAGTTTAATATCAACAATGATCAGATTAAAAGAGGGAGTGGGCAAAAGAGAGGGAGAATCGATACTCTTCCTAAAAACCTCATTTCAGTGTTGCCACATGTTTCTGCTAAAGAGTGAAATAGTTAATATCGACAAGTTTTCCTCATCAGGATTCTGGATATTACCCCCACTGAGATGAATAAAGGCAGTTAACACCTCTTAGAGTTATTGTTTCTGTCCCGCTCCAGACTTGGGAAGAGAATCCATGTCCATTTAACCTTCAGGTGAAGACATTCTGTAATGGGAATGGGAATGGCATCAGTGAGATTATAGGCCTCTTTCTCATCAATACTGGGAATCTGTTTTCTACAGTATGACACACCAATGTGACATATGTAAATTACTATAAAAAAATCAGTTTCCTCTAAGCAGATTCAGGACATACTGGATATTCACCAACTCTAAAACCACTTCTAACCGAAGCATTTTCCGCTCTAACCCACTAGGGGGAAAGAAAGAAAAAAAAGCAAGATAATTAAATTAATTAAAATGTAAAAAGCCATTGCTGATAGTGAAAAGCAGTTTTTGAATGTGAACCTCATTCATTCAGCTCTTTCAGACAGGCAAAAGATTCAGAACATTTATTGGTGAAAAGGAAGTGGTTACCATTAGGGAGTGCATCAGTTTCCTAATATGCCCATAGATTTTCAGGGCTTGTGTGCCCTGCAGCAAGTATGAAAAAGCAGCTGCTGTTCTTTGACCTCTACAGTGCACAAATTGCCACAATCGCTCCAGGAAATTTGAGGAATCTGGGGATTTCCCCCTGCCATCATTAAATGTTAATGTTACAATTGTTTCCTGAGGACAAAGCTGATGGATTTCTGGAGTTACTCCTCAATATCCCCTAAAGTTCAGTGTCTCACTTGAGAAAGATGTGCTCATTAAAAAATTTAGAAATTTTCTTACATGCACCCTTAAAGCATAATTTATAAATTAAAAATAGGAAATATTACCAAAAAAGAATGCTTTCTATTATACAAGAAAGTGGGCTTAAAAGTCATTGCTCTTCAATTTTGTGCTACTAGTAAGCTATTAATTTTTGAACTAAGATCAAAGAAATGGAGGATTTGCATGTTTTCACTTAAGGATCAATTCTTCAGGATAAATGAATGACTACTTCAAATGTTAGCACCCTGACTAGTGGTTCATATTTTTTAATCTATAAGTATTTCTCCTCCACCATGCTCATTACCTGTCTACTGAAGTGATTACTCTGCCAGAACCCCTACCAGATAGATGTTTCAATTCTCACACCCAAAAAAGAAACTACAGCTTTCATCGCACTCCTTCACATCTCTGCTGTTTCTTTAAACGCACTTCCAAACACATACTATGCAGAAGCATCAAGAAAAGTGTTAGTCAAGCTAAATTTTTCTAGATATCGTCTGTTTTTTTTTTAAAAAAGGCATTCAGTTGTCAGACTCATAGACTTCAAGGCCACAATGGACCCATTGTGATTCTAGACATTTATTACGAAGCAATCTCCTTACAGTGGATCGGTGTTTTTAAGGAAGCAGGGGGAAGATCAGAACTTGGGCATGGCTCTCTTTGAGCTAAGCAGCAGAAGGAAAATATGTCAGCACTTGTGGAAAGTTAGAAGAATGTAAGGGCTTATCCTCCAGAGGGTAAACATTTAGTATGTACCACCCCAAGATGTACTGATTTGCATTACAGCAAGAAAAAAAAAAACTGAATCCAATGCTGCCCCAGTAGCAGCAAAACTAACCATATGGATTCTTGCTCACGTTTAGGCAGACAAGAGAAGTGATCAAATTTCTATCTAATCTCTGTAGGCATACCCATACCATCTAAGCACTGGATTAGTAATGAAGAGTAACATTGATCCTTTTCCAGTCAATCATTTTAGATCCATTAAGTGACATTGTTCTTTTTGGTGGTCTTGATGGAAAAAAAAAATAGTACTAACCCATTCTGTAGCCATCATTACAGCCATTGAAATGGAGGACTCCTATTTTGGTTCCCTACAGAGATT
This sequence comes from Natator depressus, assembly GCF_965152275.1. Classification (NCBI taxonomy): domain Eukaryota; kingdom Metazoa; phylum Chordata; order Testudines; family Cheloniidae; genus Natator; species Natator depressus. The sequence goes on from NC_134236.1 coordinate 32,558,640, forward strand.
TGGATTTATCCTATCCTTGGCAGTAGGGAATCCCAAAGCTGAGAGACTTCCACTCAGAATACATTGTTCTCAGGGTTCAATGTTTTCAGCTTTGGGATTTCAAGACACAAATGTCCTAATAAATTCCCACTGCCACAGTAACATGGTGGAGGGTTCTCTGAAATTGCAGACCTACCAGAAGGCAAGAAAAGAGAGCTTTGCTTGCCTTTATTCTCATGCAGTCTCCAATTATGGAGCTGGCAACGTAGCATTTCTAGGGGAAGCCTTATTAGAACTAGGTTTGGCATTTAGACCACAACATGGTCACGGTTAGACTCCCATTAGGTTCCTGTAGGAGCCTTATCCTGAACCAGCCTACACCAAAGTATTATTGGCTACTGAGTTTAAGTCCACCCTAAATTCCAAAGGAAACTTGCTGTCAGTATTCAGCAAGGACATCTGCACTTTCTACCTAAAAGAACCACAGCTACACAAATGAGCACAGGGTGGAATAACTACTGCAAGTAATAACTCAAGATGCTGCAACTGATTACTCACCCAACATCTTATTCCTATCTCCAGCCATTCTCAGATGACTCCAACCACTGACCTGTTATCAATATTGCTGTGGCAGAGGCTCAGGCTGAAGCCACCTATTAAGAGCCTTGCTGCCTGGGGGTTTTGAATCCCAAACCCTGCTCTATTTATTTATTCATTCATGATTTTTCCTCACCAGGATAGCCTCAAAGTGCCCATCTTGCTGGTTTCAGGGTCCCAAAGGGAGAACAGCCACACACTCACTTCAATGCAATCAACAGTGAAGGAGCAAAGATCATTGTGATCATTCACTCAGTTAATTTGCAAGTCTGCAGACCCAATAGGGGGCCCTGAGCTAGATGCCTCTGCCAGTTGTTCTTGGACTCTAAAGTTTCAACATGGGAAGTTCTCTTCCAAGAAAAATGTACTACACAGATTCTTTAGCTGCAAACAGAGGTGCTATCAGCAAGATTTCCTACTAAAAAGCAGGATGCGAGAAGCTTCTTTCAAAACAATCCTCCTTAACGAAGTGCTCACATCTCACTTTCCCATGTAGACTTTATGTGTACAATAGGGGAAACAAACTTGCTGTTAACTGACCAACCCACCAGTAAACTTCAGTCTGCCCACTTCCTCAGTATCATACCTAGAAACTACTCATTTGAAACCCCAGATATGTAAGTAGATCAGGAAATGTCTAGGAAGATGTGATTAGGTTTCTCTTTATGGTTTTGACTCCTCTGTGCTAACCCCAGGTGCTTTTGTTTTGCTTGTAACCTTTAAACTGGACCTCAGGAAAACTATTCTTGATTTTTATCCCTGAAGTTACTCTTAAAATCTAGCAATAATGAGTTTCCAGATTTTTATTTAACATTTACCTTTAATAACAGGATTGGATTTCTGTGTCTTAAGAGGTTTGTGCACATGTTTAATTAGCTGGTTGCAACAGCAGATTTCCTTTTTTCCCCCCTCCTTTCTCAGCTCTTCCCTGGAGCAGGGGGTTTGAAAGGGCTTGAGGGTACCCCACAGGAAGGAATTCTCAAGTGCACCTTCCTGGGCTCTCAAAGGGGTTCTGTACTTGGGTGGTGACAGCCTCTACCAATTCAAAGTCAGAGAAAAGTTGTAACCTTGGAAATACAAGTCTAGAGCAGCAAGTATTAATTTTTAGAGTCTTTGAGGGCCCCCACCTTCTGCACTCGAAGTGCCAGAGTGGGGAATCAGCCTTAACGGGCACTCATCTCCACATAAGTCATTTTAAATGACTTAGAGCACTGCACCATGCTCTAAGCCAGAGAACAGCTGGAAAGAGTTGTTTTCTTTAAAGTAGTGACTGTTGTAGGCAAGTCCCATTTCATCTGGACAGTTGACCAAACTCTGCCATTGAGTAAACTATATGGACAAAAGCCATATTCCCTCTAGAAACCATATGTTTATTTAAGTGCATGTGTCCAATTTCAGCTTTGGCTACTCAGTGAGCTCCAATTTGAATAAGTGGTAACAGACGATTAAACTACTTTGAGATGAATTTGAATGTAAAGCATCACTGCATCCATTAGGTGCTAGATGCCAAAGCTAAGACATAAGCAGTGGGTTTGGCATTCTAGCCCCTGAATGGCCACTTATGACCATGCTCCTTTTGTTTTGCAGGCTACCTTGAACAAAGATGTTTTTATGGATTAATGCCATATCGCAAGGAAGCAGTTCACAGCTTTGCCCTTCAGATCAGTGTATCTAGTGAAGTGTTGCCTGTGACTTAACTCTAGAATTTGAGTTACTAAAAACAGGCAAAAAAACCACTTATGAAATAGTATTTCCTAAAAGAAAGAAAGCTTCAATTTCAAGCAGAGGCCAGCAACGTAAGTTTTTTTTTTTTTCCTCCAGTACCTAGAACACTGGACTTTTAATAAGCTTCTCAACTTCCATATAGTTTGTATTTGTACACTGCCAGAAGTTAACAGATCTGTCAGGATAACCAGCAGGTCTGATTCAAAGCTTTATCATTTTAAGTTACATACAAGTAAATAAGCATAAAAACAAAAAAGGTTATCATGCAATGCGATGTCTAAAAGTTTAGTATAAACTCAAGCTTCAATATTAATGTTGCCAAAAACACTATGTCAGAGTTCTTTATTTTAATATTAAAGTGCCAGGTTTATGTACAAACTATTACAAATAGTAAAAAATAAACTTAAAACCTGCTAAGAAGCAGTGAGGTCATGTAGCTTCCCCTGCAGTATCTGAGAGCCAAATCTCTCAAATCTAATTTAAAGACTATCATTTCTCAAGCACTTCCAGCACTGAGATAGAAATTCCAGAAACTAGTGATATCTGTGTATAACCTCCCTGTTGCAAGAGATGGCATTTGAGATCACTTCAAGAATTGAGGATTTTTCAGGAAATGATTTTATAACACAAGTTACTCCATCTAAGCATTCTATGAATTAACACCATTGGCAATATCTAATTAAAGAATTTTACTGCTGTAGCTATACTAGCCTCTTCAAAAGAGTACCATACCCCACACTGTTCAAGAGTGGGATTTTAGTATAATATCCAGTCACAATGTGAATTCATATTGAAAGCAACGTTTCATTCAAAACAGCACGCCCACCATATCTTAAGTGGTCTCAGTTCATTTAAAAGTCTGCATCCAGAGTGAAAGAGTTATCTGTGGGTTTTGACATTACTCCCATCTTCTGGTATTCTCCTACTCGTTTCTCAAAGAAGTTAGTCTTGCCTTCCAGGGAGATATTCTCCATGAAGTCAAATGGATTCTCTGCTTTGAATATCTGAAAAACAAGACTTCTAATCACAAATGGGTTTTCACATCTGGGAGTGGAATGAAAACAAAGAATCAGCTGGTAAGTGAGGACTAGGAGTGGGAAAGGCAGTTTAAGTTTACTTAATGCAAAGTAATTCAGTTTACTATCTGGCATGTGAAACCCCTCCCACTCCCATGTCTTGGATGCTGTACTTCTGTATGCCTTTTCATCTGCTGCTCTCCTAAAGAAAGGCAGAAGCACAGTGGTTCTTGCAATTGCTCTCTTTCCATCATGGTTTATTTGTCAATATGTATCACATAGGTCTCCATCCAGGACAGTGTGCATTAAGATCAGTGGAAACAACCAAATGGCTCGAAGGATCTTGGCTATTAGTCAGGAGCTGAAGACTGTCACATTAAATAAATGGTGGAAGCCATTTTACATATTCAAGATTCATAGGAAATATCAAATGAATGCAACCCTTTTCCAATGAAAGGCACTGCTTATAAATCTTACCTTGCTAAATCCCAGCTCCAACATAAGTCGATCTGCTACAAATTCGATGTACTGTTTCATTAAAGTGCAATTCATGCCAATCAGCTTTACAGGTAGCGCCTCTGTCAAGAATTCCTGCAGGTATGAAGGAGGTTAGTACAGAAGGCCTCAGCATACAAACATTTTATTACCTAGAACAGCGGTTCTCAAACTGTGGTCCACGGACCACTATTCAGGCAGTCCAAAGATAGTTCCCTCTAAGGTGTGTGCTTGTGTGGTCGCACACAAGAAAACGAAGGGCCACCCACCTAATTAGTGGTGCTGCACAGAGAGGGCACATCCATCACATTAGAAAGGTAAGACTACTGATATTAAAATCACAGTTGTATGATTTTATTTGTAGAATCAAACTTTTTTTTAAATATAGTGCTTTTATCCAAAGTGCATTACAATAGTTAGCTAACAGTACAAACATTTGGAAAGATTAGGTGGTCCACCCTCAGCAATTTTCAAGTGGTCTGCAGAAAAAAAAAGTTTGAGAACCACTGATCTAGAGCAGTCTCATGGCCTGATAGTTTTCTGTCTTTTAAGCTAAAATGTGAGCATTTACTACCCAAAACAAGGAAGACCTGCTCACCTGCTCTATCCTGACAGCATTGGTAATGACTTCTCTTACTCTTTCCTCAGATGGTTTGTGAATCAAGTGCTTGAACATTAGGCAGGCAAAGTCGCAGTGCAAACCCTGAAAAGGTGAATGTGTAGATATTATTTCAGGAACATTGATTAGAAGTGCCACCTCTTCAAATGTGCCTCTGATTTTAAAAGCCCATGAATCAGACACCATCTTAGTACTCAAACCCCAGGATGATTTTCCCTGGAGGAAATGGGTCACTTTGTAGTTTCCGCCTTGGCTTTTGAATGGAGAGGCAAAGTGCAGAATTAAGTTGGCAGCCTTCTTACTAGACTTTCCCTCCAATCACCACCGTAGTGGAAACTGTTTATACACTCACTGCCTCAATTCAAGTCTTATTTATTCCCAGATATTGTTTATCCATTTAATTTAGCACCAGACAATTCATAAGAATTATAAATAATTGTTTTGAAACATAAGGTCATTTGTACCTTGTGGTGCACTGTAATAAGAGATTGTTAAAAGGTTCTCTTACCTCATCTCTGCTGATGAGTTCGTTAGAAAAAGTGAGTCCAGGCATTAACCCTCTCTTCTTCAACCAAAAGATGGATGCAAAGGAGCCAGAGAAGAAGATTCCTTCCACTGCTGCAAAAGCTACTACACGTTCTCCTGTCAGGAAACGTTAGTGTAAGTTTTGCACTGAAGTAAATGTTTACCTAGCCTTAAAATTCAAAGCATACTGAGAGTTTTCCATTCATGAGATTCTCTCTGGAACTGAAGCTATAGCTTTTTCTTCACTACAAAAAACAAGCGTTAAATAACCCATGTGCAAGGCTGTAAGAAAATAGTAAGCCAGGATTTCCTCAACACCTCTTTTCTGATATAGCCATGGCCTGAAATGTTATGTTACACTAAAATTCTGATCAATTTTAGTCTGTTTTGACATCCTGCAAGTCAGAACCCAGACTGGTCTGAGAACATGTGAACAAAGATTTAATACTCAACCGATAATGGGAATTTCAATTGCCTCCCACTTGCCAAGTGAGGCAATCAAGAATCCATAAAGCAGATGAAATATTTATCCTTCAACAGAAGCATAGTTCCTTAGGAGGAATAACTATACATGCTTCAAAGCAGCTACAGAAAACATACTGCCAACTAGAGACACTGGTCATAAGGGACCAGTTGGAACTAAAAATGCAATCATGGCAAAGGGGAGCCTCTTCAGAAGGAAGAATAATTTGCTTTATCTGAGACTACAACCTTCTTCCAGAAATGAGGCAAATAATCACTTGCCCTTTGGCCACACTATCCTTTGGTATGTGGAGAAGCATGGCTATTGAAAGCTTCACTCTTGCTAGGAAAGGAAACACATTTAGCATCCAGTAAATGCACAGTTCAGAAATGCACTCACCAAATGTTGCTTGTTTGTCCCCAATCCACTGCATGGCCCAGTCAGCCTTCTTTTTAACACATGGCAGCGTTTCAATGGCATTAAAAAGGAATTCCCTGGAAAGCATATAGTACATTAGAAGGGGAAGAAGTCAACACACCAGTGCAGTAGGTATTTGCAACTAGCTGTCATAACAGATTTGTCGTTGATTAACCTGAATTACCTGCAACTACCCAGCACATTTTGAAACCAGTATTTAAGAACTTGTCTACATTAAGGATTGTCACCTGTGTAGCCACACTGGTGCTAATTCCAGCATAGACATACTGTATATGTGCTATTTATCCCCTTATATCAGCCCACCACCACTGTTCCAGAATTCCAGTGCATCAATCCCTGTTGTAGTCTGAAGCGTACTCATGGCCTTTCAAACATTTTGGTGCACAAACTGCAGGTTTCAAAGTCTTCTTGTGATAAGCTTTCTAAAAAACTGTAGAACTAATCCATAAACCTTATTTTCACATCCTGAAAGATGATTTCAGAATTAAGTCTCACTTTGATATGTTTACATCAGCCCAAGGTAAGGTTTAGTTTGTTTTTAAAGTTGACAGTTTTAGCACTAGTGTTTTAATAACTCAAAAGGCAAAGTTTTAAAGCATCCAGCTGTGTGTATCTGTAGCTGTCAGAAATGAGCATGGTTTACTACATTAGAAAAGACTGGTTGAGAAATAGTTATGACTTGCTGACAATGGTAGTACATAATTTCAGTTTAACCACACAGCAGGCATAGACAACCATTACATGGGAAGATGCACCGAGTTTTAAACCTGAGATTTCAGTGTACAAGTCAAAAAGATACAAGCTATAATGGTTCCCATAGAAACTGTTCTAGGTCACCTAACTTATCAACTAGCCAATGCAAGGGCCTCTCATATTAGAGTGTAGTCCAGTTTTAAGTATCTATATAGATTGACTATGCCACCTGTTACATACTTTGTTTCATCCCCTCATTTATCACTTATTGAAGTTAAATCTGTTTTGCTTTTAATCTCAAAGTCCAGCCTCTGGTACAGTTTGTTGCACCTTACTGCTCTGTAATATATAGAGCCCTACCAAATTCATGGTCCATTCTAGTCAATTTCAGTTGTTCATATCTGAAATTTCACTGCTGGGGTCTGAACCAAAATGGGATCATGGGGTGGGTTTGCAAAGTTGTTGTAGTGGGGGTCCCAAGATTGCCACCCTCACTTCTGTGCTGCCTTCTGAAGGCAGCACCCTCTTAGCTTCCTGTAGAGGGAGAGGATGTTCCCAGAGATGGAGGTGGGTAGGATCTTCCCCATGCTGCTGGGAGCACCCCAGTCGGGTGCTCCTATCTGCTAGTCCATGCCAAGGACAGATTAAGGGAGGAGCCCCCAGCCAATTTGGGGCCCCCCAGAACAAATGGGTGCCCCAGCCCCAGAGGAAGAAGCCCCCAATCCCCAGCTGAAGCAGCAGGGGGCAAAAGCCCCAATACTGGGCTGCCCCAGCTGCAGAAGCCCACCTGGGAGGAGGAACCCCTAGGCTGGGCACTGGAGTCATGGAGGGGGGCACACAGACACCAAGAATGCCTCAGCTGCAGCTGCCAGGAGCAAAAGCCTCCAGCCTGGCAGAAGCTGCTGTGGGAGGAAGCTCCAAGCTCAGCACCAGGACCTGGAGTTGCAGCAGGAGCTGGCCCAGGGTCGGGGGAGAAGACAAAGCCTGGAGTTGAGCTTCTGGGCTGCTGCAAGCGCAGAAGTGAAGGTGCACCAACCTCATTTCTGCACTGCCTCTGGGGGTGGGTCTGATCTCCCCACCAAGAGCAGCCGTGCAGGGGATGGACAAATCCTGTCCCACCCCAGTATGGCTGGACTAGCAGCTAGAAGCCCCAGGCTCCCAGCAGGAGGGGAGATCAGATTTCACAGGGGAGGGCTGATTTCATAGTCTGACACTTTCTCACAGCCATGAAATTGGTAAGGCCCTATGCCTGCAGAGTTCTCCACAGTATGTTCACCAGTCTAAATTAAATTCTCAATCTTAAAACAATACAGAAGGGACTTAAAACAGAAGTATCACTACTAGATTCCACCAGGACTTTACAGCAACTTGAACATTTCATTATGTGATACTAACCTTTGTTTTGGATCTTTAATGTAAGTATCTATGAGCAGACTGTACATTTCTGAATGTATGTTTTCCATAGCAATCTGGAAGCCATAGAAACAGCGAGCTTCTGTTACCTGTACTTCTTGGCTGAATCGCTCCACCTAGAGGAGAAACCAAAAGTGACTGTTGCAGAAAGCATTACCCACTTAACATTTTGCAGTTTTTTGCTAAACCCCCACAAGTATCTCCAGTTTTGCTCTACACCCCCTTTGGTCTGACAAATGTTTTCATGTTCAAAAGCTAAGCCTGGTGTAGTGCATTAGAACAACAGGCTCCTCCTTAGTGCCAGGAATCTTAGGTTCTGGCTTGATCTCATCTTAACTCCTTAAGTATTTGGCCATAAGGTAACATTGCAGAGTTTTCCCATCTCTGCTTTATCCAGGGCAGGAAAGTGGAGCATTGATAGAAGTATAGTAATATTTTGCACTCCTGCAGCTAATGAACAAGGATTTTAAATCACAGTACAAATGTTACTTCAGTCCCAACTGCCCTATAAGATAAGCAAATACTGCCACCAGTTTAGATGAAGCAAACAAGATTGTGGAAGTGATTCATTCCTCTCCTCCCCCCCCCCCAAAAAAAGTGCAGTCAGAGCCAGGTTACCAGACTCCCAAATCATGTATTCTTACAAAGCCATCCTCTTCCCTCCCAAGAAGGAAAGCTTAGTTTCTGAAAAAGTCCACGAGAGTCCTATTTTACAGAGCAATCCCTGATTTACTGAGTGCAACTCCCCCACCCTCTCCCTCACCAAAAAATGGATTATAGATTTAATAGGTTTTACAGCAGAAGTAGCTCAACAGGTGCAATCTCATTAATAGGAGTTTTATTTGGACAACTTTGTTAACAGAATGATTTCCATTTTAGGATTGCTCGTGTGCTTACCAAATTCTCATTTACAATGCCATCACTTGCTGCAAAGAAGGCTAGGACATGTGAAATGAAGTATTTCTCCTCAGGCTTCAGGGACTCCCAGTGTTGAATATCTTTGGAAAGATCAACCTGAAGAACAAAAGCAGACATTTACAATTTTATCATGGTACTAAAGAATGTACTTCTAGATAGATATTTAGAGCAATGTTATACTGTGTATTAAACATCCCATTTTCTCAATGGTCTGTGAACTAAAATACCACTGCAATAAATGAAGTTTAATAGGTTCCTAGAACCACGGAAAGCTGTGCTTGTTTTATGTCACTTTTTTCAAAGCTATTTAATCATACATTCTATATAAGTTAATCTTTTGAAGGCAACAGTACACTTAATACACAAGCAGTCACTGCTGGCTCTTACCAAACTTAGGCCATGTCACACTAGAAAGTTAGATTTGTTTAACTATATTGGCCAGGAGTGCAAAAAACCCACACCCCTGCCCAGCATAGGCCAACCTAAGTCCCCATGACAGCACTAAGTCAAGGAAGAATTCTTCCATGGACCTAAACCACCTCCCTAAGGTGTGGATTTATGTACACCAACAAGAGAACCCCTCCAATCAGCACAGGTAGTTCTATACAAAAGCACTACACGGGCACAGTTTCAAGAGAAGACATACCCTTTGACTGTGAGTTCTTTGGGTCATGGACCATCTTTATTGTGTTTGTACAGCACCTAGTACAATAGGGTCCTGATTCATGACTGAGGCTTCTTGACTTTATTGCAATGCAAATAAAGTAACACAACGGGGAAAACATGCTCCCTTATGAGCTGGACTGAACTGCTAATGTCAGGTGGGTTTGTCCACTGAAGCAACCAGAGCAGGGATTGACTAATGGGAGCCCCTCACCTCTTCAGCTGTCCAGAAAGAAGCCTCTGCTTTCTTGTACATCTGCCAGATATCATGGTACTGGATGGGGAACATGACAAACCGGTGGGGATTTTCCCGTAGGAGGGGCTCATCTTCCAGATTGCTAGGAGCTTGTGTCACTGCTTTGGGTTTCAACTAAAGGAGGCACAACAGGAAAACTTGAGTTCAACATCCCCAGTATTGGAGACCTCCCATCCCAAGGACAGGATGAGGGTGGGAAGGAGAGGAGGAGGAAGAAGAGGCAGGAAGCAGCTGAGGAGGGGCAGAAAAAAGAGACGGGGAATTCCAAGGAGGGAGAGCCCAAAGAGGGCGGGTTCATAGAATATCAGGGTTGGAAGGGACCTCAGGAGGTCATCTAATCCAACCCCCTGCTCAAAGCAGGGCCAATCCCCAATTAAATCATCCCAGCCAGGGCTTTGTCAAGCCTGACCTTAAAAACGTCTAAGGAACGAGATTCCACCACCTCCCTAGGTAACCCATTCCAATGTTTCACCACCCTCCTAGTGAAAAAGGTTTTCCTAATATCCAACCTAAATCTCCCCCACTGCAACTTGAGACCATTATTCCTTGTTCTGTCATCTGCTACCACTGAGAACAGTCTAGAGCCATCTCTTTAGAACCCCCTTTCAGGTAGTTGAAAGCAGCTATCAAATCCCCCCTCATTCTTCTCTTCTGCAGACTAAATAATCCCAGTTCCCTCAGCCTCTCCTCATAAATCATGTGCTCCAGCCCCCAACCATTTTTGTTGTCCTCTGCTGGACTCCTTCCAATTTTTCCACATCCTTCTTGTAGTGTGGGGCCCAAAACTGGACACAATACTCCAGATGAGGTCTCACCAATGTCCAATAGAGGGGAACAATCACGTCCCTCGATCTGCTGGCAATGCCCCTACTTATACGTCCCAAAATGCCATTGGCCTTCTTGGCAACAAGGGCACACTGTTGACCCATATCCGGCTTCTCATCCACTGTAACCCCTAGGTCCTTTTCTGCCAAACTGCTGCCAAGCCATTCAGTCCCTAGTCTGTAGCGGGCATGGGATTCTTCCGACCTAAGGGCGGCGGCGGGGAGGGAGAGCCCAAAGTGGGGCGAATTGGGGTTCCCCCGACTAAGGGCGGGTAGGGAAAGAGGGTGAGGGGGGGAGGCAGAGCCCAAAGAGGACAGGGGAGGTGGAGGAAGAAAGGGTGGGTGGAGCCGCCCGCGCGCTGGCGGGCAGGAACATTTGGCGCCAAAACAAAAAGCGGCGGGAGGCGCCCCCTGCAGCCACCCAGCCCGCCCCGCGTGCACTCAGCCTGTCACCGCCCGCCCGCCCCATCCCCAGCCCGGCTGGCCGCCCACTCTCTTTTCCACCCCCACCGCCCCCGGACTCACCGGCTTCGCGTCCGCCTCCGGGAAGATCTTCCGAGCGGCCTTGGTGGCCAGGACCCGCGTGGCGCTGAGCGCGGGGGGCTGTGGAGACACAGACAGCGGCTGGTGAGAGGAGCCGGCAGGGGCCTGGCGCCGCGCCCGGAGCTGGGGGGGGGGTGACGGGGACACTCACTGTGTTCTCCTTGTCGGTCAGGACCAGGTTCTTCATGGGCGACAGGCGGGGCTGCTCGTTGCGGACGGAGAACGGGGCCCGGGCGGGGATCATGGCGGCGATGGCGGGCAGAGACAGGCGGTGACTCCGGCTCTCACAGGCAAAGGCGACGGTGGGGCTGCGGCGCTCCCGGGGACACTTTATATTCCCTTCGAACTTGGCGCCAGAACGCCAGGCTGCCCAATCACAGCGCCAGGCACTGCGCCAATCCCGAACGGGGCCGTCCCCGCTGCGCTCCCATTGGCCAGAGACCCGGCCGCGCCGCGCTCCCCATCGTCCCACACGCGGGAGCCGCCAAAAATTCCGACCGCTCCGCCCTTCTATTGGCCGGCGCCTCGCCACCCCGCCCCTCAGTTTTACACAAATTGGCATCAGCCTAAATTCCCTGCCCTCCGCTTGGACGCTTCCATTGGCCAGAGCCCCAGCTGGACACGCCCCTGGATTGTCCCCCAAGATTCCCCCCCCCCCCCCGCGCGCCTGGGTCCCCTCCCCTTCGCACCCTTTGTTGCGTTGCCCCGCGCCCACCGGGAGAAGGACTGTCTGTCCTTACCCCACCCTCACTTAAAGCGCGGGCGGGTGACCGCATGGGGTGTTTGCAGACTCTGGAAAAAGGAAAAATGGATAAGGGGTGGCAGAGGGGCTGGCTGCCTTGGAGTGCTGTCTCCCCAGAGCTGCTGATCCCCATAGAGCAGTGGTTTTTAACCTTTTTTCATTTGCAGACCCCTAAAAAGATTGGAATAGCCATACAGCCCCCTTTAGAAATCTTAGGCATAGTCTGGGGGCACCCAGAGGTCCGCGACCCACAAGTTGAAAATCAGGGCCTGGTCACAGACTGCCCCCCCCTACCACCACCAGGCAGTAGAAGAGCCCAAGAACCACGGAAGAAGCAATTCTACTCCCTTGGTGGAGGGTCCCAAATTCCCAAGTGTCAGCAGTTTAGGAACCAGTGAAGATTAAACCTTTCTGCTGTGCTCCCATTGGCTCAAATGCCCCAGCAGGCCATTTAACTCTCTCTTCTTTTACTCCCCCTGAGTTAGTGATGTTTTACGTCCTGAAACATAATGGTCTTCTGTAAAAATGTAGCCCATCTAATATAATGTTGGATGTTCACGTTTTCTATATAAATATATTTCTTGAATCCTCCTAAATTGAATGCCCCAAATATATCTTGTGGCAGTGAGTTCCACCAATTAGTTATGCACTGTGTAAAGTATTTCCTTTTATACATGCTATATATCTTACCTTCCCATTGAATGTCCTCTTGTTCAGATATAATTCAAAAGGTAAAGTAGGAGAGGCCTATTGACCGTCTCTGTGCAATTTATTATTTTGTATCGCTCTATCACATCTTCTCTCATCTACACCTTCTCTTCTGGTGTAGACCAGGTCAAAAGCCCAGATCCTGCAAAGATTTAAACATGCATAACTTCATCCATGGGAAGAGTATTAATATGTGTTATATATGTGCTTAAATCTTTGCAGGATCAGGGGCATATGAGAAAAATTTGTACATCTACTGTGAGTTTCATCTCAGATTTTGGTATCACATGGCCAAAATTTGTGTTTAGGATGGAGCTTGGTAGAGTATCATCATTTATTTTCACACACACACATGCACACTTGCTACTTTTGAGGGAGCATTGACTTTCCTGGAAAACAAATTATGTATGCCACTTGATTTCATACATTTCTTCTTTTGTCAAAGGGTGAGGCACGAGAAAAGTAGAAAACTAATTGAAAGAAATAAAGATTTGAAGGAGGTGATTGAAGAAGGTATTTTCAGGACAGAGAGAGTGGAAGACTCTTCTAAAGTTAAGTGGGGTAGTATGAGAAAGAAAAAAGGAGAGCCACAAGTGGGAGGAGAAAACAAAAGAAACAGTCAGTAGAGGAGTAGGTAGAAGATAAATTGTAGGAGGGGAGGAAGACCCAATTGCAGAGCCTTGCAGGAAGGTTGAAGAAAAGGAGTTTGAAATTGACAGTCAATAATTAAGATTAATGATAATGTGTTATTATTAAATGAGCTGATAGCCCCTGAGTGTTATGTGATATTTAGTACAGTGTCAACTCATGCAGTAATAACAAGGGAGGAGGTGATTACATATACCTTGTTGGACAAGTTTGAACAGGATGAGCTCTCAGAGCAGTGACTCTCACTTGCTTCCTCATGGGAATAGACTAGATAACAAGACACCTGCTGCAGCTGCTATGTTGCTTGGCATTGGGAAGTGTATTTTTTCAGACAGGTTGTTTTTCTCCCTCTAGAGGAAATTAAAGCAAGTTTTTCAGTCAGTTACACAACTGTGTAAAACAGCCTAGCCCAAAGTTTCTAAACCTCTAGCTGCTGCTGACCTTTTCCCCCTCTTTTCGTGACACAATACATGATCACACTCAGCTGTATAAAAAAATGAACAGAAGTGTATGCAGCATTGTTTTGCATTAAATGCAGGTTGCTCTTGTTATTTAAACGGCGGCATCACTTTCTTCTCCTTACCCCTCCCCCAACTAGAATGTACTTAGCTCACTATGACTTGCAGAAAATTTAAATAAATAAGCATAGACAGGATGTGGCTTGTCGTGGTTTCCAGATGTGAAGGAAGGGATGTGTCAGTCCTGCAAGAGTTCCGAATTAATGTAAATGCAGCTAGATTCCAAGAAGAGTTAGAATATATGTATATACTTTGGGATTTAGAGTTATTACAAAAACTTATGTTTTTCTCTATTACAATAAAATCATTTAGGTGTGTTTTTGTCACTAAGGTAAAGAATCTCGGGCTGCTATATTACAGTACGCAAAACAGTATATGCAGTATTATGATGATTATTGTTTTACAGAAAGTCATAAAATCTATAGCACTCAAACATCCTCCTGTCAGTGTCAATGGAGTTACAGTAGTGATGAATCTGGCTTATATAATTCAGCAAAGCTCTTAAGCACAGGGTCAACTTTAATTAAACTTTAAATGTAATGAGATTGTGTTTAAAGTGTCTGTGGACCCAGTTTTGGGAGGCACAGAGTGTTCTGAAATGCTATTAATGTCACTGGCGCCTAAGCACGGGCTTAAGTGCTTGCCTGAACGGGGGCCACAGGTCTAAGGGCCCAATCCTGTGGTGTGCTGTGTGACTACTGTGAGGTGTTCAGGATCTTAAACACCCAATGAAGTTGATGGGAGCTTAGAGCGCTCAGTACCTCGCAGGATTGAGCCCACGACCACTGACCTCTGAACACAATTTCTTTGCTAATATGGGACGTAGCACTGCTTTAAAGAGAATGATTCTCAGACTAAGGTCTGTGGGCCAAAGAACACCTTGGTAAATGAGACAAATGTTTTAAGAAACAAGCAAAGGGGACTGCCCATACAGGTGGATCCAGGGCCGTCCTTACCCATACACAAGGTACGCAGCTGGGTAGGGCACCAGGAAATTTGGGGCACCAAATTTCCTGGTGCCCTGCGCCGCTGCGTGCTGCTCCAGCCCCTGCTCCTCCTCTTCCCCATGGCCTCCGCCCCAGCCCCGCCTCTTCGCACCCCTGCTCCACCCCCACTCCACCCCTTCCCCAAAGCCCCTGCCCTGCTCCGCTCCCACCCCACTCCTTCCCACCCCTGGTCCACTTCTTCCCCATGGCCTCCGCCCCTGCTCCGCCTCTTCCCACCCCTGCTCCATCCCAGCCTCGCCCCCACTCCACCTCTTCCCCAAAGCCCCTGCCCTGCTTCACCCCCACCCCGCCCCTTCCCGCCCCTGCTTCACCCTAGCCCTGCCCCCACTCCCCTGAGGAGTGTAGAAAGGCTGGACCTGCACTCACCAGCGGCTGGAAGTGCAGGGGCCCGGCCCCAGCCGTGCCACCAGTGAGTGCTGGGAGGTGGTTCCCCCCTGTCCCCTAAGCCAGCCCCGCCCCACCCCCATGGAGGCCTGGGGCCCCACACCCCCCTCCACGGGGGGGACACGCTGTGTTGGGCCCCAGAATAGCTAGGGATGGCCCTGGGTGGATCAATGGAGAGGGGGTCTCTCCCTTACATAGTGGTCTGCTGACTGAGAAAGTTGGGGCTGATGACTTGCTTGTCACAACTCTAAAAAAGATTAATGGTGTCACTAGACAGTAAGCAGGGCATCTTGGTACTTAAACATGTCCCACTAGATTTGGGGAGAAACAGAAGAGTCCTCCCTTTCCACCCCTCTCCAACTGCATGATCTGAGTTTTAACTGACGTCAGATATTTCTGTGTTTTTAACTCTTCCCTGTCCCCAATCCCAGTGATTCCAGAAATCTCCAAACAAGTAACGTTATCACACTAGGAACTAGCATAACATATACAGCCCCTCCCCATAATACTATCTACTGCCCCCTCCGTAATGCACAGAAGCTCCAATCCACCCCACCATCTTCTAGGAAGGAGCTTGCAGTAGACCTAGCACCACTAACAATAGCTCAGGAATCATCAGTCTCTGCTGCAACCAAAGTGGTCTGCACTCCTCCCAAACATCCAGGGGCTCAAGCCCAGGGGTTTTAACGAGTCCTGGAGGCCAGCCCTGGCAGCTGTGAGGATAATAAATGGTTTAATTGTAGTGATAGTAGTTCAGCAATCAGTTTGCTATACTTTAAAGTCAATGGCACGTGATCAGGCCCTACATTGTCTCACTATCTCTGCAAGAAAAAAGGTCTTAGAAAATGTAGGGTTGCTCTACATAGGGAGTTTTATCAGTATAGTTAAACTGCTCTAGTTACACTGTTAGAACTCCCCATGTGGACACACTTTCTGCAAGAAGAGTTTCTTTTTCCAGTTTAGCTTATGAGAAAAAAAAAAACTTCTTGTAGAGTAAGAGTATCTACACAGGGAGTTATACCAATATAACTAGAGCAGTTTAACTATTTCAGCACATTTTCCCATGTAGACAAGCCCTTACTTAAGAAAGAA
Source organism: Natator depressus (assembly GCF_965152275.1). Classification (NCBI taxonomy): domain Eukaryota; kingdom Metazoa; phylum Chordata; order Testudines; family Cheloniidae; genus Natator; species Natator depressus. Next base: position 32,574,906 of record NC_134236.1, read on the forward strand.
ATGGCTGAAATTCTCCATTACTTCTGTAGGTCTCTAAGGCCAGGTCTACACTACACACTTCTATATAACTACGTCGCCCTGGGGGTGTGAAAAATCCACGCCCCTGCATGACGTAGTTATACCGACCTTAACCCCCCCATAGACAGTGCTATGTCCACGGGAGAGCTTCTCCCACCAACATAGATATCGCCTCTCACAGAGACGGAGTTATTAAGCCGACGGGAGAGCACTCTCCTGTCGGCATAGAGCATCTTTACCAGAAGCACCAACAGCTGCTGCTGCGCTGATGCAAGTTTTTAGGCTACATCTACACTGGAAACTTCAACGTGCTGCCATGGGAGTGCTCCCGTGGCAGCGCTCTGAAGTGTGAGTGTGGTCACGCGCGAGTGCTGGGAGAGAGCTCTCCCAGCGCTCCTGGTAATCCACCTCCACGAGGGGAATAGCTCCGAGCGTGCCCACACTAGCACTTTAAAGCTCTCAAAGTTGCTGCATTCAGGGGGGGTGATTTTTCACACTCCTGAGCCAGCAAGTTAGAGTGCTATAAAATGTCAGTGTAGACAAGCCCCTAGTGTAGACCTACCCTAAGACAAAGGTGACTCAGTAATCCTGGACTTTGTGAGCTTCAAAGTCTCTCTTCCTGCTGCAAGATGCCTTATCTTTACTAGGGAAAAAAGGCATGTTCTTAACTTATGACCTGGCAAATGAACCTTTACTTACAATCCATCTATTGTGTTTTAGTTAATAACAGGTGTCAGTTTTGTTCTGAACCTACCTATGTTGAGGTATTGGACAATGGCTCTCATTCAGAGGGCAAGCAGTTTGAGAAAGCAGTTCTTGCTGGGTGGGAGACACAGATGAGAGCAAATATGACAGATTTGTTTTTTTCTCTGTTTTACTGCAAATTCACTGCTGAATGTATGGGGTCATTGGTTGCATATGTATATTTACAGTTAACAAGTCAAATAGTTAAATTAGGTGTGGCTGCTGTTTTTCAGTCTGATCCTCAGATGATTTATCACTAGCTGATGACTGGCATTTGTTTCAGTTTCTTTTTTGCTTGATTCAGGAAAGGAGATTTGCATACATACCCCCAGCTTGCATAAACCGATAAGTGCCTCAACATAATTAAACATTTTATTAAAGCTAATGTTGAAAAAATTATATAATACATCGGTTGGGAAATGAGTGTCTGTACATCTGTGTATAGTACTAAGATTATCCACAAATATAAAGTTAGTTTTTAAAAGTCATATGATACATAGAGTACATAATCAGCCATAACTCAAATTTAGGTGAATATATTTAACAATACAGTTTAGATATTAGAATCCGAATACTCGGATACATCACTCATGAAAAGTTGTACAGAGATTTGGTTGTGGAAAGCAAAATACATCAGTGAGTGGAGACTGTCCCTCAGTAATTGAGAATTAGGTAGGTTGTTCATTTAAAAAATACAATCCATGAGGAAAGTATTTCAGTTACTTTCCTGACTGTTCTTCTCATCAGAACTCCAGCTCATCCCTCCTGGTATTGCCGATGTCCGGTGATGTGTTCTATGTAGTTGTCCCTCAACCACCTGATGGCGTCAGACAGCATGAGTTGCCGCATCAGCCGAGTGTAGCATTGACCGATTCTGCATTCTCTCAGCACTTGCTCATTACTGGGGTCCCATGCACCTAAGGCTCCAACGATCAGTGCGTGTGTCTGGACCTGGTAACACTTAGCTCTCAAGGTTTCGGCCAGAGGGGCATATTTCTCCACCTTTCGAGCTCGGGCATCATGGAAGGCTGGGGTCCTGTTCTTGAATGGCACTGTGATGTCCACCATGATGATCTTCTTCCAGTCCTCGTTGGTGATGATGATGTCCGGTTGCAGTTGGCTGTCGGTTCTGGGGATGGTGGAATTTACGGCAACCTTCTCTACAGGTGGCGAGATGGCTCTGGCCAGGCGATGGCTTTGTGTCAAAGCTGCCAAGCTCTTGAATGGGGCTTGCAGCTACACAGGACGTGGGGTAGCGTCTCGTTGGAATAGCTGCACTTCCTGCATCACTTGTCCCAATTCCCGTGGCTCCATTCAGTGGGACGCAGTTGAGCCGGGCCCTGTGGATGAACCTCCAGTCGGCAAATCGGGTGAAGCTGGCCCCGGGGAGGAAGTGGTTGCTGGCGTCCCACTTGCATGGCACCTCGAACACCTTGCCCTGGTCCGGCTTCCGTCTCAGGTTTTCCATGTATTGGCAGCGGATGGCATCCTTCAGGGTCCTCTCCAGCATGGTTCTAGCTCTCGGAGTGATGATAGTGTGATCTGTATTCTTCACCTGTGGCACCAGGACTCCCAGCTCCTGGCGTTTACTACACAAATGTCATTCATGTACTGAAGCTGATGTATATGTTATTCACCATAGGCCATGTGATGTTATTGACATGAACTCTGACCGTATAGATCATTGTTGCAACCAGGGTCCTATGGCTGCACCAGGTCTTGTACAGAAGAGGTCAAGTGGGGTGTCTATGGAAAGGTTGTAGTTTGCTGGTTATGATTATGCTGTCTGTATGTGTGTTTCATTTTTGTATTTGAAGTTATGAATATTGGCTATGTACTTGTATCTCAATGTGTTTGATTCTAAGTAGCTTTAGTGAAGCATTTGGTCAGCTTCTTGAGAAAGGACTATCTCAGTAAGTGCCCAGTCAGGAAACACTTAACTGACAATGGAATTTGGGAGACACCAATCCACATCTGAGCCTTCCTGGGAACATTCAAACTAACATGTAAACAATGGCGTTAGCCTGCAAAAGCTGATTCATTCATAGACATGTGACTTGCCCAGGTGGCTACAAACTCCATCTTGTTGCTGTGACTTTGCACAGAAAAACAAAAGGGTTTCCGCCCACAAGAGAGAGAATATAAAAGGCCCTGGAAGCTCCTCCATTTTGTCTTCAGCTGGCTTAAGAGATAGCCTCTCCACCCCCAAGAGATGCCTGAAAGAAACTGGAACAAAGGACAGTAACTACGGGAGTGTGAGTGATTGCTGGACCCAGACTAGGAAGGAGTCCAGTCTATGAAAGAAGCTTATTGGAACATTTCTGAGGGTGAGATTTCATCTGTATTCAGTTTCCTACTGTATTAGGCTTAGACTTGCAAGTTTTGTTTAATTTTGCTTAATTTTAATTTCGTTCTGTTATTACTTGGAACCACTTAAATCCTACTTTTTATACTTAATAAAATCACTTTTGCTTATTAATTGAACCAGAGTAAGTAATTAACACCTGGGGGAGCAAACAGCTGTGCATATCTCTCTATCAGCGTTATAGAGGGCAAACAATTATGAGTTTATCCTGTATAAGCTTTATACAGAGTAAAACGGATTTATTTGGGGTTTGGAACCCATTGGGAACTGGGTATCTGGGTGCTGGAGACAGGAGTACCTGCTAAGTGGTTTTCAGTTAAAGCCTGCAGCTTTGGGGGACATGGTTCAGACCTGGGTTTGTGATTATGTTGGATCATATTAAAGAAGTTCTGTATTAAAATCACAAATGAGTTTGATTCCCCATAGTTTAAATTCCAGGGTATTACTAATTAAGAGGTCTCTTGGTTTTTGGTACTGTTTCTCTCCCTCTATGTGTGAAACTTGCAAGCTGCTAATTGTGTTAGTACATTCTAAGACAGAGTCTGTTCTCAAAGCAATTCTTTGTAACAACAACTACTCACACAGAGAGAGACTCAAAGCAATGCTCTGTAACAACAGAAACAGCATCCAGAGACTCCCCGCCCTTTTGTTGTATTCATCTCGCTTTGTTAACAATTGTGATTAAAATAGAGATAGAGGATGTATGTGGATGGATGCTTGGTGTGGATAATAACTGAATGATCAGGGAGGTGCCAGCCTAAGAATCCAGTGTCCATCGGCTGAAGAAGGTGTTAAGTGGAAATAACCAGAGGACCCCCGGAGGGCAGACTGGAATCCATCCAACAGCCTCAAGAATGGGAGAACCAAAGAACAAGATAACATCTGGCAGCACGGAGCTGTCAGGAATGTGCCATCTGCTGATTGATTCAGCAACAGCATGATGAAGCAATTCCCATAGACTGGCATAGGAAGAAATTCCTATAAAAATGGACTCTGGAAAGTGAGAACTTTGGGGTCTGATTCTGCAAACCAACTTCCAGGAGCATCAGATGTGCATCTGACAAGGCCCTGCTCCCTCCTCATGTCCAGGCCACCTGGCCAGTGGCTTGGCATGAGCAACTCTAAGGCTGGTAACTATGATAACAACCTTGCAGAACCTGTGTGTGTGTGTGAATGAATGTGTGAATAAATACGAAATTGAATGGAATGTTATAGCTATAAGTAATTGATTATTTCTGTATTCACAATAAATGTGGCATTTCGCCTTTTCCCCTTTAATAAGATCCTGCTGGTTTTTATTTTATTGGCATAACATTTGCAGCAGGCTAGTGTGTCTGGCTCAACAAGACAGGGTTCTGAAGTCCCAAGCTGGCATGGAAAATGGGCCCAAGGGGGTTTCTGTGACCCCACCCATCACAGGCCAAATCCTGCAAATCTCACTTAGAACTGGACCCTAAAGGTGCTGAGCATCCTCAATTCCTATCAACTTCTGTTGTAGTTGAGAGTGCCTCACACCGCATGGGAATCATTCCACACCTTCAGGCCTTATGCAGGCAAAACTTTCATTGATTTTAATGAGAATTTTGCATGTGTAGGGACTCCAGGATTTGGCTCCCCATTTTCATTAGTAATTGCTGAGAGATGGAGATCTGTCTGACTTTCACTGCAATGTTTCTTACCTAAGACAGAACTCCATACAAAATAAATTACAAGGCCTCTGTAGTGACTGTGTCAGCAGGAGTGCAGTCATGTTGTTTAAATTAGCAATGATTTGTTTTAATAAACCTCAGCTGAGAAATCTAAGCCAGAAGAAAACATTCTATATTAACTAGATTTGAGGTTGATACTGTGTTTAGAAGTGTGGCCCATTAATACATTAAATCAAATCCTTTCTCATTAGCAATTCTATAACCTGATTACCTGAAGACAAAGTGTGAGACTCTCAGTAGTTAATGAACAGCTACTGAAATAATCTTTTGTCAGCAAACAGACCCTCACAAACACTGCGGGGGTGGAGTGGGTTTCTTTTGTTTTGTTTTTTTTGTTGTGTTGTTTTGTTTGTTTAAACATGGCTTCCACCTATTTAGCTTCCTTAACGGCCAGCTAAAATTGTTAGTGCAGAGCCCTTTCTGATGGCATAGTGTCAAGTTTTTATCCCTGTTACTCACTGTGAATGTAGTTTCACTCTGCTGCAGTCCGTGGAGCTGCTCAGGTAAATTGGGAATTTGGACAACAGGTAGTTCAGGACTGATCCCATACTGAAGGCAATGCGAATTTTACTGGTGTGGGATCAGGCCCTTTATGGTAGCAAGCAAAAGTTCTTAAATAAAAGTTAAATAGTCATGTGATTTAAAATACAGACTGTTAACAGAGTAATAAGTGAATTATGGCCTGAAGACACTTTAAAACCTGATTATTTTTCTCTCCATAACATAATTTGTTTTGGTTGACTGCTATTTAGTGAGTGCACAATAAGAATTGGATCGAACAGAGCCCTTTGGGTCAAATCCAAAGGCGCCCGTTACCCTGCATCCTCTGGTGGCCAGTGAGACTGGTGGAGCTGGAATGTCTCGTAGTTGATTCAGGCAGTTAAAAGGCAGAGCTCATTGTTCTCTCCTCCCTCCCTTCTTTTGGAGGCAGTGAATAAATCAGAAGCTACATGGTATTTGCAAACTGACCAGTTAAGCTTGATGTAAGGACTCTAGGCATCCTGTTGGAAGTGTAGCTCACAGCCTGATTGTGCCTTGGGGTACCAGCTTCTCCTCCACTGGGTTGACAACAGTCTTTCCCAGTTGGTGTGGTGATGTATGGGCCTCATCCCCACTTCCTCCTGTCACCATAATGGTTTGCTGGCCTCATGTGCTATTGGGCCATTTGTGCCTGAAAAATGTCACTAGCCGTCTCTTGACTTACTAGCTCCATGCTTCCTCCAACTCTAGCATTCCTTATACAACACTCCCAGTATTCTGCTCCCCCCACCCCCAGCATCTCCTTTTTGATGGCTTCATCTCCTTTCAACAGCCCCCAAACCATTTCAGCTTCAAGTTCCCCATCATATGAGTCCCAGCTCTCTCCCTCCTTTTTGTCCCATGGATAGGGCCCTATTAAATTAACGGACTGGGAGATCTGGCTGCTGTAGTGCTGCCCTTACTTCTGTGCTGCTGCTGGCAGCGGTGCTGCCTTCAGAGTAGGTGCCCGGCCAGCAGCTGCTGCCCTCCAGCTCATCCAAGAGCTGGTTAAGAGGTGACTTAACCTTGGAGAGGGGTAGCTCAGTGGTTTGAGCATTGGCCTGCTAAACCCAGGGTTACGAGTTCAGTCCTTGAGGGGGCCATTTAGGGATCTGGGGCAAAAAAAAAAAAAAAAATTGGGGATTGGTCCTGCTTTGAGCAGGGGGATGGACTAGATGGCCTCCTGAGGTCCCTTCCAACCCTGATATTCTATGATTCTCTGACTTGGTCACAACCCAGCCCTACATGAGGAAGAGATTTCTGATCGTAGATGGCTTTTGAATGTAACAGAAACAGGCCTAATGAGATCAAATGGTTGGAAATTGAAGCTAGACAAATTCAGACTGGAAATAAGTTTCAGATTTTTAATAGCCGGGGCAACTGACCATTGGAACAATTTACCTAGAGACATGGTGGATTCTCCATCACCTGAAGTCTTTAAATCAAGACTGGATCTTTTTCTACAAGATATGCTCTAGCTCAAGCAGATGTTACGAGTTTGACGCAGAAAGTACTGTGTGAGGTTTTATGTTATCCAGACTAGATAACCACAATGGTCCCCTCTGACCTAAATATCTATGACTCATTCTCACCACTGTCCAACCACTCACTTAGCAGTTGCCTACAGGCCCAAGAGCTCCCACAGAGGGTGTTCAGTTTCTGCCAGCTGTGGCCATTCCTGCCCCATGACAGCCCCAGAAAATAAAAAGCACCAAAAAAAATGGCAAAATAATGTTTTAATTACATTTTGGTTTTAAAAAAAAAAGGAAACTATTTTTAGTGTCACACAGATTCACATGAAAAAATCAAAGAATAAAAGGCAATCAGCAGATACACAATGTACTTGCTTCATAGGAGATCATCACTGCTGTGGTTTGCTCTTCCAATTTAGAATAACGCCTGTCTTTCGAGTCCAGACTGAGGTAGCTAATATTCTTCCAGGTCCAGGCTCCTTTATGCACAGGCATATGCATTAGTCAGAGCTGTCTATCCTGGATGAAAACGATCCATAAAGCTTTGTGTCATTGGCATATTCCTGCTGTAGCTATCTGTGTTGACGCACACTGTCAATACTAATGTTGTTTATGTCTGTACTAACATCTTAGAATAACGCAATTGAAAGAATAATAAAAGCCAATTCTCGTCAGTGCAGTTCACTTTCACTTCTATTTCTAGTCAGTGTCATGGTATTCTTCTGCCCTGGCAGAGTCCTGTTTGCATCTGTAGGGGAAGGTTAGATGAGACCTAAACCGAATTTATTGACAAAAATATAAAAGCAGTTATATTTATATTAGGGTCTGTGAAACCTCTCTCACTACAAAGTCTACATTCTGGGTGTAAAGCTAGTTGCAGAGCGTGGATGACCCAAAGCTGAAAAGTTACAATATATCCTGTTCAGGAAACTAGTCCAGTCGTGCCCTGCATGCAGCATCCTTGGCTTTTGCAACATTATTTGAACCAATATCACAGGCATGAAAATCAAAATTCTGACTGAAGGTAACTTAGATGCTATGATAAGCTTCACATGCACATTGTGAGTATGCTTCAGGCATCTATTTTCCAGGGGCTTAATAGTGAAAGTCATATTCATTCTTTGTGTATATGTTCAATTGTCCTCTAGAGCAGAGGTTCTCAAACTGTGGTCTGTGGACCACCAGTGGTCCACGAGCTCCACTCAGGTGGTGCATGGATAGTTCCCTCTAAGGTGCGCGCCTGGGCGGCCGCACACAATAGAATGAAGGGCCACCCACCTAATTAGTGGAGCCACGCAGTGGAGTTGCTGTGATATTCTGAGTGGTCGTAGGGTGAAACAGTGGTCATGGTGAAGTTTTTAGGTGGCCTTTAATTTTCTGTAATACTTGAATGCAGTGTATCACCTACATGATCTTCTGCAACGGTTGCTCTTACCTCAGTTGTCCATTCCTCCTTTCTAACAGATCTGATTTTTCCTCCGTAATGATTCCAACTATCTATTTCTGCCCCTGCAGTGTTGTCATATGAATTTGAAAGAAAACAATAGCTTGGTTCAATTGGCACTTTCTCTTTGTATCCTTCCTCTCCCTTATTGGCCACATCAACCCTAGTACAAGGCATTTGCTCTTTGCATGCCATAAGCAACTTGCTTGACAAGAAAGTCTTCCAGGGTTCAACATTTCCTGAGGCTATGATCAAAAATTATCAGAACTCCCCTCTCTTCAATCATCTGCTCTCAGCTGGGCTCAGTAGAATCCAATGCAGAACAAGGCTAATGAGCAGAAGCTTTGAGTTCAAACAGCACAGTGCAAGGGAGAAGGGGGAGACGGAGGCCAGAGAATCTTTGGTGTTTAGGTTTTATAATCCTAGCACCCTTATTAGCATACCTCAGTTTGATCCCTCACAGTATAATTGAACGCATGTTTACCCAGTCACGTAGATACCATAACATGAACACACACAAATCTAGCACTCCCTCACTCCCCTCCTTCCTGTCAAGGGTTGGAATCAGAAGTCTCATTATCCAAACAACTCGACAGCATATGAGTAAGCAGATGAAAGGAACTGGTCATAATGATCATATATTGTGCACTCTCTCAGGAGACCAGGCAAGCTGAGCAGAAACACTGATCAAATATCTCCAGTGCACCTTATTTACAACTGGCAATTTCCTGGGGTAGCTCTACACAGGTATTCTGGGGTTCTGTGTGTGAAATTATAAATGTCGTTGCATGTTTGTGTCTGTTACTTCCAGGTCAAATTGCTCATTATTCCAAGGAAAAAGCTGGCTTTTCTAAATGTACATTCAAGCTCAGATCATTGTTTTTAAAGCCCACAGCCCTGGTTGGAAGAGGGTGCAGAGGTTCAGCCATCAGCAGCAGTGGCAAGAAGCAGATTGTCAGGATGTCTTCTGTGGTACTGGGGGAAAATGTGCTTAGCTCCTTCCCCTATTTTTCATCTCGTAACATCCTTACAACACCAGCTAGTAGGAGAGGGGGAGGGCAAGGCAGGGTCTTGTCCCTGGTGTTTCTAGTATGCATAATGCCAATCCGTGCTATCACTCCTTGCACCTTGTGCACAAGGAGTGCAAAAACAGGATTCTGGCCTTTTCCTGAGCAAGTGCACCAGGCGGGGGATGGAGAAGGAAAGGGCTCCTACATAGGGGCAGTTAGAATCAAGCCTTCCATTTATCTTTTAGATTCCTGCTTCAGTGCTTTCTAGCTTGCTCACCAACACCAGTAATTAGGATGTTGCCGGCCAAGATCAGCCCTCGTAGTCGCATTGTCTTTGGGTTCTTCCCTCAGTTGCAGCGGTGTGCAATGCAGATGCATGGGTGTAACCGATGGCAGCGTTTGGCCCTGCAGTTGGAAATTGGGGGTCAATGGGAAGACTCCCATTGACTTCTGTGGGCTTTGGACTAGGCCCTTGAGTAATTCCCCTGATGATGCACACATTGGAATAGAATCCAGCTCTTCCTCTCTGAGCCCTGGAGAATCAGCCGAGAGGAGTGAAGAGCAGTGAAATCTTATTTCTGTCAATAAAGTCAGCAGCTATAACTCGACCACATCCAGGAAGTGTCATATCTACAATCACTTCTCTGATAGTAACCTCTCTTTTAAAACAGTTTTGCCACGTACAGTCACCAGAGGGGGCTCTCTGGCTTTAGATCCTGATCAGGCACCATGCATGCCGGGGTTTGGCTGACTTTTACACAGTGCAAATTATTGAGTAGGGGTTTGTAGGGTTTTTAGTAAGGGCCATGCCCAGTCGTGCAGGGCTCTTGCACTGAGCACAAAGAGGAGACAAGGCTGATGCTGACAAACTTGTTGTCGTTCTTTAGGAGGAGAAAAAGCAGTATTGCTATTTTGCTCAGATCCAGGGCAGTAATTCAGGAATCCCATTACCTTTCAGGATCAGAAGAGGTAGGTTAAGATTAAAATGGTCCCAGCTAGTTCAGGCAGCTGGGGTGCAGCACTGGCAAAAGGCTAGTGAATAAAACCCACCCTCTCCTGATCTTATTTCAATAATTTGCACTGATTTCAAAGCACTTTACAAAGGAGGTCAAATACCATTATTTCCATGGGGGAAACTGAGACAGAGATCAATAACTTTCCCAAGGCCACAGACTAAGTCAGAGTTAGGAATAGAAACCAGGTCTCCTAAGTCCCGCACCATGTCCCTACAGTCCTGCCTGGATGGGCAAAAGGGTTCTGAGTTTCTGTTGTGTTAGCTGAATCAAGTTAGCGTAACATGAATGAAAGATTTAAGGCATTGGCTAAACTGCATTTGAAGCCATATTAGCTGCTGACATTTACCCTTTATAGACATTAGCTTTGTTCCATTCCTCTGGAACGTCTCCAGGTTTCCAAGATTTGTTTAAAATAGCATTCATGCTTCAGAGCTTCTCAGCTAATTCTTTTAACACTCCTGGGTGCAAGTTATCCACTTCTGCTGATTTTAAAAGGTTTGTTTTAATACAGGTAGTTGCTATTTAACATCCTCCCTAGTTACTGATGGAATGGGAGCTATTTCATTGTCAGATCTGAATACATTATTCTATGTCTTTCCAAATACAGAACAAAGAAATGCTTATTGAATACTTTTGCCTTTTCTGCATCATGGCTGACCATTTTACCATCCTCTCTTAGTACTGGCCCAGTACCATTGCTAGGATTTGTTTGTTTGTTCCTGATGTATGTAAAGAATTTTTTCTTATTGTCCTTAACCGTACTAGACATAGACGTTTTTTTCACTGATACCTTTAGCTTCCCTATCAGTCATTGATATTTCCCAGCTGCTCTTTGTACTCATAGATGTAAGCTTCCCTGTTTTCCCATTTGTTAGAGAGACAAGGTGGGTGAGGTAATATTTTTTATTGGACCAACTTCTGTTGGTGAGAGAGACAAGCTCTCAAGCCACACAGAGCTCTTCTTCAGATCTGGGAAAGGTACTGAGGCCCGGCTTCCACTAGAAAATTGTCAATTTAACTATGTTACTCCGGGGCGTGTAAAATCCACAACCCTGAGTGGCGTAGTTAAGCCAACCTAACCCCCAGTGTAGACAGTGCTAGGCTGACAAAAGAATTCTTCTGTTAACCTACCTACTGACTCTCAGGGAAGTGGATTACCTACAGCGCCAGGGGGACCCCTTCCATGGGCATAGGTAGTGTCTACACAGAAGTGCTTCAGCCACGGTGCAGCTGTAGCATTTCAAGTGTAGCCCACAGAGTGTCACAGCTAATACAAGGTGGAACTGATTGTTCAGCATAGGTAGTTAACACATAGTGTAAGGGACCATTCAAGGTGAAAGTGGCCACCACTGCAGTCATAGGACCTCTGCAGTCACTGGACAAAAACACCTTTGCAGTCATGTGGGAGGTTAGTGGGTAACAGATTGTTGTAACAAGCCATAAATGCAGGGTTTTTATTAAGTCGTGAGTTTTAGTGTCTAGCAGAGTTATGAATTTAAGCTCCCAGGCTCGTCTTTTGGAGGTGTTGTGCAGGTTTCAAGGATGGAGACCGAGTGGTCAGATATGGAACAATCATTGCTCTGTGAAAAGAGCTCACCCACAGGTGTTGTGGTATTTTTGTCTTTTATCGTTTTTCTGTGTGAGTTCATTCAAGAGCATAGTGATTGTCTGGTTTCACACACATAGTTGTTATCGGGGCATTCAGTGCACTGGATGAGGTACACCACACATTGTGATAGTGTAAGTAACCCTTCTGCCAGGTGGAGTCAGCAGCAACAAGGGGCAGGTTCAATATTTAGGGGCTCCTCTTAACAATACAAAACAGAACCAGCTCGACCCCCAACTCAGTAATCTGGGAAAACTAAACACCAGCCCTGGGCATGGCTAAGAGGCAATACTTCCCCTCTCCCAAGCATTGAGTCTATGAGTAACAAAAGAGAAGGCTTAATAAAAGGGAAAGGGAACCAAGCATTAGTTTGGGAAAACATTCCAAACACATTCAAAAGCATGCAACCATAAGCAAAACCCTAACCCCACTGTATGTTAGGCAGTGTCCTTTGCCTCAGTTTCCCACGTTGGAGTGGGAAAGTCCAACAAATGAATGTCCCTCTAGCACATCGCTCCCTCTGCTGCACCCCACTCACAGTTGGCGGTCCGTGGGTAGTGAAGTTCAGAGATGTGTTTGCAGGGGTTCTCCACCCACCCCAGAAAAGGGGGAGGGAGCATCAAGCAATGTCTCTGTGCTCACTGTGCACCTCTGCAACTGGATGTTTGCTGCTGCCACTTTGCTGCTGCTGCTGCTTTTCTGTGCCACCGCCGGCTGCATGCTGCCACCACTGAATGCTCACTGCCACTTCCGCAATGCCGGGTTCTAAGTTTCCACCCCTTCACCCTGGTCTTTAGTGATTACAGCTCTTAGTGAGTTTGCTGGGTAGCAAAGAATCTCACTATCAGAACAACCTCTGCATTGTCTTTCCTTTCACCACAACACCAAGTCAAAGGCATAATCCCAAAACTTGTTTATCAGCGATGGCTTTCAGTTGAATCTAATTACTCTGCCTATACACACTAGAAAGGAAAAGGTCAAATAACATCTAGAACTCTTTTAGTAGCATCCCCACCACCAGCTACAAACATCACATACTCACTGGGATTTGGCATCCCTTCCCCCTGCTTAGCAAGTGAGGTTCAATTTAGGGTGACCTCAATCAGGGCAGATTAAATACCGTTCTTCTGCCCTTTCACTCGTACAATAAGGATAACAACATGTCATTACCCCTGCACTCAATTTAATAATTTTATTAAGATAATGTTGAAATAAAAAACGGTACAGAGTTCAAGCATAGAAGTTTCTGGTTGTCAGGGAATAAGGTACAGATTATCAAGGGGTGCGAAATTCGGTTTAGGAGCTGGTGGAGTAAGGATTACTGCAATCTCCCCAGCTGGGAGTAAAAGTTTAACCGGTCAGAGTACAGACATTGAGATATGGGGGTAAGTTATCCATATAACGGCTATGTTCAGGTACAGAGTATAGTGAGCGGATACAATGGTGGGGATGGGTCTACCCTCATTTGGTGGGATTTAATGTTCAGTGGGTTTATGGTTCCAGTTCATACGGTCCAATGGGGAAAGCCTCTCAGTCCCTTTCTCACAGTGGATGCACAATGTCGTATCGGCTCACTCCTCCTGGTACTGTCAGTGGCCGGTGATGTTCTCGATGTAGATGTCCCAGGACCATTGGATGGTGTCCGAGACCATGAGGCGCTGCATGAGCCGTGCATAGCATCTACCGATCCCGCAGCACATGCTCGTTGCAGGGGTCCCAAGCGCCCAGGGCTCCGACAATCAGCTACAGTGATTTGTAACCCAACACCAGCCTAAAGTGATCATTTTGGAAAAGCAGCTTCATCATGCTGCATATCTAGGCAGAGTGGGCGTGTCTGTGTAAACAGGTCTGTTTCTGAAGTCTTTTCCCCCAGCTCATCACTAGATGTCAGGAGAGAGCTTATTCAGACCCTGCTTACATGTAGGACCCAGGGATCTTGAAAGGGGTGTTGTGGGGGCATTGATCATTGTATCAGTGGAGATATGGTTGCAGGTTTTGCATCTGTTGTTCTGGCAGGGTCTGGTGCCGCATTCATTTGATGTGTCCTGGTAGAGTACTTCTTGGGCATTGGGGGAGCGCAGTGAGAGACACTCCGGTAGAACAAAGTAGCTCAGTGTGCAGTTGTGTGCAATATGAACATGCTGTAAAAGAAACAGCAATACTCTAACTGGTAGCTCTAGTAAGGCATTACATGCAAGGAGTGCAATGAACTCTAGAACCTAATGGTGTGTTTGGCAATACTGCCACCTGGTGGAGAAGAAACAGTTGAATTAAAGTGGATAGAAGCCTGTGCTTGCATCATAAATGGTGTAAAAATAAAGTGCTGTGTTTTCCCAGTAGCTCCCTTCACTCCCCTTCTCAGTAGTGTACACTGGTGTAGCCATGTCCCTGTACCCTGCCTGGCTAAGGGTAAGAACAACAGATCCAGTTTAAAGTTTCTAATTCTGACAAGCTGTCTCGGGCTATGCAAGATAATAATGATTGTTTTTGGTTAACCCCCATTATCTAGAGAGTCTTATGAGATGCCGCACAATTACAAAGTTCGCAGGCCACATCAGTCACCAGATCAGAGTTCTTTCCCCTTCCAAAAGAAAATGCACCCTCCCAGACTGATTTGTATTTATCCTTGATCCTCCACATCTTTGTAAACTCTCAGCTAGACTGTTAGAACAGGCTTTACCTGAGCACCTAGCAGAAGCCACCCTGAAGTTCTGACTGACCCAGAATGCAGCCACCTACATAAAAACATAAGAACTTAAGATCGGCCATACTGGGTCAGACCAAAGGTCCATCTAGCCCAGTAGCCTGTCTTCCGACAGTGGCCAATGCCTGGTGTCCCAGAGGGAATGAACAGAACAGGTAATCATCAAGTGATCCATCCCCTGTCGCCTATTCCCAGCTTCTGGAAAATAAAGCCTAGGGACACCATCCCTGCCCATTCTGGCTAATAGCCACTGATGGACCTATCCTTCATGAATTTAATCTAGTTCTTTTTTGAACCCTGTTATAGCCTTGGCCTTCGCAACATCCTCTGGCAAGGAGTTCCACAGGTTGGTAGGGCAAAGTGAACACATCATACCTGTTCTCTGCTCACTGCACTGACTGGCTTGGTAAGATTTGTGTTACCTGATACCTTACATGAATCCCTAAAAGGTCCAGATCCAGACAACATTAAGAACCGCAGATCTGACCCACCCTACGATCTATACTCATTCATTATTCTAGAATGAGAGCCAGCTCCTCAGCTGATATAAGTCTGTATTACACTATAAATGGTAACTCACCGAATTATACCAGCTGAGGATCTGGCCCTTGATTTCCCATAAATGAATCCTGTAGAGGGAAGTGGGAAAGCACTCTCAATAGTGGGCTTGCATCTTCCCAGGCCATGCTCTGGGGGAATTTGACTGAGCACAAACCAAGCCACATTTAGAAATGACTGCAAGACAAACACTTCTTTTCCCAGGCCTTCCCAACTGCTTAAATCCTGGTTTCCTAGCTGACAGGTAAAGCTGCAGGCAGCAAGGGATCGTGCTATTTGTTCTCTCCTATCGAGATCTTGAATGCCTCAAGTTAGGCCTGGTAATACACTTGTACCACGATGATGGCCCCCAAAGGGTAGCAGTAATTAAATGGTAATGTTGGCTGTATAGGCTAGTGGTTGCTTTACTGCTGTTACAATCTATCACATTTTTATATATTACGTCTTCTTCTGTCTCTGTACTTACTCTGTGAGGCCCTGATTCAGCAGGACATATAAGCACGTTTAAATCCCATTGACTTCATTGGGATTTAAGCACATGCTTAAAATTAAGAATGTGCTTCAGTGCTTTGCTGAATAGGGTTGGATTTGAGAATATGCTTAAATGCTGTGCTGAATTGGAACCTAAAAAGTCACCGTGTGTGTACATTAGTCAAATTTGCTATATTTGTGTAGGGTTTCAATCTTGCCAAAGAGGATTTAGGCCAGGTTATAGAGGGCAAGGCTACATAATTTCTGTTTATAAACCAGTGTTCCCAAACACAGAGCCACGTGATGATTCCCAGTCAGTAAAAAAGGATACTTATATGAGTTGCAAGCTGTAAATCTCTTCATATTCCATACAGTGGGGCACTAAGCCATGACTGGGGCTCCTAAGAGCTACAGTAACAATAAAATAATAATATCAGAAGAAACTCCGGTAGGTAGAAAGGAACAGAAAACAAAAACAGACATGAAGTATTTCAGCCTCAGTGATCTTCACCCGCAATCATTAACCAGTGCTCTCCAAGTCCATTTCATGTGTTTTCACTAGAGTCTGGAAGTTCAACCCAGTGTCACCAGGGTCACCTCCCAGTGGCAACATCACCACTGCCATTAAGTGTCTGTAATTTAACCAGAGACTGAAGAAATGTCACAGCTTTCAACGGACACAAAAATCACATCTTCCTGATGGGGCTTGGAATGCGGTTCTGTTTGTGAATTTTGTTTCCTGCTGGATTTGGGTCAAGTACTTCTGCAGCCTGATCCTGAGAGGCAGCAGATTTATCATAGATGGCTTGGTAGAATTCAACTGTTATTTTTTCACAATTTTGATGGATAATATCAATGTTTATTTTTAAGCATATTTCTCTATTTTTATTTATTTAAATGTTCACAGTTGTGGGATGTTAGTCAATAGATGGGTGAGACAATAATTATTTGATTACAATAGACCTAGAGATTCAAAAAGTTAGAGCTTTATAACCATTAAACAAATTTTCAACATCACATGTCAAAGTATAGAGTGTAAATATCTTTAAATCAAACTCTAATAAGTTCTCAAGCAACCGTTTGCTTACTTTGCCTACCTGTACATTTCGATTGTTATCAATGGAAAAAAAATTTCTTTGGGTTGTGTGTGTGGGATGAAATTGACTTTTACCAACATTTACCATAAAAATCTAATCCTTAGAAACCTAATTGTAGACAAGACAGACAACACACTGTTTACTCACAACTCCCACTGAAGTCAATAAAATTTGAGGGCACTCCACTATCTTTCAGGAAGTCCTTGCAGAATTGATTTCTTAGATTGTGTTTTGGGGACCTTATTTCTCATCTTCAAAAGCCCCGTCAAGTGTTTAGTGCCAGCAAACCCTTGCTTTGAATGTTCCTAACACATCCTCATATTTTTATATAACTTTTTGTGATCCTTGGTAACTTTTGCAGAATGGGTTTTGGTTATTACAGTTCTTTAACTTAGAAACAACTAAAAATGGCTATTTTTGAAAATGGGGAGGAGGGGAAGGGTTTAAAATGTTAGTGTATTGGGCAGCCTAAAAGATTGCACAAAAGTGGGAATTATTTTAATTGTCAATGGTTGAAGAGGCGGGTGAGTTTTCATCTGCCAGGCTGGTAACAGTCTAAATTAGGAGAGGGACAGTTGTGTTGTAAGTGTTGGAATGCTCTTGATGTGCTAAGCTTGCACAAAACCTTTGACTCTACCAGTGTCTACTCATTTTCTGCAATAATGACTTAAGGGAGGAGCATATGTCGCTGATGACTATCCACTTGTTGCCTCAGTCTTTGGCCTGAGCAATTAGCCAATATGCAGGCCCTTACAGGGTTGCTAGGAGGAGAAACTGATGATACAAATCAGGTACATTCTTTGGTGCAATCTTGTTTATAAACAAAGAATGTACTAAAAGTACTGCTTCCCTGAACACATTAGAAACAAACAGCAGCAGTTTCCTTGCTCAGGAATCCCCAAGTCTGCCTCACCCACAAGTTCTGTACTCAAAAAGTTCTCTTTGCGTCCTATCAGGGTCACTCATTCTGCCTCTACCACCCCCACGCTGCCAAACCAAACTGTTAGCCCTTGTGTTTGCAGTCAAAGCCCTCAGCCCACACGGGCTTAACTCTGATCAGACCTCACCATGCAGCCCATCACCCTGGGTGGCGGCCTCTGTTTTTCCACCTATCTCACTATGTAAATGGTGTTTAACTGGTCCTTCCACTGAGCCTGAAAGAGAGGAGTTGGCACACCCAAGGGATTTAACCAGGTCTGTGATGCTCTTTGGATCAAAGACCCACTTGATGGCAGTCATTAGCACCTTTCAGCATAACATAGTGAAATTCCCTGATCAACATCTCCTGTGGTATTTAAACCCACAGGGTGAAATCCTGGCTATACTGATGTTAATGGCAAGATTCCCACTGACTTCAAGAGAGCCATGACTACTTCTATAGTCTTTTGGCCTAGAGACCTGGAGTACTAATAGCTGAATCATAGTGATGGGCTATAAGCATCTGAGAAGGGAGGAGTTTATTTGCAATGGAAGTACTGATACAGCCTTAGGGGCTAATTCTCCCCTTGATGGGCATTAGGAGTAGTTATGTACACTGCAGAGATCCCTGGTGTTTGGGAGGAGAAGATAGCTTCAATCTCATGTTCCTCTTTCTGAAAGATTTAGGCCATGTTTAGATTACACAGTTAAGTCAACCTATGTTAGGTCAACTTACAGCCACCGCAGTAATTACTGTGGTTTTTCATGTCCACACAACTCTCCTGCTGGTGGTGCGAGTCCTCACCAGGAGCGCTTGCACCAGGGGAACTAGAACAGATGGAGTCTGGGGGCCATGGCCCTCCTACTTCTTACTGGCCATAAGGCAGGGTGAGCGACGGGGGTGAAGGGGATGGAGAGGTGCGAGCGGGGGGGAGTCTTGGCGGAAGAGGCAACGTAGGGGTGGGGGAAAGGGGTGGTGTGAGGGTGGGGCCTCGGGGGAAGGGGCAGTGCAAGGGTGGGGACTCGGAATGGGAGGCACAAGGGAGGGGACTCGAGGAGAAGGGGCGGTGCTACAGCAGAGCCTCAAGGGGAATAATCGCTCCTGGCTTGCACTGACTTAAGAGGAGCAGTGTGGGGGCTGAGAGCCCAGGCTCTCGGCTCAGCTACTACCTGGGCTCTCAGATCCCTGCTCCCTGCAGAGCTCCCTCTGCAGCCTGGCAACCACCCAGGCTCTCAGTTCCCCACTACCCATGGGAGGGACTTGGGAGCTCCATGCAAAGCAGGGAGTTGAGACCGGGCGGCAGCCGGGAACTCTGCAGGGAGTCCACAGCCTGAGATCTCAGTGCCAGGCCACGAAGTTCCAGCTGTCAGCACTGCTGACAGCTCACAGCTGGAACAAACAACCTCCCCCACCCCTGCTCAATTTCAAAACAGGGACCCTACCAGCAATGGCATTGACATTCTTGTCAATTTCATGACTCCCTCTGTCAGCCACCCTGACAGCCAACAGGTGACACAAGTAACGCAGTGTCTATACAGATACAGCGTCGCCAGAACTATGTCAACCTAAGCCTTACGCCTCTTGTCGAGATGGATTTACTAGGTCGGCGTAGTAGGCAAGTTACAGCGGCGGGTGGAACGCTGTAGTGTGTATGCTTACATGATTAGGTTGACATAAGCTGCCTTACATCAACTTAACTTTGTAGCGTAGAGATGCTCTTAGTGATTGGGAAAATGAAGAAGTGTCTTATGGCTGAACAATATTTCCTGTTGCCACCACCAACTACCATGCTGGGAGGAGAACATGCCTTTTAGTAACTTGTTTGTGCTGCTATCATATGGCAGTGCTAATAAAAAAGATTTAAACCCAATAAATCCTTTATTGCACTAACAACATTTTCAAAATATTAGAGAGAATCAGTTTGTCTAGTCTGTGTATTTCCAGCTGTCTTCACTGTGTCCCTAAAAGCCAAGATGAATGAATTTCTGCTCTGGTTTTTAGCCTGCAGCAGCGGTTCAATAATGATTTACATCTGCATTACAGAATTCCACAAATGGGCTTCAGACATTTGCTAAGGAGCATGGGATCAACAGGAGTCTATTACTGAGTTTTTAACATCACTGTCAGTAACTGATCAGGCATAACGTGTTTCCTGATCCTTTCACAATACAGAAATATAATTATGGTTCCTTATAGTAAAGTTCTTCACTTTCACTGTGTCGTTTTCCATTGGCTCAGTATAAAAGATGCTGAATGTTCAACAGTCAAAAATGCACTGGGCCAAATTCCTCATTGTGAGTAAATTCCAAGGAAGTCAATGAACATTAGGGATATATTAGGCCCATAGCCTGTAAGTGACCCAAACAGCTTAGTTTTTCAAGCCAATCAACTGCTGTCCAGCTGACCACTCCTATGGATTGTGCAGATTATTTTATCTACCAGAAAAACAGTTTATTTAACTCAGACAACCGGCTGGAGCAAGGGGCAGCAGCTGCTCAGAAGTGTGGTGTTCTCTGTTGATTCCTTCATTCCATTTTCATTTTTGTCTGGAAACACATAGGATTTGTATTCCCCTATTTACTAAGAGTACAAAATAACAGCTCGTATGTAGGTTCTGAAGAGATAGAACAAAAATAAAGCCACTCTAACAGTCCAGACATTGACATGTACAATTATGATGACATGAAGAATAACAACTTACACATGATATCTGATACAGAATGCAGCTGCCCGCCTTCTCTGTGGCTTAGGCTGCCATGAGCACATCAGGCTCATGATCAGATCCCTCCGCTAACTCCCAGTCAGCTTCCAATGCCAGACTCAGGCTTTGGTCCTAATTTTCTGAGCATTTAATGAATCAAGCCCCAGCTATATTAGTGACCAAATTTCAATATATGAACAATTATTGACAGCTATAATCCGTAAGGCAAACTACCAAGTATCTGCTTTGTTGAAGTGAGACCATGTATCCAAGAGCTTCAAGGAGTCCTATAGCAAAACCAGAGAGGACAAGACTTGACATTCCTGGTTTTTCTACAGTAAAAAAAAGAGAGTCCTTTCTCCCTCTTTTTTTAAAAAAGAGACACTTCCTTTTACATCATAAAGCATACAAAAAGATAAAAGCCCATTCTTCAATAAATCCTTTGTGAGTCACTTTAAAACAGGTAATATAACTTATTAGGAAGATGTAACATTTTATATGATTACTCATCACTGCACTTAGCAGTTCTTCGCATGCTTTTACAACATAATGTTTTAGAGAGTGGACTGCTTATAACTCAGAAGTGAACTTTTCCCGCTGGATCAAGAGCAATATACATTTCTGAAACATTTCTCTTGATTGAAGCTGGGAAAAATCTCACTTCCAATAAAACCAGACTTAATAAACCTGTAGACTACACAAACCCTTTTACCCTATTACAGTTATTCCACATTCACTGCTCCTCCCAGGACAAATGGTTCAAGTGCAAAGCAAAGTATTATAGAATTCCATACCAAGAAAGTAAATATCTCATAAGAGCCTACTGATTTACATTTGCATGCAGTTTAAGCACCAGGTATAACAATGACACTTTCCATCCAAGAATCTCAAAGGGCTT
The DNA here is from genome assembly GCF_965152275.1 of Natator depressus. Classification (NCBI taxonomy): domain Eukaryota; kingdom Metazoa; phylum Chordata; order Testudines; family Cheloniidae; genus Natator; species Natator depressus. Next base: position 32,596,157 of record NC_134236.1, read on the forward strand.
TACAGAAAATTCATTCATAACATTTTGAGTTTGGAAAAAAAAGCTAGTTTTCGGTGAAACATTTTTTCATTCAAAAAACTTGTGCCCATCTATAATTACTACTACAGATAAAAAAATTGGTGTTTGTTTCAATGTCAAGATTCCACAATATATGTGGCATCTTCTCTCTTTACACATGGCTCTTATACTGTATAGCTGCTAATCCCTATGTCTAAATTATGACCTTTCACAGCAGAATATGGAACACAGGTGCAGGAGCTGAAATGCCAGCTGTGTGCTAGTACCTCCAGGTACCAGAGAAGTGTAAATGACAGCTCCAAGTGATTCGTTTTTGTTCTATATATCAAGACATTGAGCCACCACTGCACTTTTCACAAGCACAGTTTCTCACTTGCCCAGCAGCAGATAGCATGAATTTAAGGCTTGCTGGCAAGAAATTTACTTTCCATGTACATCTTGTCTGATGAGCTGATTGGATTCTCATTTTAAACTTAAACAGCTTTTTGAGGGAAGTCTTGCTGGAACAGATGCAGAACAAAAACAAAACAAAAATCTATTTCCTTCTTTCAGAAGTAATGCTGCTGTTGCTATGGCAACATTCTGAGTTGCTGCAAAGAGCCCTTGGGCTCTCTCCTGCTTTGGGCGTGTGCAAATCATTGGCTTGAATCCATTTATTAGTATGTGAATTTCACAGGATCAGGTTTCACTGGCAAGGGTTAAAAGGCTAATTCATTAGTAATATAACAAAAACTAAGCAGAATTAGACCCCAACAGAGCAATGAGTTTCATGGTGTTGCCAACTCCAAGCATTCAGAACTCATGAATGAGGCCCCAAAATCATGAGATTGGCTTCAACATCATGAGGTTTTTTTTTAATATATATATATGTTGGTTATTTTTTATTTGGCTTCTGGTATTTCAGCCCTTAGGATGCACTCTTTCAAACCTGTCTCTGTAACCATGGGGGCTAGACACTTTTATTTTTAAATGAAAGCTGAGATTCTCACATAATCACATGACTCAAGGAGCTGGGGCTTTTAAAAAAGCACCAAATATCATGAGGCTTGTGATAACATTGCAAGAGATGGTAGCGGTGGATCTACCAGCAGGAGTCCATTGTATTGGCAGGTCCTTACTCTTCAGGGTAGAGACTCTGGGTATGTCTACGCTTTGAGATGAAGGGATAATTTCCAGTTCAAGGAAACATACCCGCACTAACACTCATTGAGCTAGCACTCTAAAAATAGAGCGTAGCCATGGCCACACAAAGGGCAGGCCACCCAGTTATATGTCTAGTGTCTCGAATGGGGATGTGATCCTGGCAGCTAGCCTCTCCTGCTGCCACAGCTATACTCTATTTTTAGTGCATGAGAGCAGGTATGTCTCCTCAAGATGGGAATTACACCTTGTTACAGGGTAGCTCACCCTTTATGGCCAGAGGGCTGAGGCTAGCCAACCCTACCCTGATTACTGAATGAGTCCCACTGCAGAGGAATCAGGTGTTTCCAGTATAAAAGCAGCAGAAAGCTGCAGGATGGGGGAGTCTAGGAAACTGTGGCTATGCCTGCAGAGAGTAAGATGGGGTTGGGGCTTGGAGGGCCAGTAGGCCTGAGAACTGAATCAATTGGATCCTAGATAGAGAAGGTTTAATTTCCTTTGGATTGTGTGGACTTTGTTTAAGAAGCCCTGATGACGGGGAAAAGAGAGGCAGAGCACTGCAGGGGCACCTCTAGCCATGAGGGGGTGCTCTAGAGACAGTTGTCTCTGTTACACACTCCCAGCTTGAAATGTAGCTATACCCTGTTTCTTTCAACATGTTTGTATACCCAGTGGGTCCCCCATCCTGACTGAGGACTCTGGGCACTACCTCAGTACTTCTGTTAATAATAAATGAAGCATGGAATAAGAGAGCTACCCAGTGAGATTGCTTTGCTATTTACATGTAAGAAACTGATGTCTATGTACAAGAGATATTTTGGTCCTTTATGTGGAGTAAATGTAGCTTCCCTGTAGCTGTTAAAAATGTATTAGTCTTTTACTTACAAAAATTTAAATTCCTATTGTATGTAAAGGTGACATTAGCAGCATGCATACCTAATAAAAGCACACTGAGCAAAAATTATTACATTATTCTTTCACCTAAAATAAGGAATTAAAATGACCTATTAAAAAGTAATTAATAATGACAAGTAACCGTTTTTTAAGACATTATTTATTACGCATTGTGTGAAGAAGGCCAGATGCCCGTTTTAATTCAGATCTGTGGACAAGGGTATGCATTTAGAGCTATACACAACCCTCAGACCTCAAGTGGCACGCTCTTTGATGTCTTCTGGAGACTGATTATTGTTATCTACCCAAATCACTTTGCAGTTTGGTTCTGTCTTCCAGTGCGTTTATTTCTCTTCTAACTCCAGCCACATCAGCAAAATTGATCACCCTTTAATTTACATGAAAGAAACACCTCACAAAAGAAGACTAGCTAGCAGAGTTTGTTGTGCCGTAACCCAGACCAGTATATTGTAGCCACATCCAACGGAGCCCTTCTTGAAGACTTACACCTGCTCAAGTGAAACTTTTTAGGAAGGGGGGGCATCCATCTCTTGTTTCAATTGTGTGTCTCTCTCCATTGCAATGGAGGTAGCTCCATGGACCTGCTTGGTCACGGTATATGTTCTACGTGCTTTGGCCTCCACTTGAGAAGAGTTCTGTGTACACACTATAGTAAGTACTAAGTAACAACAATTGCTATTACTGAAATCTGGGGGAGCAGCAGACAGTTTAAAGATATTGTTAAACACAGAATTCATACAGCCACTTGTTTCTTGTGAGACATCTGATTGGGACTTTGTCTATCTAGAGCCAGATCTTCAGCAGGCGTAAAATGGTGTAGCTTCATTGACTTCAATGGAGCTATGCCCGTTTACACCAGCTGTGGTTCTGTCCCCTGGATATTTATATCACATTCAGCACCCAGCTATCCATGTGAGAAAAGGAACTCAGATCAAAACCTTTTTTACTCAGCTACACACCTATTAGACTTTTAGCAGCATAATTTTGATTTACAGCAAAGTATGAACATTCTTTAATGCACATTCTTCAAATATTGAACATTCTGAACAGTATGAACATTCTTCAGCATATGAACATTCCTCAAAGTCAGTGCATGGAACTGGTATCACAAAACCCATAAATATCCCTGCTCCAAAGAACTTACAAACAAAACAGATAAGAGATGGGGAAAAGAAATAGAGGTAAAGTAATTTGTCCAAGGTCACACACCAGGTCAGTGGCAGAGTAAGGAATAGAATCCAGGTCCAACTCCCACTCCACTGGCTTATCCATTAGATCATATTTCTTCTCAAATACCAGTGACTATTCAGAAAAGTTTTCTTTTAACATATCTAACTAGCCTATTCAGTTTAAAGCTGCCTGGGCATTAAATTGATTTATATTTATTACTTCATGTGTACAGGAGTACAAAATTACAACAACTTTTTACCTCAGTTATTATAATTAGGTATCATAAACAAGATCATACAGATTTAACAACAATTATACTATTATCTTTACTAGTCTTCAGCTCCGCATCCTAATCTGCAAAATTCTAATCACTCATCTAACCTGAAAGAACTAGATTTCTGTCCCAGTTTTAGCACTTCTTGATTAAATCACTGACTTTTTGTCTCTTGCTTGATCCTCTCTTGCTAGATCCTCTGGAACTAAGGAGCTGCTGCACTTTTTGCACACATTTCCATCCTGTCCCTCTTTCTTAGTTTTACTCCATAACCATGGAATAAACACACTTGGTTGTTGAGGATCAACATTCTGTGAAACCATTCCTTGTTCTATTGTAGGTTATATTGTAGACACATGCACATCTCCCATTAGCATTAAAGTGTTACATGTGGGCATTGAGACATTACCTCAATACCTATGAACCAAACCCTGTAAAAGGAGACAGTAATACTAGGACAATAATAATATTAGGCATTTCTATAGGGTCTTTCATCTAAAGATCTCAAAGTGCTTTACAGACAATCACTAATGAAGGCCTCACATGACCCTAGGATGACCAGATAGCAAGTGTGAAAAATTGGGACAGGGAATGGGAGGTAATAGGCACCTATATAAGACAAAGACCCAAATATCGGGACTGTCCCTATAAAATCAGGCTATCTGGTCACCCTACATCACCTCTATGAAGTGGTAAGACAAGAAGCTAAGTTCCCTTTATTCCTACTGGCCTACCTACCAGGAGCCATCCAGTAATACTACACATTGCTACGCCCAACACGAGGAGAGACAGTCTCTCCCACACTGCCTTTGTGGCTATGGGAGTAAGACAAAGCCATTTCTGTGAAGCGTAGGCTCGTTTGATAAGAACAAGCTACAGGATTTCAGTTACTGTAAGCTCTTGGGGACAGACCCTGTGCTTACAAAGTACCTAGTAGCTTGTGGATGGGACCAGAAGTTTAATAATATAAGCATCGTGAATGAGCAAATATGAATTTTGGGCCAAAACCAAATGTTTTCAGATAAAATGATACATTTGTTACAAAGAAGTGGAAATACTGCCTCTCACCCTGTATATTCAGTCTATGGAATTCACAGCCACAGGAGGTCATATCAAATACTGTGTATGGAATTTAGAAAGGACATGATCGTTTTAGGCCCATTATTCACAATTGCAGTCAAGTGTGCAGCCAGTCTGATTACTATATTGCATGGTTCAAACTACATGTTGATCACCTGGAAAGGGTAGAAAGGAATTTTTCCACACAATGGAGCTATGATCATTTACAGCAACTGAGGATCTGCCCCAGGTCACACTGCAAGTCAGCATCTCCTATATTACACCTAGTCAATTGTGCAATCATGTGCATAGGGTGACATCAATGGCGCCATCACAATTTATACCACCTGACGATCTACCTCTAAACGCTGTCTCTCGCCACCTGTAAAATAGAGAGAACAACTCATCTCCTGGGGTGTTGTGTGGATTAATTAGCTAATGTTTGAACAATGTTATTAATGAGTAAAGTGCCTTTAATGTTTGTAGTTTATTTTTGTAATTGATCAGAATGTCAAGTACCAAGCTACAAAATGCTGTTGTTTCAGTTTGATAATATGTAAGCTGTAAATGGCATATCCCAGAGCTCATCAGATGAACCAATGAGAAGGTTATGCCAATCTAATACTTGCACAGTGTGTTCCTACAGATGAGTGTGCGTATACAACTCTTAGGAAAGGTTTCACACACACACACTGATCAGCTGGTATCTTGCTGGCTTTTATCTGACTGTCTTTGTTTCAGGTGAGTGCTGTTTGACAAATAAATGAACTACTATAATTCAAGAGATCAGTGGTCTGAATACAGGATTGGGAGCCAAGAACTACTACTTGTGTTTGAGGACAAATGATTAGCTGCCTTCTGAAGCTGAAGTGTTTGTACAAGGATTGATCAACATGGTCAATGTTTCTACTATGTCATTTTAAATTACTTCTGTGATTCTCTCAGGGCCTGAACCAAAGACCACTGAAGTCAAGGGAAAGACTTCCCCTCACTTCAGAGGGTTTTAGACCAGGCCTTCTATCTCTACCCGGTCATGGTAAATAAGTCAAAATGTCAGACCCGACCTAGGATCTCCTGAATGGCTTCCTGATATAAAGACCTCTCCACCATTTTAAAGCCTCGTCAAAATAAATTTTAATCTAAGCTGTTTTATAGTGGATAGAAGGGAGAGGATGTTGGTTCTAAAGAATCTTTAATAGATTGTGTTTGAAAGGGCCAAATTCTTCCCAAATTCCAACCTATACTTTCTTCAAGTTACACCAGGAATAAATTTTAGCTTGTCAGAGGGCCAGCTGCCACCTGAGCACTGACTCATGGCCTGGGGTGGCTCTGTGGCACCTTGCCTCAGTTTCCCTCCTTGAACGCCTCAATGACTCACCGAAACTCTTCTCTCCATGCAGTAAACAACCCTTCTTAGGATCTGGTTTTATTAGCAAGGAGTTAAAAATAAACACAAAATAGCTTCCCCCTCAGCCTTAAATTGGGCAGAGACCCTTCTCCCTGAGGTACTGTCCCCAAAATCCCTGCTGACTCAGGGTCTTCCCTGCAGGAGCCTTTCTCACTCTCCACCACAGCTTCCTCTTAAAGGGTCCACTCTGTGACATAGCCCAATGTTATTATAGGTGAAGCATTAACCTCACCTGAGATGTTAGGGCACATTAGGTAAAAAACATAACATAAGAATGGCCCTACTGGGTCAGACCAAGGGTCCACCTAGCCCAGTATCCTGTCTTCCGACAGTGGCCAGTGCCCGGTGCCCCAGAGGGAATGAACAGAACAGGTAATCATCAAGTGATCCATCCCCTGTCTCTCATTCCCAGTTTCTGGCAAACAGAAATCTTCAGAACAAAAATTTGCTTTCCGTTGACTAGTGGCTGACAGTTTTTTCAAGTGCCAGCCTCTAGAAAGACTTAATATTCATGTCCCACTTTCCTGGAATTTGTTCCCAAATGTTAGGAGGCTTTATTCTGCAGACAACTCTTTAATTCAAAAGGTTGCAAGGGACTGATCCTTGGAGGCCCTGTCCACATTATGGTTGAAACCATGCTAGCATCAGCTAAAGAATTACCAGGGTCCATGGTGAGAAGAGGAACGGGCATGGATGAGGATTTTTGCTGAGCTGGAGTTGAGGCAGCGTTGTCCATGGACAATGTTGCAGGTTTGGTAAGAGGCAGATTTATACACCTGGGACTTTGGGAGGAGAAAAGGCTTCAAAGTCAAGGATGACACCACAGTTCTGGAGAGTGAGGACCCCTGGAAGATGAGGGTCAAGGAGAGAGAGAGAAGAGAAGGAGCTGTGTCTGAGCATAAAGATAAAGTAAAAGGAAATCTGGCACATTTCTTTTGCCACTACATTTTCAAGAGTGGGGGCACCTTTTCTCCCTCTGATTCAGTCCCAGTAGTAGTGCCTTACACCTTCTTTCCAGGGCTTTGCAACTGCATCTTTATTTGAAGGTAGCTGGATACTCCAACTCCACCATTAAAGTCCATTCTTTGTATGCATCTCCTCCCCCAGATTTCAGGCACTATGTGCCACTGATCCCAAGACAGTTTGTTCTGTGCAGTTGACCCCCCTGGCAGCTGGAATTCTATCTGTATGAAGGCACCACATTCTTCCACACTCAGGTTGCTATTTTCAGCATGGCCAGCTCTGACCTGCCCAATCAGTCTAGATCTCCTGCCAGACGTGAAACATCTTAATGATTATTCTTTGTGCTGGGACTCTTGCATCTGTCCTTACTAATTTATGACAACAGCAGAACATGGAGCCCAGTGATTGCACGCCCAGCTAGTTCTGTGCTAGAGATGTAGCTGTTGTGTGGATGGCTGCCCATTTGAAATTTGGCCAATGTTATAGTGCATGCTAGGAGTGCTGGAAGGCTGGACTTCAACCTCCCCTGTAAATAAACATTACTTACAGTATGACGTTTTGTGACTCATTCGTACATTCCTTTCAGGTTCCAGGATTTACAACCTGATTTGGAAAGTGGGTTCTGCAAATTTTTTCTGTGTAACCCTTCTGCCCATCAGAGTTGGCAGCAACAAGGGCCGGGTTCAATATCTAGGGGATCCATTCCAATAACACAATGCAAACCGGCTCGAGCCCCCACCCAGTGACCTGGGACAAATATATACCACCCCCGCTGGGCGCCTCCAAGAGGCAATACTTCCCCTCTCGCAAGCACATAGTCTGAGTGTAGCAAAAAGCCTTTTAATAACAGAGAGAAACAGTGTGGCATTATGTTGGGGAAACACCACCAACAGGATTCATAACACAACCCATGAGCAAAAAAAACCACCCCAAGCAAATTAGGGCATGCCCCTTTCCCTCGGGTTCTTGAGTCCCAGCACCCAAACGTCTCTTGAGTCCAGCAATCCACAAATCACCCAAAGTCCAAAAAGTCCAGCCCCAGAGTTCAAAAGTTCATCTGCATACTGTTACTCCCCAGTCTGGCTAAAATGTGCCTGTGTGTGGGGGAAAGGGGTAAGGGGCACCTTACGTGTCCTGAAGCTGACTGCCCCACAGGGCTCTGCTCTGCTACGCTGTCTCACGAACGGCTCTGCTCCACCACGACCGGCTCTGCTCTGCACCGCTCGCTGTCTCAAGAACAGCTCTGCTCAGCTCGCTGTCTCATGAATGGCTCCGCTCTGCACAGCTCGCCGTCTCACGAACAGCTCTGCTCAGCTCGCCGTCTCACGAACACACCGCTGTCTCACAGACGGCTCCACTCCGCACAGCTCGCCGTCTCACGAACACACCGCTGCACTCTAGATCTTCTGGCTCCCCACTACTTGACACAGTGCTCAGTGATTTCAGCTCTTAATGATTTCAGCTCTCAGTGATTTCAGCTCATAGTAGTGGGGGCCTTAGTGCTGGTGCACCTTAAGGCCAAAGCGAATGCAGCACAGTACCTGTAGCAAGACTCTTAATAGACCCAAAATTAGCTCTGACCTTCCACAATGGAGAGAGACAGAGGTGCAATTGGTGCTTCAGGCCCTCACAAAAGGACCCACACCACCAGGTACTAATACCTGTCTCAAGTCTCTCTCAATTCACACAGTTTTGGAACCCATGACCCTTGCCTAGCGAGTGCTACTTAGTTGATGGTGAGTCCCTCCATCATAGCAAAAGGCCAAGTACAGTTCCAAGCACAGTTCCCATAATCAGGGTAATAACAATTTATTCTTCCTGCCCCAATAACAGAGACACTGGGGATCCCACAGCAGTCGAAGTGACCATTTGGGCAGCTATGGCCTCAGTCTAGGCGGGGTGGGTGTGCCTATGCAAATGAGATCAGCCCCTAAAGTTTTTTTTCCACAACTTGCCACACCTCACCACCAGATGTCAGGGTGGAGCTCACCCTGACACTGCTTACATCTGTAATATTGTATTATTAACTAGCAATGGAGCTGAACCAGAATACAGGATTAAACTCCTTTGGACTTGTAGGAAATTCAGGCTCATCGCTGTTATTCATATAAGAAAAACAACTTACAATTGTTACTCCTCCATCCTGCCCACATGCTGATTGCAACCATGCTGTCAACAAGTGAGATGAATCCCCATTGATGCTAGCTGGGCTTCCCGGAATGGAGTGGGTAGGGTTTTTAGCTTGCATAACTAGACAGAGGCTCAGTCTGAGGTGTTCGGATCCAGATCTGAACTTCCCCAAGGCTTGAGGAGGTTTGGGTAGGCTGCCCTGGAGCTGGCCTCAGCCAAGAAGTTTAGAGCTGCAACTAAAACTTCCCTGGAGCTTGGGCCTGGTTTAGGTCTAGCATATAGATGATGGGCCTGAGAAAAGTCACATCTTGTCTGACACACGGGGCAGGGACACTTTATTATTATTAAAAATACAGTGGTGCCTTACAGCCCAACCAAGACTGGGGACCCATTGTGCTAGGCACCATACACATACAGAGTGAAAGACAGTCCTTGCCTTGAAGAGCTTACAATCTGAATAGGCAGAAGGGAAACAGAGACATAGAATTGCCCAAAGCCAAACAGCTGGTCAGTGGCAGACCTGGGAATAAAATGTAGGTCTTCTGACTCCCAGTCCAGTGCCCTATCCACTGGAGCACCCAGCTTCCCCTGTCTTCTCTGTTATGTTTCCATACAGTGCCTGACCTTTGATCAGGGGTGCCAGAACAGGTGGGGCCAGGGGGCCATGGCCCTCCCACTTTTTACCAGCCATAAGGGTGATTGATGGAGGGGTGGAGGCAGAGAGTAGTGCGGAGGGGTGGGGTCTTGGGGGGAAGAGGCGGTGCAGGGGTGGGGCAGAGAGGGGAAGGGGAGGCGCTAGGGCGGGGCCTTGGGAGAAGGTGGTGGGAATGGGCCTGTGGGGCCCCCCCCTTATTTTTAGAGAGCTTCTGCCGCTCCTGCCTTTGATTGGCGTTGCTAAGTGTCACTGCGATTAAAAATACAAATAATAGTAATAATACAGATGTGAACATTCCCAGACTTGGAGGAGGCTCAAATTCTGTGCGCCAGTTCAGGCTCATCTCTGTCTATTCTTTCGTAGCACACTCATGCCCACAGTATCCGCGTGCCACAGTGAGTGGACAGGGAAAACGTGCTGTTCCCCTATTGGCCAAAACCAGGCTTAAAAATGTGCACAATTTCTTCTGTAAGGTAGAAAGGACCTTCCAGTCTGTAGAACCAAGACGTTGTAAAGAAAATACATTCCTTTCCCTTAAATCTTTGTCTAATAAAACTATTTGACCAACTATTTGTTTTTTCACATCTGAAGACCAGCCTGGACAACAACAGCTTGTCTGTTAGCATTTAGAGAAAATCACTCCTAGAGTTGTGTGCTACTGCTAATCCAAAGGGCCAAACAGATTACTTCAATCAAATAGCTCGAGTCCATTACTGAGCTGAATAATGCATTGTAGTTTGCCTACAAGAAGATGCAAGTGATCCATCTGACAAGCCTCCTGGGAGAGATCTTACCCAAATGTTGTTAGTTAAACACATTGGGTTTTAAAGTGAATAATTACCCAATTGCTATGGTGACAATCGTTTGCTTATTTAGCCACAGTGATTTAGCAGCAACTGCAAGGACGTGAAATGATTTTTATTTAAACTCACACACAGTGGGTAATACTTCTTAAAGAGATACATGTAAAAGACATCTTGTGTGGCAACTGGTGAAATCCAATGAACGTGTGAAATAGAGTAATTGATGGATTGCTGACATAATGATATTTTTATTAATACCTGACAATTAAGAGAAACAATGACTATTGCAGAAACATCTACCAGTGTATGCAGTTAGTCTAGGTAACAGCATGTTCCTATCATTCTTACCCTTGTCCCTTCTCCATTTGTTTATTACACCTGCCTATTTTGTCTCGTCTTAAAAGAGGCCCACATCAGATTCCCCCTCAAGGACATCTTTGGGGCAAGGACCCAAAGAGTTTGTACTGAGCCCAGCACAATGGGGTTAGAATTCTGAGCGGAGCCTTTGAACACTATGGGAATACAAATAGATAAGTGATCATTAAAACTGAAATATTTGGAATAATTCTGGGGGGGAAATCCCCTCTGTGTTCAGCACCCGAATGGTAGAAAAGCAAATATGTGCCCTTCAATATTAGGTTCAGCTGTGTTTCCAGTGGGCCAATACCTGTGGTGCTTGCTGTCTCTGTTGTTATTCAGGCAAACTCCCAGTTAGTCTTACCTACACTGGCCAAAATGAGACCCCACAATTCACTAATGCTGCTGCTCCAAAAGTGGAAACCGTCACGTAGACAGGGCTTGGGCATTTTTACCACCATGTCATCTAAGCCTGCGCTGAATAGCATTAGATAATGTGAAGGTAGAAACACACAACAACCCATTGAGTTGTCTGCAATACAATACAGCTTCCACCATTTCTGCCACTGGTAGAGGTATAGCAGGGTCAATTCCAGTTTCTGTTTTTGTCAGTGCAGATGCAGCCAATGACTTCAAAGGGGGACGCTTGAGTCAGGTCTGAGTATATATTAAAACCTAAGTAAGGACCTCAGAATCTGACCCATATTTAGGACATCAGCAGAGGAACAACCCATCTGCCCCCAACTTTTGGATCCAGTATTATGACGAGAGCCACATTACATGAGTGAGGTATTTTAACCCTGCCACTGTCAGCACAGAAATGAATGTGGTGCAGGTCTCCATGCTCTGAAATCTCAAACTGTTCAGGAACAATTGGTGGATTGCTAAATACATGCTGAAAGGCCCATTTTCCATTATAGTTTGTACATTGTGTAGCTCAGACTTTACAACAAAGTATTTCCTCGACGCTTCTCTGTTCTTAATCTGTACAGCGAGAGTTAATTCAGCCGGAAAAATGTGAAGCATTTCCCCTCAAGCGAAAGCAGGTGATTGCATGCTAAAAAGATTAATTAGATGCAACAGCTTCCCACTGCACCTGTTACTACAGATATGTAGTTCATTTCCCCCACGCCCACCTCTTCCTTTGCAGTTACCAACATGGTAGTTCCTCCTTTGCCCCAGTTTGAGCTATTATTGGCTTATTGGACTGCCCCCAGCCACCCAGCTCCTTCACATCCATTCCACCCAGGCATTTGCCTCCATCATAGAAGCTTCCTTTGCTTGTGCTTGAGGCCAGCTTAGCTCAGTTTAGAACAAGACCATACCTCTAAGCCTGCCATGGTCTGACTATGGACCAAAGACACAGGACTTGTTTATACCAGAGAAGTGCACTGGTTTATTTACATTGATTAAAAAGCCTATTGGTAAGGTACTAACACAAGTTAAACGTATCTAAGCAAGGGGTAAGTGCCTCCATATTAGGGGTTTTAACGAGATCCATTTCCCTAATATATACAAGGCCTGATACTGCTTCTATAGAAGTGGCAGGACACCCATTTACTTTAATTGGAGCAGGCCCAAAATAAGGGACAAAAGAAAACCTAAGATCCCAGGAAGCTTAAAGCTATTGTTAACATTGTTAACATATTTACATTTCCCTCTAACCTCAGCTTCAGGACTCCATGGTAGTGAGATAAATAATGTATAAGAATCAATTTATAAGAACACCAGGTTTGTGATGAAGGTAAATGTATGTATGAAACAAGAGGCATCTCTCATAATGAAGAGACAATTGAGAAATGGGCTCAGCTTGCTTATGCTGTGACCTATAACAATCATTCATGTGACCACTTGACCTTTGGTCTCCTGCTAAACACAGCATCACAGAATAGATGGGGTCTGTCTAAATCAAGCTGGCAGAATGTGTGAACTCATTTGTTTAAGCAAGGTGGACTTGAGGTGATCAACAGGGATGTGGCATAGCAAGTCTGAACTAACAAATGTGTACATAACTTCAGTCCAGTTCAAGAGATGGGAAATGAATTAGTACAGCTATTGCATGCAAAATTAGTGCTTCTGAAATTACCCTTAAAAACCAAACTCTGTCTAGCTACTTACACATTATCTAGCTAGCTAACCTCCTCAGCAAAATATTGGCATTCTTCCCAATCATTAATGGATGTTAAAATCACAACACTCCTGTGAGGTAGGGAAGTATTATCCCCATTTTACAGATTAGGAACCACAACACAGGGTAGATTAAGTGACTTACTCAAGGTTGCACAATGAGTCTATCATAGAACTAGGAACTGAACCCAAGTCTCTAGAGTCATAGTTCAGGGCCCGATCCACTAGACCATGCTATGTAGCTGCCAGTAAAAGAGATGAGATGGGAAGAGATGAGAAAGTTGTATTCAAATCCGGTTAGGTTTAGAGATTTAGGTTTATTCAAATCCAGATTTGACAGTGCTAAAATCTGTCTAAAGTGTTCGATCCTAAATAGCTGAGATCTCAGGAGATAATCTAATCCGATGACATTCTGGCCATCTTGAATAGTAAAAGTTTCATGAGGTCAGTTGTTCTTGAGAGCTTTCAACCACTTCCAGCCTGGACCTGGGAAACAAACACCTTCCTCTCGGACTCCAAACTAGAGTGGGGGCTTGAATGGGGGGGATTTGGGTTCAAAGCTGCAGCTTTAGCCCATCTCTAAGTCCTGTTGATGTAAAATATGCTTGTATACAAGTCAGGCACCTAGAGTGCTGTACAGTTTGTCTGCATTTCTCCCACTGTTTCTGAATTGTGCAGCACTGACAGCTGTATGCTGGCAAGAGAGTCCAGCTTCTCAGCAAATGTGCAGTCTAAAGACCTCGCACATAGAAGTGGCAATGAAAAGCCTTTATCTTACATTAGGAAAGGCCCATCATGTACCGTGAACCGCATCAGGGCTTTGTGCAGGGCCGTAATCACCATTTGGATATAATTTGTCAGACTTAAAAGGGAGACTCCATGGAAAGCGTAGTCCAGCAGGACTAGATCAACTGCACAGTCTGTTAGCATACAGTCTGATCATATGAGACATACCATATTCCACCTACTTGAAAGCTGCCCTCCCAGTGTACTGCAAAGCTTGCAAGGAGCCAGATACTGTTGCTGGCGGAAATACTTTCACAACTCGAGTCTTTGCATCTTTCACAGCTCTCCCTCCCCTAGGAAGAAGGGAGAAAGAGATTGTGTTGAAGTGCATGAAATGTAAAACTCCACCTGGTTTGATTTTAGATCCCATCTTTTTAAACAAAACAAATCTCCTATTTTAAAGAGCTGAGCCAGGGAAAAAATAAATGTTTAAAATAACATTGTGGTGCAGTAATATCCAACACATGCTGAACGATACTGTAAAGACGATGGCTCAGCTGAATATCTGAAACTTCTCTGTACTAATTTATAAAGCAGTTTCTGTTGGAGTATTAAACCCCAGCACTAGGGCAAATTCTAGCTCAAGTAATTACATGCTTAATCCCAGCTGTAGTTTTCCTTCACTTCCTGTCCTAAACCCTTTTGTAGGATTGCTTTTCAGTAAGAAAGACCTGATCTTGCAAGCTGCCAAGTGCCCTCAATTCCCATTAATGTCAATAAAAGATGGGAATGCTCAGCACCTTGCAGGATCAGACTCTAAAATGGCAGCACAAAAATATCAAAAGAAGTGCCTTAAACCGAATAATGATACTAATTCAAGAGTTCCTGGCTCCCAGTCTTGTGTGAGGTCTAATGGGGTGAGCACATCTCTCTCTGTCTCACCTCAACAGTTGTTTTTCTTGATTTAGCTTGTAGCAGTGAAGCCAACTCCTTTCCCTTTTTGTAGCAGAATGATACTTGCTTTGCACTCAGGAACAGCTTTTTCTGCGCCTTGTATTTTATAATGCATCAGGTTGGGACAATGTTCAGAGTCACAGGAAGTGAGAGATCTCTGCATTCAGAGCAACATTCTAAAGTGCTTTGGAAATTACTGGCTTAATTGAAAGGCAAAGTTGAATCTGATTTTCAGAAAGACTATGCACTCACAACTTCAGCTGAAATCAACCAGATCTGAAAACCAGGCCCACATGCCAAACCTCCTCCTTTTCTCATGCAATCACTCTCTTATTTGAATGATGGTGAAGTTAGGGGCTGCCTTATGTACATACAAGTTAATACTAGAAAGGCAGATTAATAAATAAACCTTGTGCACTGAAGGATGACTGTAGTCGAGGCAGCTTGCAATAGGAAAGCTGAAGATTTTTCCGCTTACTCTGTGAGGTCCAAATCTTTTATTAAAGAAAAGGGTGAGTGTTCGAGCTAAAAATGCCCCTTTTTAAAAATGACAATGTAAACTTTTTAACCTCTTATGCCATTCAGCTGGCTATTTTCTATACTTATCTTTTAGTCTATGACAGCTAAACATTCTTGGTCAAATGACTCAGAAACTTGAAGAGAGTTTCAAGAAGAGAGTCTTAGTGAGCAACAAGAAGAGATTCCTTCTGAATCCTCTAACATGTCCTCCAAGGACATTTCCATTGTTTCCCAATGTTGTTGATAAGAAAACCCCTTAACATTCCAGAGTTCCCGTACTTTGATGGGCACCCAGCACTCATAAACCAGGCGTGCACAGTCTTTACTGGCATTCTGTTGAAAATACTGTAAGTAGCACAGAAGGAGAAGAATTTTACACTCCCAAGATGGCATTTCAGACTGAACTAGTTACCTGAGCACTGTCATGAGATAAGCCTCTTCCATGGATTGTCTGACTGAAAACATTCACCCTAGAAATCTTCTGGTGGAAACAAGTTCCTGAAAAAAACCCAGAATGGTGAATATTAACTTCCTTCCTAGCCTCTGACCTTGGCTATGCAGAAGAGATCACACTTTACTGACAGACCCCTTATCCTACTAAACAAGCAACCCTTGTGACATTGTTCTGTGTTCGTGCAGCACCTAGCAAAATGGGGTCCGGGTCCAGGACTGGGGCCCCTAGGCGCTATGGTAATACGAATGATAATAGCACGGCCCTGAGTGACATCTCATTTTGGTGCCACAAACAGGTTGTGCTTTTTCCATCTCCATGCTGCCGAAAGGCCAGCAGAACTCAAAAGGTGCACCTGAGTCATGCAGTCTGGGGCTCCTCAGATGATGCCTGCCTCTGAAAGCCCATACCTGTCTTGCATGCTCCCACCTGGCTTCCTTTTCTCCCCACACATGCACAGGGAGAAGCTGCAGGGTCTGAGTGAAGTGCAGTGCTGCTGCAGACATAGCTGACCCTCATCCCTGCTTTCTGCCTGGCCAGAGCGAGATCTGTGCACAGAGGAGTCCCTCCAGGCATAGAGCCAAAGGGCATGATCTATCAGAGTTAGAACTCCCGAATATGGCTCACAGGAAAGAGATGTGAGGCCAGATCCTGCTCCCCATAAAAGCCTATGGGAATTTGACCACTGACTTCAATGGGGAGCAGGATCAAGCCCAACAGATATCAATTTTATAGTCACCTTTTACTGCAACGGCACTTTATGCTTGGAATAGGGGATCTGATGCAGTCTGGACATCATTGGCCTAAGCAATTGCCTTTTCTCTGTGCACTCCCCACACCTGTCTGTAGGAAACACTGGAAGCAGGGAGCTGAGGAGAGAGGAGGAGCAGCCAACCTGAGGGGAGCTGGTTATTATTTTAAAATAAAAGCCCCCAGTCAGTGTTTTCCAATATGGATGACTCCCGTAACAGAGAGGGTAGATGAGAGTTCTGCTGGCAGTCACAGTCCTCTGCTGTTCTGATGGGTGGGGTCTGGGGTACATCCACCCTGTATGACCCTCAAACCCTCTTACAAAAAAATCCTGGCAATAAGATGGCATGGTAGCCATCCGTCCATCCACTCGTGTATTCCCCTTCATCATCTTGTTCTTCATTCCTGTAAGTCCAAAAGAGCCTATTTGGCAAGTGCCACTTTGACCATATAGTGACATTAGTGGTTTTGAGGAATCACAGAAAAATAAAACAGTCACTCCCAGGCTGATAGAAACTAGCGAGGTGCTTTGGGCAAAAGGGAGTTAAGTGCACACAGATATGGATATTGGGATATAAGTGATTGTACTAGAAGAAACAAACATCAGATTTCAAGTGTTGCCTATAAGGTCAATCAATATATTAGCAATGGAACGTAGGGAGAGATTTACAAAGGTGACTTAGATCAGTGGCTCTCAACCTTTCCAGACTCCTGTACCCCTTTCAGGAGTCTGATTTGTCTTGTATACCCCAAGTTTCACCTCACTTCAAAACTACTTGCTTACAACATCAGACGTAAAAATACAGAAGTGTCACAGCACACTATTACTGAAAATTGCTTCGTTCTCATTTTTACCATATAACTATAAAATAAATCAACAGGAATATAAATATTGTACTTACATTTCAGTGTATAGTATATAGAGCAGTATAAACAAGTCATTGTCTGTATGAAATTTTAGTTTGTACTGACTTCACTAGTGCTTTTTATGTAGCCTGTTGTAAAACTAGGCAAATATCTAGATGAGTTGATGTACCCCCAGAAGTCCTCTGTGTATTCCTAGGGGTACACATACCCCTGTATGAGAACCATTGACTTAGATGGTCGATTCTCATTGACTTTCACTGGCAGCTGGGTGCCCACCTGCCCTTTGTGCCTTTGAAAATCTACCCCTTAATTTTCAAGTCTTGGTGGAAAGAAAAAGAAAGGGTCTTTATGGAAAGGAAATGTCATACTATTCAGCAGTTGCATGCAGCACTGCATCGAATCATTACTGTAGAATACTGAAATACTTTTTTGGCTGGAGTACTGTCATTTGCAACATAATAAGCAGCAAATGGCTTTAAACTGCGATATATTTTAATCCCTTTTTACACGTAGTTTACCTGCATAGGCACCCCATCCAAATGAATCTGAAAGCCCTGCCCTAGAGTAAAGAGTATCCATAAGGATAGCTAGGACATGATCCGGGAGTTTTCAGTCTTTCAGAAAGCTGAGAAGATCTACGAATTAATAACTGCTGTGAGTTAGAAGATGCCTCACATGAGTTTTACGAATGGTCGGAGCCTGAACACAACGCCATTGCCAGCCTCTGAAGAGGGAGTTTAGCAGTGATCCCCCTTTTTGTGTGCCTGTGTGTACATTCCAGCTGGAGAGAAAGAGAGAGAGTCAACAAACAGCAGCCCCAGCTTGGCGCAGCACTCACCCTGGCTGAAAAGATGGAGCAAAAGGAGGAATTTGCTCACTTCTTCTTGTTAAAAGATTGAAAGACAGGTTTTGTCCCTGATCTCTGGGATGCCCTTCCACTCAGGGAGGAATGCACCCCGTTAGCACCACACAAAAAGAATTTCAAGCTGCAGCCCTCAGGAGCCGGAGCAACAACTACATTTGGAAAGGGACAGAAATGCTTCTTTACAGCATGTCAATAAAATGGAGCAAGAGAACACAGCTGAGCACAACATCCCAGCGCGTACACAGGGCAGGGGATCCTGGCAGTGTGTTTACACAAGGTAAAAGAACCAAGCAATGTCATTTACGGTATGTGTGGGCCCTGTCCTCTGGGGGCAGGGCATCCAAAACTCCCATGAGGCCAAATACTGAGGTGCTTCCTCTGTTTTTAAAGACTATTTACGCAGGTATAGGTGTCTTCCCTGAGAAACGACCAAGTGAAAGTGGAGGGATGGATCCACAGCTAGCATAAGTTGTCATGGTTCCACTGAAGTCAGTGAAGCTATGACAACGTCCATCAGACATCAGCTGGGGATCTGGCCCTGAGTAAGGACCTCAGGATTTGGCCCACTGACATTAGTGGGAGGCCAGGCTGTTCAGTACCTCCCAGGATCAGAACCCTTGTGACTACAAACAAACGCACGTGGTATAAAGCTATGAATTCACAATAACAGAGGAACAGGCCAATTGCATTATTTATTCATTCATTCACATTTGTGCTCAACCATAATGAAAAAGCACCCATCCATTATGCTGGGTGCCCTTGAAAATCTTTTTAAAATACACCAGTAAACAAACAGCCTAGATCAAACCAAGCGACAACATAAATTAATCATCCTCCCTGCCCCAACAATGCTCAGCAGAGTCCCACACTACTGTTATCTAGCCCACCTAATTGCTAGCTCCCCATAGGCAAGGAGGGAAGGGAACCTGAATTTGGCTCTTGTAAAGCTGTTCTATGGAAAATCATGAATGTCAACAGAGAGTTCATACACACCTGCTTATACTATTATAAAAGAAGGCTGTATTTACTATTTTCTGATGAAGTGGAGTAGCAGATCTGTTCTGCTCAGTGACTTCAGATCATCTGTACACCTTTTTCATCAACAGGAAGTTATATTCTTGAAGGACAGTTTAACTAGGAGTCCAATTCTTTAAAGCACAGCACAGATCTATTTATGTTACCTAGGATACTAAAAATTCTAAGCTTGACCTCGATCTGCCTGACTTGTAAGAGCTGGTGTGTAGTGGCGACAACAACTTCAGCCCACAAAGAGACTGACTGCCTTCTGGCCAACTGTGATAACAGAATCCAGCAAGAGCTGCATCCAAGCCTCCTTGCCAAAAGGAAGGTCTCCACAAACCAGGGGCTTTCAAGGAAAGGCAAAATGATGAGAATGTTCAGAATCAATCTTTGTACCACGTTATACTATGTTTTGTTTTGAAATTATGTATTCCTTTCTCCCCAGCTGGTGACAACACCGCCATCTTTCCCAGGACTCAGGTCCTTTCCCTGTTGCTGTCTCCCTTTTCCCAACAACTACCTCTGCTTTATCTAGGTCTTCATACACTCTAAAAGTACCAGGACTTAAAGGGACACACCAGAGAACAGCTGCTGACTGACCACTTGTTCTTACTACCCTTAAGGGGCAATCACCCTGTTACAAAGGAGAAGTAGCAGCCTCACAGAGGCTGTTCTCCCTCCTACCCCTACTCTGCTCCTTGCAATACAGTAGACCATGCTGGGAAATAAGGGACCCTCCTTACACCCTCTTACTTCCCTACCTGGGCAGGGTGAAAATTTTGCCCTTGAAAGATATTTTAATTTGAATGATATCTAGTGATTTGTCAATCAAACAAACATTCCATTCCCAGCAACAAAGAATGAAATGAGAACTTGAGGAAATCCGTGACTAGCGGGACCACAGATACATATTTCAGTTTTTCCTGGCCTTCATTCTCAAATGGGTGTGTGTCAAATGGGCCTTTATGCAAAAGTATTTTCAGTCTCCTTTTGTGCAAGAATACCACCACTCAGCTCCATATCAAGGATTAGCTGCATTTCACACCAGTTCATCTTCATAGTACAGAACTTGGGGAAACTCCAGTGTGTTTACCAGGCTGTGGAGGACATGGGGTGGTAGTAAGCCCTCAGGTGGCAAGTTCTGGATATGCCTTTTGGTGCAAATTACTTGGGAACACGTATCCAACTGTGTTCTCCTTTGAACTGTGACATTCCAGAGGCACTGCTCTTTATGTTGTTTGGTCACAATGTAGAAAGTGTACACATACTTTTGTTCCTCTGAGGAACCTTCTACATGGTTTCTGAACAAATACACTATAGCCCTGCAGTGGAAAACAAAGGGTCTGTTGGTTTCTGAGCGCCAGTAGTACACCTCAGAAGACACAAGGAAGAAATGTTTATTCAGATCTGATCTGGTTTGCTCACACATGCCATTTTGCATACACCTTGGGACCCATTGCCAGTGAAATCACGTTTTTCCCCCATAGACCTTGGCTATGGGCTACATCCTTCAGTCCTTACTTTGAGCGACTGCCAGGAGCAAAAATCCCCAACAGATGGAGACGGGACACTAGATGGGGAAGACTAGCGAGCAGATCGAGGGACGTGATCGTTCCCCTCTATTCGACACTGGTGAGGCCTCATCTGGAGTACTGTGTCCAGTTTTGGGCCCCACACTACAAGAAGGATGTGGATAAATTGGAGAGAGTCCAGCGAAGGGCAACAAAAATGATTAGGGGTCTAGAGCACATGACTTATGAGGAGAGGCTGAGGGAGCTGGGATTGTTTAGTCTGCAGAAGAGAAGAATGAGGGGGGATTTGATAGCTGCTTTCAACTACCTGAAAGGGGGTTCCAAAGAGGATGGCTCTAGACTGTTCTCAATGGTAGCAGATGACAGAACGAGGAGTAATGGTCTCAAGTTGCAATGGGGGAGGTTTAGATTGGATATTAGGAAAAACTTTTTCACTAAGAGGGTGGTGAAACACTGGAATGCGTTACCTAGGGAGGTGGTAGAATCTCCTTCCTTAGAGGTTTTTAAGGCCAGGCTTGACAAAGCCCTGGCTGGGATGATTTAACGGGGAATTGGTCCTGCTTCGAGCAGGGGGTTGGACTAGATGACCTTCTGGGGTCCCTTCCAACCCTGATATTCTATGATTCTATGACTCTGAGTTACTATAGAGAATTCTTTCCCAGGTATCTGCCTGATTGGTCCTGCCCACATGCTAGGGGTCGAACCGATCGCCATATTTGGGGTCGGGAAGGAATTTTTCACCCAGTCAGATTGGCAGGCTTTTTGCCTTCCTCTGCAGCATGGGGCATGGGTCACTTGCAGGTTAAAACTATGTAAATGGTGAATTCTCTGTAACTTGAAGTCATTAAACCATGATTTGAGGACTTCAGTAACTCAGCCAGAGGTTAGGGGTCTATTTCAGAAGTGGGGTGAGGTTCTGTGCAATGTGCAGGTCAGATTCACTAGATGATAATGATGATCCTTCTTACCTTAAAGTCTATGAGTCTATGAGCAAAACTCTCATATGAGTCAATGGGTGTTTGGATAGAGAGAGAGAGCTATAGGATTTGGCCACATAAATAGAGGTCCACTTTCTACCCTTATAATTTATACATTGACACAAGTTAGATCTTTCATTCTACTTCTATATTCTAAATAGAGATTTTATCAATAGCGATTTTCTATATTAGCGTTCATTATGTTTGATCTCATATAAGATCAGACTAAGGAGAGAGAAGGTAGGAAGGGCTGCCTAGCCTAAAGACACTGACCCAACCCAGGCCTCTTGTGTCAGAACAGACTTAGCAGAGTGCGTTCTGGATTTTGTTGTTTCTCAAAGATTCTGTAACTCTCTCATGTGTTTTATTAAGGCTATGTCTACACTGGCACTTTTGTTGGTAAAACTTTTTTCGATCAGGAGTGTGTGAAAAAAATACACCCTGACCGACATACATTTCACCAAGAGAAGTGCAGGTGTGGACAGTGCCATGTCGGTGGGAGACGCTCTCCTGCTGACATTGTGACCACCACTCACTGGGGGTGGTTTAATTATGCCGACATGAGAGCTCTCTTCCGCCAGCATAGAGCATCTGCATGGGAGAACTTACAGTGGTGCAGCTGCAGCGGTACAGCTGTGCCACTCTAAGGTCTGCAGTGTACGCATAGCCTAAGAGTAAAGTGTCTGTGGATAAGAAATTCCTTTGCTAGGCCTGTGTTCCCTTGCTTTCCTGCCATGTTGGCCCTGAAGGGTTTAATGAGAAATCAGAGTTCCCAGAGCCAGGTGATCAATGGAAGGGAACATATCTAAATAACTGGGGACTCAGGAGAGCTGGGTCATTGGCCTGGAGGATAGAGGTAGCTGAACTGTGGGATCCCACTGCTCTAAAAGGGTGTCAAACACGGGGTGTGCTCCTGGGAGTATGCCTGACAGACCCATAACTGGGAACCATACCAGTCACTACCCAGACTCAGAGGGGCTTAGAAGCACCTGGGGCAGGATTTGGGTCCGTTTATTATGGACTGGTGTCTATCCAAAAGTGAGGACAGGGCCAGGTTGTAATAGGATTAGACATTGTTTTGTGTAGTGTAAGCCCATTTTTTTATACCAGTTCAGAGGAGCTGCTACTGAAAACCATTTTTCGTAATGGTCAATTTGCTAGGGCAGATCAGGCTTAAGAAGAATTTGTATGACTAGCCTGTACACTATCCATCTGGAGATCTATAACAGCCATATGAAGCCAAAGTATGAGGTTTTGGCTAGATCTTATGCATCTGGGGTGTGAAACACAGCACATATTTAAAAAGGAGATAATATGAAACAATTTATTGTCCCCTTGAGAAATGTGAACCAAGAATCAATGCATATTTTGATTTGTAATTTATACTACACTCTTTTTATGAGTTACTTATTTTCTCAGTCTGTTTGGCTTTTTAGTAATTATCTGATTCACATTTTAGAAAGGGCAATTTCGAAAGAGCACAATCCTTTCCTACAGTCCAAAATCCATAATTATTCTGCAATTAATCTGACCAGTGTCCTGGTTATGTTCAAGAGTCCAAATATGTTGTATAGATAGCTTGATTTTTGTCCTGCCCTTAAAGTAACTGAATTTGAAAGCATCAGAGAATATGAAAACATTGTGCTGGGGGAAGAGTGAAGAGGAAAGGGCCATATTTCTCTGGACTAAGTTTAAGTTTGAATCTAAAGTTTTTGCTTTGAGTTCCTCTCTCCTTTCACTTTATAGTCCAGGCTCGCTTTCGCTCTCTCTCTCGCTCTCTCGCTCTCTCTCTCACACACACACACACACACAAATAAAAAAAATATCCATGTTTATTTGTCATGGTTTCCACAGACTAAGCTCAACAGCAGATTGAAGTTGTGAGCACTGCTTTGTGGTATTTCCTTTTTTGAGATTTTTTTTCCAGGATGTTTTTGAACTGGCTCCATGTTCACACACACACACACACACATTCACAGCGAGGTTACACCCAGCTGGTTCCTTCTTGAGGGTAAATTCTTGGGATTCGCAGCTTCCAAAAAGCCGATTTCCTTTCCTCGCAGCTGGGAGGGCAGGTTCCCAGGCTGCTGCTCCTGTGCTCACTGACTGCCACTGCTGGACCGTCCCCTGGAGGAGTTAGTCGCTTCGCTTCTAAGGTCCCTCAAAGCAAACAAGGGGGAGGCGGGGAGGGGAGAGAGGGGATCCGGGATCAGCCTCTCCTGCCCCAGCAGCAGCCAGGATGCTCCGAGGCAGCGGCAGCTGCTGGCCTCTGGAATCCCGGCCGGGCGAGTCACCTCGTTAGGAGGCCCCGCCAGCACCCCCCGCCCGGGGGCAGCGGCGGCAGCATGGGCAGCGGCAGCAGCAGGAGGAAGCGGAGCTGCAGCCCCGCCGCGGATCGTCCCGGCAGGCGGGGCAGAAGCAGCAGCGCCCCCAGCGGGCAGGGCGAGGAGGCCAGGGGCAGCCAGGCGCCCGCCCCCACGGAGCTGCCCAGCACCAGCCTGCGGCGGCCGCAGCCGGGCGGGCCGGCGGAGGACTCGGACTGGGAGCTGCTGGAGGAGGTGCTGGCTGAGTGTGAGGAGCCGGGCGCGCTGCCCCCCACGGCCCGGGGCCCGGCTGCCCCCATCCCGGGCCCGCCCCGCCGGGGGCCCGCCGGGGACTCCTGGGCCGGCCACGACCGGCACCCAGGGGCGGCGGCAGCAGGGAGCGGCCGGGGCAGCGGGGCCGCCGGAGGGGACCAGCCGGTAAGTGACACCCCCATCCCGACAGGGGGGCGGGAGCGGAGCGGAGCCCAGGCAGCAAGATGGAGGCGAGGCAGGGCCCGGCAGGGGGCCCAAGTAACCCGTCCCCCCCCACCCCCCAGCTCAGCGCCTTGCCCCCCGGCCAGCCCGTCCCCCCCGGGGCCCATCGCCCTGGGATCCAGCCAGCCTGTCCCCCCGGGATCCAGCCAGCCCATCCCCCCCGGGGCCCATCGCCCTGGGATCCAGCCAGCCTGTCCCCCCGGGATCCAGCCAGCCCGTCCCCCCCGGGGCCCATCGCCCTGGGATCCAGCCAGCCCGTCCCCCCCGGGGCCCATCGCCCTGGGATCCAGCCAGCCCATCCCCCCCCGGGGCCCATCGCCCTGGGATCCAGCCAGCCCGTCCCCCCCCGGGGCCCATCGCCCTGGGATCCAGCCAGCCCGTCCCCCCCCGGGGCCCATCGCCCTGGGATCCAGCCAGCCCGTCCCCCCGGGATCCAGCCAGCCCGTCCCCCCCGGGGCCCATCTCCCTGGGATCCAGCCAGCCCGTCCCCCCCGGGGCCCATCGCCCTGGGATCCAGCCAGCCCGTCCCCCCCGGGGCCCATCGCCCTGGGATCCAGCCGAATAGAGGGGAATGATCACGTCCCTCGATCTGCTGGCAATGCTCCTACTTATACAGCCCAAAATGCTGTTAGCCTTCTTGGCAACAAGGGCACACTGTTGACTCATAACCAGCTTCTCGTCCACTGTCACTCCTAGGTCCTTTTCTGCAGAACTGCTGCCTAGCCACTGTGTCCCTAGTCTGTAGCAGTGCCTGGGATTCTTCCGTCCTAAGTGCAGGACTCTGCACTTGTCCTTGTTGAACCTCATCAGATTTCTTTTGGCCCAATCCTCGAATTTGTCTAGGTCCCTCTGTATCCTATCCCTACCTGCCACCATATCTACCACTCCTCCTAGTTTAGTATCATCCGCAAATTTGCTGAGAGGGCAATCCACACCATCCTCCAGATCATTAATGAAGATATTGAACAAAACTGGCCCCAGGACCGACCCTTGGGGCACTCCGCTTGATACCGGCTGCCAACTAGACATGGAGCCATTGATCACTACCCGTTGAGCCTGACAATCTAGCCAACTTTCTACCCACCTTATAGTGCATTCATCTAGCCCATACTTCTTTAACTTGCTGACAAGAATACTGTGGGAGACCGTGTCAAAAGCTTTGCTAAAGTCAAGGAACGATACATCCACTGCTTTCCCTTCATCCACAGAACCAGTAATCTCACCATAGAAGGCGATTAGATTAGTCAGGCATAACCTTCCCTTGGTGAATCCATGCTGACTGTTCCTGATCACTTTCCTCTCGTGTAAGTGCTTGAGAATTGGTTCCTTGAGGACCTGCTCCATGATTTTTCCGGGGACTGAGGTGAGGCTGACTGGCCTGTAGTTCCTCAGATCTTCCTTCTTCCCTTTTTTAAAGATGGGCACTACATTAGCCTTTTTTCAGACATCTGGGACCTCCCCCGATCACCATGAGTTTTCAAAGATAATGGCCATTGGCTCTGCAATCACATCAGCCAACTCCTTTAGCACCCTCGGATGCAGCGCATCCAGCCACATGGACTTGTGCTCGTCCAGCTTTTCTAAATAGTCATGAACCACTTTTTTCTCCACAGAGGGCTGGTCACCTCCTCCCCATACTGTGCTGCCCAGTGCAGTGAAGGTTCCAGACAGCCCATCCCGCCCCTGGTGTCCCCTCTGGCCCATACCCTAGGGCCCCATGCCCTTGGGATCCAGTGAGCCCCATCCCTCCAGGATCCCATCTAGCCCATTGCCCCGAGGATCCACCTAGCCCCATTCCTCACTTGGACTCCCATTCTAACCCAATGCCCAGGGATCCAGCCAGCCTGACCCCCTTAGACTCCCCCTATAACCTATCACCCAGCTAACCCATTTCCCTTGCAGGTTCCTTTCTATTTAATCCCTTCTGGGAGTCCCAGCTAGCCTGCCTCCTTGGGTGGGGTGTCCCAGCCAGCCCAGTTCCTTGAGTTCAATACAGAACTGGTTCCTATAACGTCTACAGATCAGCATCCCAACCTATAGAGCTCACCCCTTTCTGTGGAGACAGTTGCATAGCTTAATTCGCCCTTTCTTTTAATTTTATCCTTTTACTCCTAGTTGTAGCCCCTTCTGCTAAAGTTGTGGGGTAAGCCCTAGATAGTTCTCTTTCCGTTGCCGGTTCTCGACTTAGGCCCTGTGTACGTTAGAAAAGTCTATCACTGTAATATCAATCTACGTAGCCAGTGGTTGCCAAGCTATAGCATAGTCGGTTCTTTTTATCTTTCCTGAAAAATCATTCCCTGCAGCCCTTTTATCATTTCTGTTGCTCTTCCCCGAATTCCTTATCTCTTTTAGGGGAAATATAATCATGAAAGGGTCATACCAGTCTCAGTTTTCTGTGCTCCATTAAAGGTTTTTTCCTCCTTCGATTAATTCCTTGTAAAAGTATCCCAGTGTCATTAAATAAAGCATCTGGCACAGCTCAGATTTTTTCCTTTGTTCAGTCATGTAAGCAATAGTTTGGAACCTGACCATATATATAGATACAGGACCTTTTAATGTTTGCCAGTTCACTGCAGTAACAATGGTGCCATCTGAAAAAAAACAACCAACACCTCAGTTTTATTCTATACAGCAACTAAAGACTTTTCTTGTGACTAGAACTGAAATTAGCAGGGCTTTCTTCCTATCCAACGAAGACAACATTAACTTCAACTTCTGTGTCACCTTAGTAGGATACCAAGGGCACCAAGAACAGTGATCTGTCTGTTAGATGCTGCTGCAGGAGGGACTACAAAAATTGTGGGACTACACTGATAGATTAAAAAATAGTTACAAATATTTAGAATTCAGAGGACTTTCCCCATCAGATGCCTAACAACTTTTAGGTTAGGCTAAATGGAAGCTTAAAGCCCTGACAGTCTCACTTTAAGATTATATTCGTATTTCCATTGTAAAACTCTGTTTTTGCAAGGGATAATGATAACTTTGATATAATTTCCTAACAGAGTAGTTATTTTGTCAACGATCAGCATGGGCACATATAAAAAAACAAACCTCAAAGCGAAGTCGTATTTAGACATCATGAAAAAATAGAGGTTTAATATCTTTTCTTTGCTCTTATAACTCAAACACACTCACTTGATCCTAGAACTTTTACTCACCTAAGTAATTCTCACTCATGAGCAATCCCACTGACTTCACTAGTTAATCTTTACTTATGTAAGGGCTAGAGGATACGGCTCCACATTTTTGTTCCAACATGTGCACTCAAATATTGATTGTGGCGTTTTTAAAAATAAGACAGCTCAGTTGAAATTTGGCTGCTTTGTGTAGGGTTATTTTTATGTAACTACATTTTTAATATTCTGTATATTCTTATTGATAACATAAATTGGCAAACTACAGTAAGTCATGACAGGTGACGAACAGGGTTACTTTTTTAATAAGGATAAACCAGAGAAAGTTAATCCATAAGAGTAGGTATTAAGAAAATGCTGAACTGACAAATCAATAAAGGTCCAAGAATTGAAGAATTAAGGTTGTAGCAGACATGTCTGAATTCATCTAACTAGGTCTAAGTGGATACAGCACATATTGATATGTGATACCATGCACTATTTTTAGCCTTTTACAAGATGCTGCTGAAACTCCTTGCAGGATTTATCTATCAAACCCAGTAGCTTTCTGCCCTCTCCAACCCACTTTTGCCAGTACACCTCTCCTTCACTTCACCTTCAAGTAAGGTGTATTCTAAAGGTATTAGTCTTTTTCATATCTTTTCTAGAATTTCTGATATCCAGCCCTAGTGGCTATTCATATCAATTGGATATTTCACTTAAATATTAGTGAAGAATGTTGACATCTACACTATCATCATTAGGCTTCAGGGTTAGCACCACACTGAGATAAATCAGGGTCAGTTCACATCTCTCAAAGCAATAGTTTCAGGCTAACTCTCTACAGACTCACAATAGGCAAGATTCTGATCCTCTGACTTATGATGAGACCTGCATGATGACAACACCTTGGAGAGTAAGGTGGTACTCAGGGTAGGAGAGGAGGGCACAGTCTAGCCCTAAGACAGATCTGCATTGGTTCAAACAGAATACTTTTAACTTACAGCATACATTCTGCAGAAAGTGAGGAGCCACAAGAAACACCCCAGTCGGCTGGAGGCACCCATGGACAGAGGCTTGTGCACCATTGGCTTAGACTAATCGGGAGGCTAGGATACAACATGATCAGCTACCAGGACTTCAAAGATGTCAGCTTGTATCTACCCAGGTGGAAAGAAGGGTTTTCAATTATGTTAACCTAACTCAATTAGCTAACACAATTGACAAAAGCACTCTCATCCCCTCCCAAGT